>NW_004443973.1:7729758-7767987 GCF_000243295.1 Trichechus manatus latirostris | reverse complement strand
ACACACACACACAGACTCACCAAGCCTTGGCTTCCTTTTCTGGAAAACAGTGGGAAAGCTGGAATGACCTCCCAAATTTCCTTTTAAGTTCTACTGGCTTAGTAGGCGTCCCCCTCCTAGTCCCACCCCAACGCATTTCTCCCCACCACTCATATGGCTACATTTATAAACTTGCTTTGCTCAAGCCCAAGCCCATTGCAGTTGAGTCGATTCCAACTCATAGTGCCCCTATAGGACACAGTAGAACTGCCCCTAAGGTTTCCAAGGAGTGGCTGGTGGATTTGAACTGTCGACCTTTTTGTTAGCAGCCGAGCTCTTAAGCACTGCACCATCGCCAAACTTGCTTTCCTAAGAGCTAATTTCTGATTTAGAACACAATACTGAGGATTAACGTTCCCAAAGCAACTTCGGTAGAAATGGCCTTAGGATGTATTGAAATGGCTGTAAACCAAGCTAAACCTCTTGCTGTCAAGTCGATTCTGACTCATAGTGACCCCATGTGTTGCAGAGTGGAACTGCTCCGTAGGGTTTTCTTGGCCGTAATCTTTACCACAGCAGATCGCCAGGCTTTTCTTCCATGGTGCTGCCGGGTGGGCTCGCATTGCCAGCCTTTTGGTTAGTAGTTGAGCACAACCATTTTCACCACCGAGGGATCCTGAAACGGCCTTAGGATTGCTTATATTGGAATGGCCTTAGGAATGCTTATACCATATAAGTGATAAAGAAAATTAAATGCTGTGTCTGGGAAAACAGAACATGGATAGACAGAAACAATCCTATGTGTATTTAGGGCACATGCTAGGTCATAAGAGCAATGGGGAATTAACACCCAAATCCCACCGTATGTTAAGGGTGAATTTACTTTTATTAAAGGTTTCAGAACTCTCTAAACTTTGAACACTGCACGTCCCCTCAGAAGGAGTGCAGGGTCACTCATGACTTGTAGTCGGTTGTATCTGTTTCTCTGAAAATGCCTTTTCTTCCTCATGGATAGCTGAGATATTTCATTTTCAGAATAGTAGGATTCTTGTATTTTAATACTTACCTGATTTCTCAAAGCCCCCTAAGGCACCTTATCACTCCCGAATTAATTCTAGAAGACACATAACTATAGTCCCCTTGGGATCCCCTTTGTCTAAGAACACTGGCACTTTTGTGTGGACACCTTCGCCCAGGAATCCTTTTTTAGTTTTCAGGGTTCACAATGATGCTGCCCTGAGTCAGCTCTACTGGAAATGAGGCTCTTTTATAAAATCTCCAGATTCCTGGTGTTTTCCCACTGCCGTCTCTTCAGCGTTGAACATCTCTGGAGCAGAAGCCAAGAGCTAACTGTTTCTTTGTGAGGTGGGCCTGTATCCACAGAGGAACGACACACAGGTTTCCCCCCTCATGATCTATGTAATTTATTTGTAATTGAAACATGATCTTTAAGTCAAGATAATCTTCTTTCAGGCACCTTGCGTTTATTTCCCTTTGTGCTGTGTGTGTTGGGGTGATGGGGGCAGAGATCACCCAGAGAGGCATCGGGAGCATGCTAAGGTCTTTGGGGTGATTCTCATCTTGACTGAAGTCTTCTGTGTTTTAAACCTCATCTTGAATATTGTGATGCTCGATAAAGATAGCAAAATAATATGAGTTGGTAAAGAAATGCTAACATATGCTGTAAACACAATAGCAGTTTCTTCAATTGGTAATGTAGGGAAATGTGCAATAATAGTATTTAATTAGCACCAGTAGGTGAGAGCCTTGAATCTCTCATTACGTCGCTAAATCTGATTTTTGTTTGTGACCAGCACGAACACTGACCTTTGCCCCTTTGAATGATCTTTCCGTTTCCCAGAAAGTTCATGAAAAGGTCATGGAGCTGCACTGACTTCCTGTGTGCATGGAAGTGTCTTTGCTATTGATCTGGTCAAAGCCTTTGCTTTGTCCATTCAGTGGTTTTGTTCACTTTATTTTTAATGGAAACCTGATCAGCAATTACAGAATTTTTCCTCTGGAATTCACACCTGAGTAAGTGCAGAAATCTAACCTCGTTTCATGCTGGTTATTTAGTCTGTATTTTACCTTGGCCATAACTCCCAATTAAACCCATTTCTTGAACCCTTAACAAAGCAAAATATGGCACTTACTGGTCACAAGTTCAAAGCAGGAAAGAGAGAGAAGGGAAAAAAAAGGCTTAATAGCTGAAAATAAAAACACCCCTGAATTTTTCTCAAGGATTCCTTCATGTCAAATTCATCTCATGAGTGACTCTGAGTTTTCCCTTTAGATCATCTTGGCATGATCGAGGAGCAAAAATAAAAATGATTTCTAGCATATTCTTGAGGTGATTCCTTCTTTTGATGCTGCCTGTCACTGTAAAAGGGGTTATGAATCTCCAGAAACCTGTTCGCCTGACACCATCCGCAGCGTAGGCAAGGGTTTTCAATTCAGACTGCGGTAACCGGCACACTTGGAGTGTTTTAAATCTCGACTAGAAAACTATTGCCATTTACAAACAACAAGGATTGTTCTGAAATGGTGAAAAATGTACTTGCGTCATATTTAGAATGATTGTGTGTGGAGGATATAACAATACTTTTCAAGACTATAAGCAATACGTATATTCATATCTTGTGCTATTTATCTTGTAGATATACAACGCTGGAAGTTCTCGGCTGCTAGCTGTTAGGCTTGTAGCATTGAGAAGGAAAGATTCCGAGGTTTGTCACTGCCGTATATCACTGAAGCTGTGCCCTTTGATTACACCAGGGCGCCCCCAGTCATTAATAACAGGGAAAGCTTTTTGTCTGGCAAATGCATTGCCATATAGTCCTTTTTTAACACCTAGGCATCTTGGTGTGGAAGCAAAGGTAAATTAAAGATGAAGCTTGTTTATTTTACAGCCACACTTGTGAAAATAGAAGTGGCCTTTCCAGAGCCATTCAGGAAATGTATTTTTTTCCTTGTCCTATAAACTTGAAACATTTTCACATTTTGCATTTGTTCGGGGCGGTGGGGGAGGGGGGCAGTCATTAAATTTCACTCAGACAAACAATATAAGCACAATGTAATTGCAATTTTAATTCCATCACTGTTACACTTGTTTGGCTAACAGAAAGTTACCAAGTAAGCCAACATCCAAGAGGAAAATAGTACAGACTTAAAATTCGCAGTGTGCTCATGGTTGAAGATTTCTTGAAGAGCATAATGTGAATGGAATTTGCAAAGTAGAACTCTTTCCCATGTCGAAAAGACAATATGGTTGGATTTGATGTTCATTGAGTGCCACTGATGCCACTGCCTGCTTTTCCAGTGGTGGCTTCCCATCAAGTCACCCCAAGTTGACCAGTTCCTAGCAGACTTGAGTCACACTAAACGAACTCACAAGAAATGGGTTTATAAACTCACATCCTCAAATCAAACACTACAGCTTTTTAAAGGCGAGGTGTAACAATTATGCTCTGGTAATTTTATCTCTATGTCATTTTCTATTGCCACTAGAATCCATTAAGATGCATCATTTTTTGGCTAGGCTATTATAATAGCCCCTTCAGTTATTATTATTATTATTATTTTGTTAACTCCAGTCCACTTTCCCTTAATTCAGAGTTTTCAAAATATAAAATTTTCACAACCCATTAGTGGGTAGTGAAATCAGTTTAGTATTTCCCCATCAAAGTAAAGGGTCATCAAAAAAGAGGAAGACCCTCAATGAGATGGATTGACACAGTGGTCGCAACAGTGGGCTCAAACATAGCAACAATTGTGAGCATGGTGCAGGACGGGGCAGTGTTTCATTCTGTTGTACATAGGGTCACTATGAGTTGGAACTGATTTAACGGCACCTAACAACCAAAACGACCATCAACATTAAAAAAAGAAAAAAGAAACTGAACAGAATGGGGTAGAGAAAGCATATCACAGCACATCTCACAGAGTAAAGGTATTATTGCTGAAAACTCATTCCTTCAGTTCTGTGTGTGTATGTGTGTGCGTGCACGTGTGCACATGCTTCCCGGCACACTCTCACTGGTCCAGTTGTAAAATGTACTTCTTTTGTGGGTCCTGGTCAAAGTTTTAAAACCTCTGCTCTAATCTATTGTTTCCCAATGATGCTTTCAAGCAATTTGGGCACATAATATTAGATTATGTGATGAGAAAGGTACTGCCTTTTTAATTCGTTATACAATCTCTCTAATTGGGTCAAGAAGAAAGTCTCAGTTTGGTGCTAGTGTATCTTTAACAGCTATCTGACATTTGTTTTTTTGGTTTTTTTTAATGAAATGAGGGCTGTCCTCAGTCTCAAAGCTTTTGGCTGGAAAAGTATCTGGACTGAATTTTATGATATTGTTTTGTTAATTGTGCTCATTCTCAAGGCAAATGGCACTGACTTTCCATTTATGCTTGTGCTATAAAATTTATTTTAACAATAATCTTAGGTAAGTAAAAGAGGCAGTCGAGGAGAATGCAGACTGATTGCTTAATGGGTAAAGAGTTTCTGTCTGAGCTGATGAAAAAGCTTTGGAAACAGGTAGTGGTGATGGTTGCACAGTATTATGAATATAATTAATGCCACCAGATTGTACACTTAAAATGGTTAAAACAGCAAATTCTGTCTGTGCAATTTAGCACCATTTTTTTTTTAAAGAGACAGTCAATTTCAAGAAAAATATTAAGTAATAGGAGTACTTGATTACATATCCTAGAGTACATGATTAGGGCAAAAAATTGTGATGTTATATGCAAATTACTTAAGTTTTTACTGAAGCTGGGGCAACCGTATTAAGCAATTTTTTAAACTACTGCAGAATAATTTCTCTAAAATACAACTGAATCCCACCATTGCCTCTGTTTAAACTCCCTCAGTGTTGTCCCCACTGCCTGCCAGCTCCGACTCCTGCCTCCTTTCCCGAACTCGTCAGCTACAACCCTACTCACAACCAAACTGAGTAATTTGCAGGCTGTGTTCCTTCCCACCTTTGTGCCTTTGTGCAGTATGCCCGCCTGCAGGAATGCCAGCCACTCTGTTGCCTCCCTGGTGAGCTCCTTCTCACCCCTCAAGACTCAGCTCAAATGTGAAGACTCCAGGTCGCTCCTGAGCAGAGTCAGGCCCTTGATTCTGTGTTCCCCCATACCACTTGGATACCATTTGTAACAATGACCTCTACGTCTTCTTCTTTTTTTTTTACATTTAATTTACCTAAAGTACTTTATTCATCCTTGTCTGTTAAGTTCCTAAGATAGATCATGATGCATACGTATGGTTGTTGTTGCTAGGTGCCATAGAGTCAATTTTTAACTCAGCAACGCCATGTGACCCGGTAAGACTGCCCCATAGGGTTTCCTTGGCTGTAATCTTCATGGGAGCAGATCACCACGTCTTTCTCCCATATAGCTGTTGGGTGGGTTCAAACCACTAACCTTTCGGGTAGCAGCCGTGCACTTAACTGTTGTGCCACCAGGGTCCTTGTATATATGGTACGCATGCAAAAACATTTGGGAATGAATAAATTCCTCGTAATGGAAGATATACTTGTCTCAAGATCACAGCATAACTTAGGCCTAAATACAAATCATAAGTTTGCTTTGTCAGCAGAGAAGCCCAAAGTGAATTTGAAATTAATAGCAGCAATAATAATTATAATATTAACCAGTATTTAGTTAAGTGCTTACCATGGGCATCGTCCTCTACATGCATTATCTCATTTAATCCTTATAACAATCCTAAGGAGGGAGAAGCTATGATTGTCATCAATGTGGAAATCGAGGCTCGGTGAGAAGTAACTCCTCAGAGGTGGGGTTGGCATCCAGACCCAGGGCCAGCTGACCCCAGAACCTGCCCTTACCAAGCTCCCTATGCAGGATGGATTGATTGCCTTTCTGTCCACTATAGAGAGTGGGGTTGGCTTTGAGAACCTGTTTCCCTCGGCTCTGCCCCTTTCGGTCTCAGCTGTGCCTGTGTCTGATGAGAATAGTTCTGGCATCTCTGCCCTACTCAGAGTCTGTCTCACAGGCTTTCCCTCCACTCTGCCTCCCTGGCTCCTGGCCCTTACAGTAATTCCCCAAACTTAATTTTGCCCCAAGTTAAGCGGTCGCTACTTTTTTAGTTAAACCAAAAATTTTCAAACTCCTTTAAATATTACATAGCTGGAGATGATTTGTCAGCAGGAGCAAGCACTGGGAGTAGCGTCCTGGAATCTGAGCCCAGAAGGGATCCTAGATATCATCAAATGCAACCACCATGTTTGATTAAAATGAACACCTAAGCTACTGGGGTAAGCTACTGTTCTTCTGACTACTGGCTGCCCTTGTAACTCTGCCTGGTTCAGGAAAGCACCTTCACGTACTGGTTAAGAGCAGGACTCTGCTGCCAGACTTCTGGGATGTGTGTCTCAGCTGTGACTTTGGACAAGTTACTTAACCTCTCTGTGCCTCAGCCACCTCAAGATTAAATGAGTTACTGTTTTAAAAGTGCTGAGAACTGTTCTGACACATGTTAAATAAAGTGCAAACCCTCTGGATCATCCCATCCCTACTGTTCCAGTTAAACCTCTTACTCAGTCCAGCGTTATCTATTCCTTATTCTTTTTAGATGCCCCATAAGAGCTGTCAACCACTTGAATGTCTTCGTCAGAACTCTGCCTGACTTCTGATATGTTACAATTTCTTTCATTCTTAGACTATGTCTGCTTTGGGGCCAGTACTGTGTTAAGTAAGGAGCCCTGGTGGCACAATGGTTAAGCACTCAGCTGTGAACCGAAATGTTGGCAATTCGAACCACCCAGCAGTTCCGCAGGAGAAAAGATCTGGCGATCTGCTCCTGTAAAGATAACAGCGTAGAAAACCCTGTGGGGCGGTTCTCCTCTGTCCTGTAGTGTCACTGTGAGTTGGAACTGACTCTCAACAGCACACAACAACACTGAGCTAAGTGGTCTGGTAAAAGAAGAGATGTGTAATACACAGTCTTTGTCCTCAGGAAGCTCAAGATAAATCCAAAAGCAAAGCAAAATAAAAAAGCATTGTGTCTGGCATGTGGCATGCTAGGAGCCCCCAACAGGGAAGGGAGAATGAGTCTGGGCAGTATGGAATGGGGTGGGCACTGAGGGTACCATAGGAGGCCTAAGGGTGACCTCTTCCTGGGAAAAGCCAGCAGTTTAATCTGCCCAATCCTAGAGGCACAGCAAACTCACAAATGACCCGAGCAGGCTCACTGTACGAAGAGCCTGAGTTAAAGGGGTGCGGCAGGGTAGGCATTGCAGTGAGACTCCTGGGGAGGAAGGTCTTGGGGTCAGGAAAGACACTGCAGTGTAGAGCAAATGTCTGCTGAGGTCATGGAAAGGCTGATGTTTGCACAGCATTCCTGCTGCTAGTAGGGTGGTGTTCTGCCTGCTCAGTGCTCACGCTATACTGTTAAACCAGCCCTGGAGAAGGCGGTGGCAAGAGCTAGGAATGGGGTTAGGGCCCCGTTCAATCAGCAATCAGGCCTTTGCTGTGACCCTGAGGAGAAACCCAATACCAAGGCAGAAGACCCATCAGAGAACCAGTCATATACACTAGCATTTGCATGAAGAGGCTACACCTCAGAGATCAGAAGGTGGCCTGAGTCTCTTTTCACCCTGACACCTACCAAGACTAGGCCTGCCAACCAGTTCTGGGTCATGGTCCTACTGGAGAAGCTTCCCATATATGAAGGACCCCACCGTGGTCAGGCTAAGCATAAAGGGGTCACACAGCAGGTAAGAACTTTTGCAGTCCTATCAAGGAAACAATGTATTCCCAAATAGGATTTGTGTAGAATTCTAGATTAGGGCAATATGAGTTCCCAAACCCAGGTTCTATGTGCTTTAACAGGATTGCTTCTCATTAAGGGTAATCATGGGGGCTGCTGGGGGAGTTGGCAATAAACTGAGCATGGTGAAATGTGAGCATTGGTAGGATTCAGCAGATGAAGATGGGACAGGAACACAATTTCTATGGAGGGAAAGGAGGGAGCAAAGACACAGGATGTACAAGCTGAAGGTAAGATAAGTTTAGAAGAATTTAAGTTCAGAAGCTGGGAAACTGGGCAGTAGAATTGGCACTATCTTTAGAATAACCACATTAATTGTTTTGTTCAGGAGGTAAGGATGACCTGTTCATAATCTCTAGAGAAATTCAGTGCTTATAAATCAATTTCCACACCAACTGAGACTCAGTCTGTCAGTGGCTCTCAACAAGGGAGAAGGTGATATGGCAGTGGTGGGGGCAGATATCAGAATTGATAAGGAGGATTCAAGTTTAAAAAGGCCTTTACCACCCATCCCTAGACAACAATCAATTAGTCCCTGCTCCTGAGAGAACGATCACTAGATGCTAGCTCTCTGTTTCAGTCACACATAGTGGTTGCATTTGATGATATCTAGGATCCCTTCTGGACTCAGATTTCAGGACTCTCTTCTCAATGCTTGCTCATGTTGGCAACATCATTGCAAACTATGAAATGTTTTAAGGAGTTTGAATTTTTTTTTTTTTTGGTTTAACTAAAAGAGCAGCTACTACTTTTTCCATCTCATATTGGGATTATAGTATTAGCCACCTTGAGAATGAATTACAATTCATTCCAATAATATTTATTGCATACTTACAGTGTAAAAGGAAAGCAATGTGCCAAGAGAACATGAGATATAAATGATTATAATGTGGTCTTTTACCTTAAGGAGCTCACAACCTAATGGGAGTAATAGTACAAACACACAAATAGGTGAGGCAGGGTAACATAGTGTTAAGAGGGTGGGCTCTAGGCAGTGATGTACTGATAAACGTTTAACAAGTGATCTGGAAAAAAAGGGGAGATGACCTAGTTTGTAGCTCATGCTTATTTCCATAGTGTAAATATTCTCACCGTAGTTTATTTCAAGCTACCAACATGACATCCCTGAATGCAGAATTGGGAAGAGATGCTAACGATGGTCTCTCAAGTTGGTATAAGGCAACTCCAGCACACTACTGGCTTTAGAGGTAATCTGTCTGTGCACTGGCACGCACTAGCAGTGGTACAGGTTTTATAACTCCTTTAGGCATTAGCATCTTCATCTGGAAAGTGGGATGATAGTGGTACTCATCTCATATGCTTGTTTGAGGGTTCCTTTAGACAAGCTGTCTAAAGCATTTAAACCAGTGCCTGGTACATGATGTCAATAAGTGTGAACTGTCATTATTATAATTAAATACAAGGAGGTTGGAGAGATGGCTTTCAGGTGGGAAAATTGACAAATTTTAGCAAAACTTTGAAGGGTAGGTAATATTTCTACAGGTAGGGACGGTGCGAGTATGGAAAGGGAATTTCAAGAGTTGGAGGACAGCATGGCCAGAGCCAGGTAGGTAAAAAAGTGCGAGTCATGTGCTGAAAATTCCATATAGTTCAGTTTGGCTGGAATATAGAATATAGATTACCTATGCAAGGTTATATGGGAGCAGGGGGATTATGTACTAAGGAATCAGGATGGGCCATGTTATGGCCTATTTCTGTTGTGTAAATACTCCACAAGAGGCCCAGTATTTCTAACAGAACTTCTCTAAACTAAGGGTGACCTGAGTGTCCAAGAGAAGTGAGGTCACTGCTTCAAATCACTCCTTGGGAATGCATGCTTATTCCATCATTAAAAGCAAGTATTGACTGGATTCAGCCACATCCGGGGCAGGACTGAAGGACATGAAGCAGATTCTGGGGTTCAGTTTATTGTTCAGTACTCCGTCTGTAAACACAATCTGGCCAATGAAGGTTTTCAAATATGTATGTCTTCTGTAATCTTTAACACACATCAATGGAATTTCATATCTGGTAGATGTTACAGAGATATATGATCTTACTGAGTGGGGTCTGCAGTTCACAGAATCACTAATATAAAATAAATTGCTGCCCTTTAGAAGTGACTTGTAAATAGAACTTTCTCAAATATTATACAATAGGAGGAGAGTATTACTTTCTAGAGAGGTGACTGAGGAAAAAATTGCTCAGTTGATATTGTTTTTCAGAATGTCACTTCTTTAGAAAAAGCTCTATTTCAAAATGGTTCATTTGCTCTGGCTGTAATTCCTGTCATATAAGGCTTTGTTTTGTAAACAATATTCACAAGAGTGAAGTTTTGCTTATCAGTTCACAAATTGCCCCCAAAACACACTATTGTTACTAAAGCCTTAACATTTGTGCACTGCCTACCAATTTATAATGTACGTGCATATATGTTGTGTCATTTCATCCTCACTGTGGCCCTGTGAGATGGGAATCACAGAATTTCAGAGTTGGAAAGGGCCTGTGAGATCAAGTTAGTAACCCTCATTCTTTATTCATTTATTCATTCAACAAATGTTTGTTATATGTGACTTTGACAGAATCTATGCCAGGATCAGATGGATAGTTAGATAGATACAGAGAGATAAACAGACAGACAGACAGAGATAGATAGCTGCCTTCTAGTGAACTCTAACTTATGGTGATCTTACGTACAACAGAAGGAAACATTGCCTGATCCTACATAATCTTGGGGATCATCAGCATGTTTAAGTCCATTGTTGTGTCTATTGTGCCAACTCATCTTGCTGAAAATCTCTCTGGCCCGCACTGGCCCTCTACTTCACCAAATGTGATGTCTTTCTCCAGTGACTGATCCTTTCTGATGACGTATCCAAAGCAAGCGAGTTGGATAATATTCTGTTGTGATCCATAAAGTTTTCACTGGCTAATTTTTGGAAGTAGATATCCAGGCCTTCTTCCTAGTCTGTCTTAGTCTGGAAGCTCCACTGAAACCTGTCCACCACAGGTGACCCTGCTGGTATTTGAAATTCTGGTGGCATAGCTTCCAACATCATAGCAACACACAGCCCCCATAGTACACAAACTGACAGATGGGTGTAGACGCCAGGATTAACTGTGGTGAATAAGAGAGAAGAGGTTTCTGCTCTCAAGGAATTTACATTCTCAATGCGAGGCAGACAATAAGCAAATAAATTATCAAGACAATTAAAGATTGTGTAAGTACTCTGAAGGAAATAAACAGGATTCTGTGATAGAGAGAGATTGAGTGGATAATCGTACTTTAGATATCATTGTTAGCAGGTGACATTGGAACTGAGACTTGAACAATAAGAAGGAGCCAGTCATGGGAAGACCTTGGATCAGAGCATTCCAGGCAGAGAGAACAGCAAGTGCAAAGGCCAACAATGAGCTTGGTGTGGTTAAAAAAACGAAGGAGGCCTGTGTGGGGGAGTGAAATGCACATAGAGGAGAGTGGTACAAGATGAAGTAGGAACACAGACAGGGCCAGATCCTGAGGACTCTGAATTTCAGTCCAAGCATTTAATGGTTTTAAGTGGAGGGGCGATATGAATCTGATGGGTGGAGAATGGACTTGTAGAGGTACCAAGACAGAAGACAATGAGACTAGGTAGGAAACTGGGCTCAGACAGGGAAAATAGCTTGTTCAAGATCATCCAGATAGTTGGTGGCAGAACTGATTCCAGAATCTAGGTTTTCTGCCTCAACGTTCAGTGTTCTTGTCATTTTTTAAATTTTTATTTTGTTGTTGTTGTTGAGAATACACAGAGCAAATGTACACCAATTCAACAGTTTCTACATGTACAATTCAGTGACATTGATTACATTCTCCGAGTTGTGCAACCAGTGTTCTTGTCATTTTGCAAATAAGGAAACATCCAAGGGCCTTCAATTGCTATTTATCCAGGAGCATCTGGGAAGCTTTTTATTTTCCCAATCTTCAGAAAAAATACTGTTATAGAGAGCTTTTCACTACGTGTGCGTATGAAAGAAAAAGAGAGAGAGAAATCTCAAAATCCTTGCACCGTCTGTAACTCCGTTTAACAAGCACAATGCTGCATAGTCATTAGGTACAGAGGTGGGGCAGACACACTTTGTTGTCTACCTAATCTCTGTTCTTTTCCTTCTTCCTTGCCCACAGACCCCCTATTTTGTTTCAGGTGGCATTGTGCCCAACAAACACCTGTTTTCCAGTCTCCTTTGCAGCTAAGGACGGTCATGTAACCTCGTTTTGACAAAGTGGAATTTTGCTGAGGATTTCTGGGAAAGTTTTACTTTCCTGATTTTCTTCTTCCTATGTGAAACCATGAAGACGAAAGCCACATGTTAAGATGGTAGAGCAAGAGGCAGGAAGGAAATTAATCCTTGATGGTTTCTAAAGCTGCTGCACCAACTCTGCACATATTCTTCCTGAACTTCATGACACAAAGGAAAATATTGGCTAAGCCACTGTATTTGGATTTTTGTTAAATGTGAAATGCAGCTGAACATGTCTAAACTAATCCATTGGCCTGGAGGGAAGTAGAGAGAAATCAACACACAGTAGCTGCAATCTACTATAAACAATCATGACAAGAAATGGGATGAACTAAGTGCTAGAATTGTGGAAAGTAAAATTTGTGGATTTTTCTAAACAAAGAAGGTATTTTTCTAAGCAAAGCTACAGTGGTACTTTCTTTAAGGGGAATTAAGCCATAAGCTTTTTAAAGAAAATTTCCTACCCATGTAGACCCAAGAATCAAGGTGTCCTAGGACTATGGGTATTTGAACTACCCCAGGAGAGGGAAGCCTGGGTAGGTGTTAAAATTAACCTACAGTAAGTCAACTGTATATTAATTTAAAGAAGTTCCAGGAACAGTAAGTTTGAGCTCTTTTACATGCAGCAAATCCCTCTGAGTTTGCATCTAGAGTCAGACTGGGGGGCTCCTGGCTCCTGTTTTTTTTTTTTTTTTTTTTTTTGGATTAGGCTCACAGCACATCTTCCTTCCAGACTACTCATACCCAATATGGTGATGGGTTTCTGAAGGTCACCTCATTCTCAAGGTTGGGATCTCCATGCCTAGCCAGACTGGATGTAAATGAGAGCTTCTGTGTCATTTCTTTTCATTACTGTCAGAAAAATACTGTCTGAACCCAATACTGCC
The DNA here is from genome assembly GCF_000243295.1 of Trichechus manatus latirostris. Classification (NCBI taxonomy): domain Eukaryota; kingdom Metazoa; phylum Chordata; class Mammalia; order Sirenia; family Trichechidae; genus Trichechus; species Trichechus manatus. The sequence goes on along the minus strand of NW_004443973.1, from coordinate 7,755,045 downwards.
AAGTCGTTTGACAACTTATTCAAAGGCACTATTTGGGTCATAGAGCAAAGAATGTACTCATGTCCCATTTTCCCACGTTAGAGTTACTCTAAGAATATGCATGTTCTTTCTTATACATAGGCATTCATAGACATTAGAGTATAAACTTGAGGGCAAGGTCCATTTGTAATGATTACTATGCAATTTCAAGCCCCAGTGCAGCATTAAATACTATGTATTGTTCCATAAATATTCGTGTATATTTGACTCACAGACTCAGATCAAGGTCTCACAACTTCCCGAGAAAAGGCTGGCTAACTGGTCAATAAGCAGGTTTATAATATGGGCAAGAGGGACTCAAGGCTCTTCATTCCCCTATAAATGCCCCAAATGCACGGCCACTGAATGCCTTCCATGAATAGTCTAACCATGGACTAGACTCAGAAATAAACCCATAACAACAAGCTATAACATTGGAAAAGCATTTTTACTTTCTAGGTTTCTTAATCTGCTTGTGTTACCCACTCATCAATCCATCATTGTAGCACACAGTTGCTGTGCTCATTTATGCTAAGAAGTTTGGAAGAAAGCTATCTGGCCAACCGACTGGAAGAGATCCATATTTGTGCCCATTCCAAAGAAAGGTTATCCAACAGAATGTGGAAATTATCAAACAATATCATTAATATCACATGCAAGTAAAATTTTCTGAAGATAATTCAAAAACAGTTGCAGCAGTACATAGACTGTGAACTGCCAGAAATTCAAGCTGGATTCAGAAGAGAATGTGGAATGAGGGATATCATTGCTGATGTCAGATGGATCTTGGCTGAAAGCAGAGAATACCAGAAAGATGTTTACCTGTGTTTTATTGGCTATGCAAATTATTGGTAACGTTGAGAAGAATGGGAATCCTAGCACACTTAATTGTGCTCATGCAGAACCTGTACATAGATCAAGAGGCAGTAGTGCAAACAGAACAAAGAGATACTGCGTGGTTTAAAATCAGGAAAGGTGTGCATCAGGAGTGTATCCTTTCACCATACTTATTCAATCTGTATGCTGGGCAAATAATCTGAGAAGCTGGACTATATGAAGAAGAATATGGCAACAGGATTGGAGGAAGACTCATTAACAACCTGTGATATGCAGATGACACAACCTTGCTTGCTGAAAGTGAAGAGGACTTGAAGCACTTACTGATAAAGATCAAAGACTACAGTCTTCAGTATGGATTGCACCTCAGCATAAAGAAAACAAAAATCCTTACACTGGACCAATAAGCAACATATGATAAATGGAGAAAATATTGAAATTGTCAAGGTTTTCATTTTACTTGGATCCATAATCAATGCCCATGGAAGCAGCAGTTAAGAAATCAAACGACATATTGCTTTGGGAAGTCTGCTACAAAAGTCCTCTTTAAAGTGTTAAAAAGCAAAGATCACTTTGAGGACTAAGGTGTGCCTGACGTTGTCATGATATTTTCAATCCCTCCATACGCATTCGAAACCTGGACAATGAATAAGGGAGACGAAGAAGAAACGATGGGTTTGAATTATGGTGTTGGTGAAGAATATAGAATATACTACGAACTGCCAGAAGAACGAACATGTCTGTCTTGGAAGAAGTACAACTAGAATGCTCCTTAGAAGCAAGGATGGTGAGACTTTGCCTCATGCACTTTAGACATGTTATCAGGAAGGACCAGTCCCTGGAGAAGGACATCGTGTTTGGTAAAGTAAAGGATCAGTGAAAGAGAGGAAGACCTTCAGTGAGATAGATTGACACAGTAGCTGCGACAATGGGCTCAAACATAGCAACGATTGTGAGGATGGTGCAGGACTGGGCAGTGTTTCATTCTGTTGTATTTAGGGTCACTATGAGTTGGAACTGAATCGATGGCACCTAGCAACAACAACAACAATTTCAGTTATTCTAAAATGCTTTTGGAGTCCCTACGTGGTGCATCAGTTAATGCACTTGGCTGCTAATCAAAAGGTTGGAGGTTCAAGTCCACCTAGAGGTGCCTCAGAAGAAAGTCCTGATGATCTACTTTTGAATAATTAGTCGTTGATAACCCTATGGAGCACACAGTTCTACTCTGGCACATACGGGGTCATCATGAGTTGAAATAGACTTGACGGCAACTGGTTTTTCAAAAATGCTTTTAGCTAGTAGGGTACCTAGAAAATAAAGCATTTGAAAGGTTACAGAGAAAACCTGGCCATGAGCTTGGAGTCTCACACAGCCACAAGCCAGCAGGCCAGATTGTTATTCTATGAGACCAGTCACTGGTCTGGCTCAATTACTTTCCAAAGGGTTACATGTTGAGTGATGGGAGCGCTTTTACATATTTCGGTAGTTACAATATCCCCTCTTAAGCTGCTTACACTCCGGTATTAAAAACACAATTTGTATGAGACGTGAAAACTGGTCATGAATCACGTTTGGGGAATAACATACAGTCACTAAGTTAATTTTTTTTTTTAAATGCAACTTTACATATTTCTTGAAATCCCTTGGCTTCTCGTATAAATGGTATCCCATGAAACATTGGCTTTGTGGTCATTACTTGTTCTGAGGGACTGACTTGCAATGATTTTCAAGCTCGGGTTGGGGGAGAGGAGGAAGAGATCACTGAGTTTGTTATCAGGCAGCAGGGATATACTTTTCAAAAATATACAGCATCTTGAAAGTTTGGTTTCCCATCACCATTTATATTCCTGAGAAATAGACGTGTCTCTCATTCTGCAGCAGTGTTTCGTGACATTTGGATTTACAGTGTTCAGGTTGAAGTCTCTAGCCCCTTGCAGTCTGTCAAAAACAGCTTCTTTGTCCATTTATTTTTGTCTTCCACACCCAGTCTGAATATCTTTTGTAAATTTATACTTGACAACCCTCGTATTTCAGTAGCTGGCTTCAGTTTCACAATCCACCTTACTTGCTCAGTTACATTAGCTGAAAGAACAAATTTAATCCATGATGTCAATAGTAAATTATAGCAAAGAAGTAATATATGTCTGACATCATAAAGGTCAAGGCCATGGTAAAAACACTGCAAATTCTGGAGCCATTGTGTTTGGTCAAACAGTGGGCTCTTGCTAAACACCAACATTATGAAAATCAGATTAGTACTAAAGCTGCATTTGGCTAATCTTATTTTTTTTAATACCATTGTTTTAAATGGAAAATTTCTAAAAGCAGAAAGCTCTTCTACTCTATACTGTGCTGCGGATTTTGTTCCCATGGACATTGGCTATGTAATTATATTTTATATTTGGTAGTGGATAAATAATTAAAACAAGAATTACTTTCCTGAAAAGATTCATTTAGAGCCCATGTTTTCTATTACCATAGCTGTTGGGTGGGGGAGGGGACATTGCCTCCTACCTACCTAAACTACCTTGCCATTAAAGTATCTAAATTACCTCGGTGAATTCTGAGCACAGAAGTGGTTGATGAATTGCTTTTGCATAAATGCACTTTCCTTTTGCTAGAATCTAATTTTATGAAGCACACTCGTGCGAATGCACGTGCGCGCGCGCGCACACACACACCCGCATACACACACACATACATACACTCACCAAGAGACACACATATACCAAAGCAACCACTGAACCCTCTCAAGAAGAAAAATTGAAGGCTGTAATTTTCTCTATATATTGAAGATTTTCTAAACATTGCCAGTAATGTAAGCATCTCTGAGGAAATCCCCAAATGGTTTCATCTCCTGTAGGGAAGAGCAGTTCATGAATCATTGTTTCCATGCAAAAGTGTTTCATTCCTTTAACTGGTGCTATCAATTGTACTGGCTGATTTTTTTTTTTTTTTTTTAAGTATCAAAATTTGATTCTGGCTTAAACTCATTTATTACAAGTAGGAAAAAAAAATCGTCTGTAGAGTGAACCAAAAAGCCATTCTGTGGATGAAAGAGTTTGAGAATCCCATCCCTTTTGTTGTTATAATACGTTTAAATGGTTTAATCTGTCATGGGCAATCCTGGCAGCCAAGGAAGCTTCTTCTTAAGCAGCTGACATCTCTCACTTGGCTCAGATGTATTTTCATTTGTTAATTAGAAACATTTATTTCAGTTTCTACGTGTTCTTGTTGCATGGGTTAGATGTAAGGAAAGAATGCAGTCTCTGATCTCCCAAGAATAAGGTGGTGGAATAATTTGGTGTTAGGTATTATCTCAAGGCAGAATCATTTGCTGTTTTGTGTCAGTTGTTGTTGTTAGTTGCCATCAAGTCGGCTCAGACTCATGGTGACCTTATGCATAACAGAACAAAAGGTTGCCTGGTCCTGCCCCCTTTTTATGATCACTGGTATGTTTGAGTCCATTGTTTCAGCTATTGTGTCAATCCATCTCACTGAGGGTTTCCATCATTTTTACTGACCCTCTATTTTACCAGTCACGAAGTCCTTTTCTGGCAACTGATGACATGTTTAAAGTAAGCAAGCTGGAGTCTCACCATCCTGGTTGTATTTCTTCTAAGACTGATTTGTTCATTCTTCTGGAAGTCTATGGTATATTCAGTGTTCTTCACCAACATCACAGTTCGAATGCATCAATTCCTCTTAGATGTTTTTGATTGTCCAGCTTCTGCATGCATATGAGCTGGTTGAAAATACCATGGCTTAGGTCCGGCAAACCCTAATTATCAAAGTGACATCTTTGTTCTTTAAAACTATCCACCAGGGCTCCTTACACAACTCATATGTTACACAAAAATTAACTCAAAATGGATCATAGACCTAAACATAAGGTATGAAACTTCTTCTAGAAGAAAACACAGAAGAAAATTTGCATGATCCTGAGTCATGGAAGACACTATACTGTTAAAAGAATGGAAAGACAAGACACAGACTGGGAGATGCTTCAAATCATCTGTCTGATAAAGGACTTATATCTAGACTATATAAAGGGCTCTAAAAACTCAGCAAGAAAACAACTCAATTTTTCAAATGGACAAAAGATCTTAACAAACACTTCACAAAGAAGATAGATGGAAAATCAGCATATAAAAATATATTCAACATCAGATGGAAAATTAGCGTATAAAAATACATTCAACATCATTTGTCACTAGGTAAATATAATTAAAACCACAAGATAGCATGAGAAACTGAGAAACTGCCACAGATTGAAGGAGACTAAGGAGACAACGTGGGATCCTAGACTGGATCCTGGAACAGAAAGAGGACATCAGTGGAAAGACCGGTGAAATTTGAATGAAGTCAATAGTTACAAAAAAATGAACAAAAAACTTTAAAAAGATCTTTTGCAGCAGATTTGCCCAATGTAATATGTCATTTGCATCAGTGACAAGGAGGAAAATGTCTTCAGCACCCAATTGCCCCAATGACAGCCAATCACTTTATGGGACTGTTTTCCTGTGTGAGCTGGAGCAATTTTTCAAAGGAATTGGAAGAAGGCAAAAAAACTGGGCAGGAAGGAAGTGGCCTCCGGTAAGATCAGAAGATGCCCAGCTCCGCCCCTAGTTGGGGCGGCTGTGATTTGCCTTCCACCATTACTGAACAGTACAGGAGCTGGGCCTGTACTTGGGCCAGAGAGGAGGAATCCCACATTTCTAGTTTGATTCCTTTGCCTCACTTGCAATCACTTACCATAAGCAAGTTGAAGAAACCTATCCCTCAAATTGACCTTGGGCTGTGTGAATACATGGCTCAAATTTATATAATGACTTTTGAATACTAAGATTACTGCAATTCATATCCTTTTTTTATTTCAAAATTTCTTTAATTTGATGATTGATTCCTATAAATATCCTATAGCCAGCACAAAAGGTATATAATTCATGCCTTCAAGAAATTTGAAATTTATTCAAGTCCTGATTCCTGCTACAATATGGATGAACTTTGAAAACATTGTGATGACTGAAATAAGTCAGTCACTAAAGGACTAATAGCATATGATCCCATTTATATGAAATATCTCGAATAGTCAAATGTATAGAAATGAAAGTTTATAAGTGTTTACCAGGGATGGAAGGAAGAGGGAAAGAGGAGTCATTGCTTAGGGGGCACTGAGCTTCTGTTAAGGGTGACGGAGAAAATTGGGAACCGAAAGTGGTGACGGTTGCACAGCATGATGAATGTAATCAGTGTCACTGAACTGCACATGTAAAAAATGTTGAATTGGCAAATGTTTTGTTTTATATATATACTTACTGCATAAAAACAAAACCAAGCTCTTAACATTGAAAATCATAGCAAAGATACATAGTTTTCTAAGTAGTCTCTCAGCCTTTAGTCCTTCTCCATGGTTCACACTGCTGCAAGGAAGGATGGGCAGCTGGACATAGGAGTGTGTCACTCACGATGGGCTTAGACCCATCTCCCATCCATTGCCTGGGGCTGGATATGATGCCACCCCTAACAAAGTCAGAGATGTGTTAGATAGAAGAAATGGGGGATTAATGAGCAAATAACAGAGTCTGCCATGGTGTGCATCGATACATTAACAGCATTTGCCACTCATCAGCCTTGACTTATATGCGAGTTAAAGATTGAAGATCAGTGTTATGTATCTTACCTGTATCTTCAGCATGTAACTGGGATGTTTTTGCTTCATAACAAAACAGAAAAATAAATTTCTCTGATTTTTGTTACAAAGCAGAATAATATCCTCTGAACCAAGTTTTGTTAATTTCTGACAGCAGTTAGTTTTCTCTCTACTTTAACACAAGAGTGAATTTTGTTTCCTGAATGAATGAATAAATTAAATGTAGCTGGTACTGTGATCTGCCCACCTAAACTCCTACTCCAAAAATCCATTCACGGATCCAAATCTGTCTCCAAATGCCACATCCCTAACCACTACACAATCCTGCCTCCTTGCTGACTCCCATTATAAAGTGTCCTTGATATGGATTACTCTTCCTGCTATGTCTCTCAGTCAAGTTACAACTGACTTCCTTTAGAATTTAGAAAGTGGTGGTTTCTTGGGCTCGCCTCATCACCCCAAGAGAGACTGTTCACTGCTGCTCTTGGCAGGGGAGCTGGGAACATGACAGATGATGGCTGACTGCTCCAGGAATAAACAAACTGTTCATTATTCCATTAGCTCTTTTCCATTTCCTGCTAAGCCTAACAATTTATTAGCACTATTTAGGTTAATGTATTGCTGTATTATTTTACATATTTACTTTATATTCTTCATGTGATGACATTTTTAGGTGTTTGGATCCTCTGTGCGGATTTTTGAAAACAGAATTGTATTGTATAAGTGTGAGAAGATAACTCTACCAGGACTGTTAAGACCACCACTAATTCCTCTTTTCTGAAGCACTTTTTCTCTGTGGGGCTGAAAAGAGATTATCTTATGGTCACCATGAATCAAGTAGGTTTGAAATGGAATCCAACATTAGGAGGAAACATTTACGTTTGCTTCTCAGACATCCCCTTATCCTAAAGGTTTATCTTGTGAGGTGTATTGAAAGTAGCACTAGGAAGATCTCAAAAACAAACAAACCAAACCCGCTGTCATCAGTTGATTCTGACTCATCGCAACCCTATAGGACAGAGTAGAACTGCCCCATAGGGTTTGCAAGGATCTGTTGGTGGATTTGAGCTGCCAATCTTTTGGTTAGCAGCCAAGCTCTTAACCACTGTGCCATGAGGGCTCAAGGGACCCCAATATCCAGCCTTCTACTATGTAAGGTTTTTGTGAATATCAGAAAAGGCATATAGATTGTTTCTCTTGGGCTGTTCTGACTGTAAGGAAGAGATTTTCATCAGATCCCTTTCCTAGAAAGGGCACTTAATGCAAGAACAATGTGGACTGGAACTGGGAGGAGAAAGCAGAGTCCCAGGGGATGGGGGGCACTGGAGGGTCTCTTCTGGTCATCTTTCTCTCTTTCACACAGGTGATAAGACCTTTATCTCCCCGTTTCTGTTTTCTGTCACCTCGCTGTCCCCTCTGCACCTCCTGTGCTGTCTCCATGTTGACTGGCTTCGTTATCTTTCTTCCGGGCTTTAGAAAATGGTGGCCAAGTAGCCATATACAGTCTGAAGATGAGCTTTTTTTGATCAACTCAGTGTTTAGACAAAAATTTGAATTTGATTGTTTTTCAACTAGGCATGTATTATTGTTATACAGTTGCAAATTTATACATTTATTTTATTCAGACGAAAGCATTTGAGTGATCACAGCACTCTGTATGTGTTTTCTCTACTTCCTTCTGCTCATTCATAGTTTTTGCTTCTCCTTAACTTTGGTTTTCCATGACTCCTTATGCCTTCCATCCAAATAATGTGCTGTGCTTTTTTCTCTCTCATTACTAAACCTCAGTTAATTTGTTTTTCTCCATTTACATTTCCAAAAAAGAATCTTTAGAATCTTCCTGTACCACACTACACAATTGGTCTCTCCAGGTACCTCTATTGACTTGTTTATTATAAAGGGAAAAATACTTTGTAACTTGCACAATGTTATACAAATGTAAGGTGTCTATTATCCTTATTATTGTGGCAGTATATATTAGGGTCATATAGATAGATCTAATTACCAAAAACATTCTCTCCTGGCACATGTGGTGATTTATTGCTTTTGGAATTATCCAAAGACCTTAGTTAAGAAACACAGCAGTTAAGCTACGGATAATTTTTCTTTTTTTACTAGTGTGACATACTTGTGGGTCTTCTTTAAGCATCTATGGGAGAATAATTTCAGATTCAGACACATGGCTTGGATTCTTCATTGAGTTAAGTAGTCTGTAATACAGTCAAGACACCTGGAGATAACTAGACAGGCAAAGGTGATCTAGGTGTACCTTGAAAACAGTTTTTCACTGTTGTATGTAACAAAACTATCAATATTGAAAAATGTCATATTGCCTTTACTTAAGCTTACAAATTTGGCCCCTTTCTCATCTTCGATATACTGAGCATCTCTATTACTATGATTATTCACCCGTTTCACTCTGCTCCAATCTCCCTGCCAACACAGGCTCCGATTAAAAGTAAAACACAGCAGTAGAAGCTCTTCAGCCTCCTGTAAGCTCTGAGCGCTAAGGCGTGATGTGTCTAAGTGTCTCCTTTGATAAAGTCATATAAAAAACCCATTGCCATCAAGTTGATTCTGACTCATAGCAACCCTATAGGACAGAGAATAACTGCCCCATAGGGTTTCCAAAGCTGTAATGTTTACGGAAGCAGACTGCTACATCTTTCTCCCACAGAGCGGGTGGTGGGTTCAAACTGCCAATCTTTTCAGTTAACAGCAGAGCACTTAAACACTGTGCCAGCAGGGTTCCTTGTGATAAAATTATAAAGGTAATCATTATTGTTGTTGTTGTCAGATGCTGTCAAATCAATTCTGATTCATAGTGACCCTATGTACAGCAGAACAAAACACTGCCCAATCTTGGGCCATCCTCATAATTGTTGCTGTTTGAGCCCATTGTTGCAGCCACTGTCAATCCATCTCCTTGAGGGTCTTCTTCTTTTTCCCTGACCCTCTACTTTACCAAGCATGATGTCCTTCTCCAGAGACTAGTCCCTCCTGATAACATGTCCAAAGTACATAAGATGAAGTCTCGCCATTCTACCTTCTAAGGAGTATTCTGGCTGTACTTCTTTCAAGACAGATTTGTTCATTCTTCTGACAGTGCATGGAATTCTTCACCAACGTTGTAATTCAAAGGCATTAATTCTTCTTCGGTCTTCCTTATTCATTGTCCTGTTTTTGCATGCATATGAGGCGACTGAAAATACCATGGCTTGGGTCAGGCACACCTTAGTCCTTCCAGTTTTCCTAGATTCATACTTCATACATTTCACATTCCAATTATTAATGGATGTTTGCAGCTCTTTCTTCTCATTTTGAGTTGTACCACATCAGTGAATGAAGGTCCCAAAAGCTTGTCTCCATCCACATCAATAAGGTTGACTCTACTTTGAGAAGGCAGCTCTTCCTTAGTTGTATTTTGAATGCCTTCCAATCTGAGGGGCTCATCTTATGGCACTATACTAGACAACATTCCACTGCTATTCATAAGGTTTTCCCTGACCAATATTTTAGAAGCAGGTCCTTCTTCCTAGTCAGTCTTAGTCTGGAAGTTCTGCTGAAACCTGTACACTATGGGTGATTCTGCTGGTATTTGAAATGCCGATGGCATTGCTTCCAGCATCACAGCAACATGGAAGCCACTACAGTAAGACAAACTGACAGACGAGTGGTAGAATCATTATTAGAGAAGCCAAATTACTAGGTTGAAAGATTTTGTAAATATTTAGACTTTAATAAAGTAGCATAAGTTTACAAAGAATATAGTCTTGGAGATCTCATAACTAGAACTAATTAAGGCTGGTAATTAACTTTGGAAATATTCCAAAAGCAAAGAAAACAATTAGACAAATGATCTCTTAGTCAAGAAGATGAAAGATTGTGAAAGTGCCCAGTGGTGTCACTAGGGTTGGTGTCACGCAGTGAAGGAAACTCATGGTGTCACCCTCCCATGTTAATTACCAAATATTGTAGCTAAAACACCAGAAAATTTGACAAAATCAGAGACTATAAAAACACCCCAGCAATGAAAAACAACAGTGCATTGGAAGGTTCAAAAAGTAAATTAGCATAGACTTTTAGCCTTGTAGATATATTGATATATGTAAGCTAGGCTTACAAAAAAAATTTTTGTTGTTATAACTAACTACAGGGATTTAAAAAAATAATAATAAATTTCTGCTGAAACACTGCACAAAAATTTTATAAACAGTTATTTTGGTGTCACCTCCTCTGACTGTCAGCTGGTGCAGTCTGAACCCCCTACCTCCCCCTAATGACACAACTGAAGGCAACTATGACTCAGTCAAATGTCTCTGAAGCTTTTCTACTAGAAACTCAATGGGTTAGATCTTGACCCATGTTCTGTCTGCCTTGGCCCACTTCACAGGGGTGTCATGAAGATAAAAGAGATCATAGATGTGAAGACACTCCTAGCATTTAGAAAGAAAGGTGCTATTTATACTCAAGGTATTATTAGTATTATTACCATTACCTGTTCTAGCAGGCCTTTTTCTTCAAGGATGCTGCAACGTGATATACAGTTGTAAAAATGATAAGAAGTAAAAATGCAAAGAAATAAAAACAAACAACCCAAAAGAAAGCAAAACAAAAAACAAATCCCTTGCATCAACCCAGAAGTGCTGGCCCAGCATCCTTTTATGCCCCCAATGTCATCTAATCCAGTGTTTCTCAAACTTTAATGTGCAGATGGGTCACCCAGAGATCTTGTTAAAATACAAGTTCTGATTCAGAAAGTGAGTTGGGGGTGGGTGCTGATGCTGCAGTCCCTAGACCACACTTGAGTAGCAAGGGTCCATTTCAGTTACCTACCTTATAGTGAGTCCATTCAACCACAGAATACTATTTATATCTGGTATGGGTTACAGATTTTACAAAACTTTTTCATATATATCTTCTCATTTGATTTTCATTAACCCTCTGAGCTGCAGCACGTATTATTATCTGCATCTTCTCCTGATTCTCCTTCCCCCATTTTACAAATGAGAAAACCAAGGCCTAGGTGAGTAGGACAAGGTCTTGAGGTTGTAAAGAGGGCAGACCACAACTTAGGCCTTCTTACTCCTAGCCTAGATTTATCATCTCAGGGGACTGTTCTTGGGCGTAGAGACCAAATAAATAGGCTGAGGATGGCATTTAGTTGGAGGAGAAATGTAGTAATTTTGAGATTGTTTCTTCTGTGTAGTTCAAAAGTCCTTTGTACACATTCCTATACAATCTAGTATGGGACTTGATTCTTTTTAATATCTCTTGTGTGAAGAGCCCTTTTAAGAATCTGTTGAAAGCTATGGATCCTCCCCACATTATTACACTCACACTCAAATTTTTGTAAAAAATGTTAAGGGTCATGAAATCCTTTGAAACCTAGCCATACATCCCAGGTTAAGTAGTCCGCCTCTAGTAGAAGCAACCTTTCTGTTTCTTGCTCACCTTTTATCTTGAATTCTCCACACAGCAAGAATGTATTTCTTTTTGTCTTCTTTTTTTTTTTTCTTTTGATTATGGGTGATTTATATAATTTATACATAAACTTCCGGGCAATAGCAGTCAAGATTTTATTATTATCATGTTTTCTTTCTCTCTTCCTCTGTCGTTGTCTTTCTTCCTTCCTCCCTTTCTTTCTGTCTATTTCTTTTGAGCAATCATATCATACTCTTGTCTTAGGCTAAACTTGTCATCTATTAAGATTACAGATTTTTTTTAAACATGGTTTGCTGCCAATCCAGCGTCTTTGTCTGGTTTCTTTTGAAAGTAGAACCCAAGATAAGAACTTATGGACAGGAGATGTCTTTGGAGATGATTCCAGGGATCGGGGCAAAAACCAGAAAGCATGAAATGGTGAGGGAGAGAAAGCAAATCAAAGGTGTTTTATCAAGTTAGTTCCTGGTGTGGGCCACTGAGGCTTGATGCTCCCAGGACCATCAGAGGATATAGAATGCGTCTCAGAATTGATCACAATGAAAAGCACTGACGACGAAAAGAATTTGTCCATCAACTCTCATCCCCTGTTGGTTAGGGGTTAGCTGCTGTTTCATGCATCTTAAGGAGACTTCCGCTGGTGTGGTTTCTAAGAAGCCCCAGGGCAGGAAAGTGAACTCCTTAAACAAGATGATGTTAGCAGAAGTGACCTTCAGAACCTCTAGGGAAGTATTTTGCTGCAGCAGCTTGGTATCAGAGGTGAGACCAGGAGGATAAGAGGTGATGCACAGACCCTCTGGCATGCCATGTCTTCCTCAGTCTGCTTTTGCATAATTGACCAATTGTAACCTAATAGAGAAATTGGTATTTATTCCTATTAAATTTCATCTCATTGATTTTTGCCCAGCAATTTAGCCTGGAGAAGAATTCAAATATTCTCTTTCCTTCATTTATAATTGTGACAAATCCTGGTCAGTTTTGCAAGATAGTTAGGTGGGTCAGAGCTTTGGATCTGGAGTCTGCTAGCCTGGACTCAAATCCTGCCTCCATCACACATTTGTAGTGTGATCTCAGGGAAGTTACTTAAGTTTTCCCATCCATGTTGTTGCTGTTAGGTGCCATCAAGTCAGTTCCTACTCATAGTGGCCCTATGAACAACATAATGAAACACTACCTGGTCCTGCACCTTCTCACAGTCATTGCTATGTTTGAGCTCTTTGTTGCAGCTACTGTGTCAGTCCATCTCATTGAGGGTCTTCTAGTTTTTCACTGACTCTTTACTTTACCAAGCATGATGTCTTTCTCCAGGGATTGGCCTCCTGATAACATGTCCAAAGTATGTGAGATGAAGTCTTGCCATCCTTGCTTCTAAAGAACACTCTGGCTGTACTTCTTGCACGGCACATTTGTTCGTTCTTCTGGCAGTTCATGCTATATTCAATATTCTTCACCAACACCACTATTCAAAGGTGTCAATTCTTCTTTGATCTTCCTGATTCATTGTCCAGCTTTTGCATGCATGTGAGGCAATTGAAAATACCGTGGCTTGAGTCAGGCCCACCTTAGTCCTCAAGGTGGTATCTTTGATTTCAGCACTTTAAAGAGGTCTTTTGCAGTAGATTTCCCATCTATAGGTTGGGGAAATTACAATAACTTCATCATAGAATTGTTCTGAAGATTAAATGAAGTAATCCTTCTAAAGCAAATACCCTGGTGCTTGGAACATACAAAGCAAGTGCTTAATAAATATAAACTGTATTTTTAAGTGTGATGAGTATAATTTTATACTTTCATCTAAGTCACCGGTAAAAACATTGAACAGGCAAGGTTTAAACAGAGAAGCCAACAGCAATTTTTATGAGCCCTCATTTTAGTTTAACATCAATCCATGAAATCATAAAATCTCAGTTTTGAAAGAACCCAACCCACCCATCTCATCCGTGAGTTCATCACAAGATATCGCTGCAACTGGTTTGCTGAATTAAAGGAATCCTATATCTACATTGCACTGTTACTGAAAGTGTGGTCCATGGGTTTGTGCTCCTCCACCAGTTATTACTACTCCATAATGAGATATGTATAGACATTGAGAGGAAGTGGTTACAAATTTTTACAGCAGCTTAGCATTGCCATGACATCCAAAAGCATGGTCAATGGACTTGATTCACTGAACAGAGTATAGACCAGATTAGGGAGTGCTGAGCTTGCAAAGTGAGTCACATCTAGTGAGTAGTAGAACCACGTTAAAGGTTAATTTGATAACTATAACCCCAAAGGGTATAAACACGGAATCCCTGTCTTTCATGAAAAATTAATTTAAATTTAACTAACCCAGCAGTTCAAATCCACCAGTTGCTCCTTGGAAACCCTATGGGGCAGTTCTACTCTGTCCTATAGGGTTGCTATGAGTCAGAATGGACTCAACGGCAACAGGTTTTTGGTTTTCACAGAATAAATTGTTGAAACTGATTACTGATAAAGAATCGAAGAATTTTGCAAGTAGAGTATCACTTGCTTCATGTTGGAAAACATAGTTAATAATAAGTATCCTACTTTAAAATTTCTCTTTCCCATTCCTATAAATATAGCTATGCAAGATGGGTGTTTCTATTCATAGAAACAGTTTTGATATACATTATTCCCTATGAATAACATTTTCATCAAGGCAGTCTAGATTAGATAACCTTTTGGTGACCCATGGACATATGGCATCCCAACCACTTGTTATGCCTCTGGAGTTCTTTGGAAGTATACTTTTCCTGCTGAAAGTATTTGAGGCTCTTCAGTGGGGACTTGCACAATGGTGAAAGGCAAAAGAAATGTTAGTAGAAGCAAAATACCTGGAGTATAAGGCTTGCAAGTAAGGTAGTGCACCAGGAAATGTGATCGGGTAAAAATTTTGTCTCTTTTGGCTTTTGTACCCCTAGATAAGCCCTGTAAGCATGTTTATGGTTTTCTGTGTGATAGTTAGGAAGCCCTGGTGGGCTTGGTTTTGATTTTTTTGTGTCATATTTGGAAAACTAGAGGTTCCCCGTGTAACCTAATGGAAGGTGCCCCACCGTATTTTCAGTAACCAAGGTTCATTGGGACAGTCGCCCATCAATCAGCAGGCTTCAGAATGCAAAAAGTTCAGTGGTAACTACGTAGTCCCAGATAATATTTCTCAAAATCCATATTACCAACCAAAAATTTGAACACCCCCCATGACTCAGCATACTTCCATTAATGAAAACACATGGTACTTAAAAAAAAAAAAAAAAATTCAAGGCAGAAAATAATAGGGTCACCTAAGGGATAAGTTAACAAGCAAGAAGCAAGCTCATTATCATGTTAAAGTTAAATATTGATATACAAAATGTTCACTAAAAGTCTGTACACAGGTGCTTAATATGGGGAATCTATTCCACTCATAATTTTGTTTAGTTATGATTGTGGAATTACAAAAATTATGACAGCAACAGCAATTTCTTCTATTATTTGCCTCTACAGATGCTTTTAATTAACAATGTGTACAGTTCTTAAAAATTTTATTTCTTTTTTCTATGTTATGCTTGTTCTAATTATATTATTAAAATGCAACTCTATGTTTGTTTAATCTAAAAATAAAAAGAGAAAATTATTTTCAATGTCTTTGCTTTTTATGCTATTTTTCTGGTAATTTATTTTTATTGTTTTACAAAAGTTACCAATCTCTTGGAAATTAAAACAAAAATCTGGTCCTTCGTAATAGTTTGAGAAGCACTGCTCTGTGGCATCCATCAAAAAAAAAAAAAAAGATGAATAACTCTTATGAAAGATAACCTTTGCAAGATTTTATCATCTATAAAACAAGTGCAATTATACCACACAAGACTTTGCAAGACTGACGTATTGCTTGTAAAGTAGCTTTGAAGATATGTTGGAAAAAAAAAAAACACTAACAATTTTCATAGGCTTCAAAATGTCCACTAGTCTCATCCACAAGCGTAAAATATTAGCAATGGAAGATGCCACGGAAAACATCATCTTTTGAATTTTGGTACCTGAGACAACAAGAAGCATCAGCATTCAGAGAAGGCAGTGAGAAGACATGGGAGAGCGCAGGAGCCCATGAAGAGCATCTCTCTGGGTCAATTTCATTTTTTGGTATAATTTTTCTTGATGTCTCCATAAAATGGACAATGTGGCCTGACCTGGCAGCTCTAAATTTGGAATAAAGCTATCATTCATTATTCAACATTTACCAGTCCTGGAGCCTGTGCTGGGACTGCCAAGACTTTAAGAAATTAAAATATGAGCCTAGAAGGAAAAAAGTCAATAATAATAACAAATCCCAGAGCTCTTTTTTTTTTTTTTAGGAAAATAAAGGATAAATACATTTTTATTGAGATATAACTTATATATCATAAAATTCACCCATTTAAAGTGTACAAATAAATGCTTTTTAGCATAATCACAGTTGTGCCACCATCCCACAATCTAAATCTAAGTTTAGAACATTTTAATATAAATATTAAACACTTCTATATAAATACTAATTGTGCACATACATAAATATGTAACGTGTGTATATGTGTGTGTATTTATATTCTGTTCTAAGTTATTATTGAATAAGTAATAAATCTATAACCACCTTACAGGGATTAAGAGTGCATAACTAAAGGAGTGGAGTCCCTGGATAATGTAAACAGTTCATGCATTTTGGGGCTAACTGAAAGGTTGGTGGTTAAAGTCTACCCAGAGACACCTTAGAAGAAAGGCCTGGTCATCCACTCCTGAAAATTCAGCCATTGAAAACCCTATGGAGCACAGTTCTACTCTGATATACACAGGGTCACCATGAGTCAGAGTTTAACCTCTTGCCACTTCTGTTTATTGCTCCAAGAGGAGTTGAATGAGAAGCCCAAGGCTGGAAGTCCTTGGTCTCCTCCTCAGAGGCTTGCTTAAGTAAGCATACTGCTCTTCCTATTCTCCCCCAACACTGTTCACCACCTTAAAGGTAGCGTGGCTGGGTCCTTCCCAGGCAGGTTAGGCTGGTAGTTGCACGGTGGCAGCCCAAGCCAGTTAGTGCTGGTGGTTGTCAATGTTGACTCTCGTCTGGGAGAAACAAGCCTGAATCTACCACTCCTTTTCTGAGGAGGCCACAGAATATCAGATAATGATTTTACTTCCCACTAACCTGAATTAGGTTCCATCTGGATGTCTACAGAGGACAAGATCCATGTGTGCCTTATTTCAAATCCAGAATTTATAGAACCGCTTTCTGGTTCCAGGCATAGTCTGACCCTCTGGACACCCCCTCCCCAGGATTGTCACCCTTTTCTTAGACTTCTTAAGAGATCTGATTGCAACTCTTGGAAGGATATCTGGGATAATTGTCTTTTGATGAACTGTTATTATTTTAGTGGCTAGACACTCAGTCAACTAAGTATTTTCTTTAAATGTAAACAGCACATTCTTTTCATAGTCTTTGCAGCACAGAACGTTCAATCCAAATGCAGCACTCTGGAGCATCCCAACCACCAACCACAGCCCCATGTGGAACCCTTCATGGTTTAAAACAATAAATGCGTACAACTGGGAGAGGAGAGAAATTGAGAATGTTATTTTATTGTAAAAATCAAATGATTTAAAAATAAATATAGGAAAAATATAGCTCCCTAATGTAACTTCACTTCACTGTGAAAAGGCAAACATCATAAAACTGTGGTCTCCATTTCAGGTGTGCTGGAAACAAACTCTCATTTTTAGAGTTTGGGGAGCTATTCCAAGCATAGACAGAATTAAGAGATGAATCCTAATGTTTGAAAGACTATGTAGCACCTTCCTTCCTTTCTCAGATAATCTTTTCTATCTTGAAGAAGTTTTAAGGCTGTAATTTTGGTTCGGATAAATAGTTAAACAGTGGTTTCACTAGTATGCATTTAAATAATTCAAATTTTGAAAACATTAGACAAAAACGAATGAGACTATAAAAAATGAATGGTGCACAGTTATCATTATGAATTTTTTTAATTTTTTTATTATACTTTAGATAGTTTACAGAACAAATAGTTTCTCATTAAACAGTTAGTACACATATTGTTTTATGACATTGGCTAACAACCCCACGACATGTCAGCACTCTCCCTTCTCAACTTTTAGTCCTTGTCCTTGGGTTGTTGAGCCCCATTAGTCTCATTTTGTTTTATGGGCCTGCCTAATCTTTGGTTGAAGGGTGAACCTTGGGAGCGACTTCCTGACTAAGCTAAAAGAGTGTTCAAGGGCCATACTCTCGGGGTTTCTCTAGTCTCTTTCAGGCCAGTAAGTCTGGTCTTTTTTTGTGAGTTAGAATTTTGTTCTACATTTTTCTCCAGCTCTGTCCGGGACCCTCTGTTGTGATCCCTGTCAGAGTAGTCAGTGGTGGTGGCCGGGCACCATCTAGTTGTACTGGATTCAGTCTGGTGGAGGCCATGGTAGTTGTGGTCCATTAGTCCTTTGGACTAATCTTTCCCTTGTATCTTGTTTTCTTCATTCTCCCTTGCTCCCGAAGGGGTGAGACCAGTGGAGTATCTTAGATGGCTGCTCACAGGATTTTAAGACCCCAGACACTACTTACCAAGGTAGAATCATTACAGAACATTTTGATCAAGGACCCAATAGTTGGATCTTGATCAAAAGGAGGAAAAAATGTTGAACAGAACTTCAAATTCTTATTGGAAACTAGACTTACTTGATCCATTGAGACTGGAGTAATCCCTGAGTCTATTACCTGGAAACAACTTTTAAACCTTACTGAAACTATTCCATGAACTCATCTTTAACCTAAACAACAACTTAAGTCATTTAATAAAGAATGTTCGCCTTGAGAATTGTGTTCATATGAGATTAAATGGACAACAGTAACTCTAAAACACAGATGAGAATTTGATGGTCAGAGAGCCTAGGTTAACGGTAGTGATATGATGTGGGCAGAGATAGGCAAAATGGTGAGACAACGTGAATTATGTAGCCACTGTCAATGTAAAAATTGTTGAATGGTTGTATGTTTTGTTGTGCATATTTTCATAAAACAAACAAACAACAACAAACCACTGGGTTACCTATATGTTGTCTGTAAGGGAATCAAGGGTGAAAATAAAATTGTCTGTGTAAAGAATTTCAGTTCTGTAAGAACATAACTTAATCTGAGCTCTTTGACATTTTTTGAGTGTCCACCCTGTGTCAGTGCTGGGTCAGGTACACCATGGTCCTTGTACTTGCAGGATGAATATTCTAGAGTGGACACAATTAATAGGAAACTATCAAAAAGCCTAAGAATGCTATCCTGGATGAAAAGCACAGTTCAGAGTTCATGGCAAAGGATACACCACCAGAGGAAGTAACATCCTCGTGGCACATGAGAATCACAGACTTCCTAGAAGCATAATGTTTTTAGCTTAATCTCTTAATACTTGAATCAGAAATCAATACAGAATACAAACCTACTCCTCTGGTCCACTCAAGTGAAAAGCAATTTCCCAAATCCAAGAAGCCACCAAAAGAGAAATGCTTGATTCAATGCATTTGAAAGGAGTTTTTCAATAAGAAAGGCTATCAATTGCATATTTTCTGAACAGGAGCAAACTTGCAATCTTTTTCATTTTTCTCTTTTCTCTAGCTTGCTGGCATCTGCTTCTGCTTTGTTTGCTAAGATTTTCATTAGAAAAAGTACAATATATACAACTCTTCTCTATGATTAATACATATTGTCTTTTGTGAGTGATGAATTCAGACAAGTAAAGAATCTCTGTCTTTATTTTACATCAGAGTTGGTCATAAATCCTGCAGCGTGCAAGTGACAGTCTGCTTTGGCTTCATGTAATGGTGCTGGCTGGAGCCCTGAATGTTCATGTCTCCAGTTTTATTGTGTTGGGAAGACAGACAACTCTTCCAAGTTGCTGATGGAGATGTTGGCAGTGGCCCAGCTCTCTTGGGTGATATTTGGATTGCTTCCTCTGAGGGATTGCTTTCCTCTGGCCAGCAATTTCCCTGGTGGCAATGTGTCCATCCTTTGGAAAAGCATGAAGAAAGAAATATTTCCACTCTCCACCACTTAATGGGGAGTAGGGGGGTAGGCTTGTTGAGTTTGAGAGCTTAAAATAAGAAAACCATGTAATCAAACCTGTTGCCATAGAGTCGATTCCGACTCATAGCAACCCTATAGGACAGAGTAAAACTCCCCCATAGGGTTTCCAAGGAGAGGCTGGTGGATTCCAACTGCTGACCTTTTCGTTAGCAGCTGAATGATACTGTGCCACCAGGGCTCCGAAGAAAATGAGAGTCACCTTAAATGCATATGTATTAATTCAATCGCTCCTTCCTCCCTCCCCACCGTCTACCTCTCTCCACCTCTCCCTTCCTCCCTTCCTTCCTTCCTGCCTTTATTCAACATGTGTTTATCAAAGACTTCATATGCCTTGCACTATACTGGGTGTCATGAAAGTCCCTGTGATGGTTAATGTTGTGTGTCAACTTGGCTAGGCCATGATTCCCAGTATTGTGTAATTGTCCTCTATTTTGTGATATGATGTAATCGTCCTCCATTTTGTGGTATTGTGTAATTATCCTCCTTTTTACATGTTGTAAATCCTAAACCTCTGTATGTTAATAAGGCAAGATTAGTGTGGGGTGTATCTTGAGTCACACCCTTACTAAAGAGCGTAACTCAAGTCACAGCCTTACTCAAGTCAAACCCTTTCTTAAGCCACCACCTTACTCAAGTTACACCCTTACTCAAGTCACCGTTTACTCAAGTATCTGATGTAACGGGAGTTTCCTTGAGGGTGTGACCTACATCCAACTTATATGGATGCTCTGGCAAAGCTCTCTTTTGCTCTGGATCCTGCATGCAGCTAGTCCTCATCTGACCTCCAGTTCTTGGGGCTTGAGCCAGCAGCCCGCTATCTGACCTGCCCATTCTGGTATTTATCAACCTTGCAAACATGTGAGTCAGGAGAAACCTCCAACCCGATGCCTGACCCACAGATTTGCAACTTGCCAGCCTCCACAACCACATGAGCCATTTCTCTGAGATAGATCTTTATCTTTATATATATATATATATATATATATATATATGTTTCATTGGTTTTGCTTCTCTAGAGAACTCTGCCTAAGACAGCCCTAAAGGAGTTTCATGGTCTGGCATGGATAAGACAACTATACTGAGAAATTTGGGGAAGAGTATCAGCTTTGGCAGTGTATGTGTTAGGGTAACATTAGCTGCTATAACAACAAACCCTGACATTTCAGTGACTTAACACGAGAAACCAGCCAGTTGCCATCAAGTCAGTTCTGACTCATGGCAACAGCCCAATGTGTGCAGATTAGAACTGTGCTCCATAAGGTTTCCCGTGGCTGATTTTTTGGAAGTAGATAGCCAGGACTTTCTTCCAAGGTGCCTCTGGGTGCAATCTAATCCTCAGTCTTTCAGTTAGCAGCAGAGCATGTAACCGATTGCACCATCCAGTGACTCCTGACTTAACACAATGGAAGTTTATTTCTCACTCTTCAGATAACTATCCATAGCAGATGTTCCTTAGATGTGGGAGGCTTCCCTCCATGTGTTAATAAAGGATTCTATCTTGAGGCTTGGCCTTTCCCTATGACTACAGAATAATTTCCTTCCCTCAGAGAGAGTGGAGAAGGCACATCCACTTCTTAGAAACCCCACTTCTCCTTATTTTCCACTGGTGATAACTTGCCACATGACCCTAGCTAGATGCAAGAAGAATAGGAATGACTTTAGGTTTTTTTTAAAAAATTAATATTAAGATGATGATGAAACACTTAGTAGGGAAAGTCTGGTAGGCATACAGAGATAAGTTAGAAAAAGGTCAAGGAGATTTGGGAGTATAAAGGCTGGGGTTCAAGCAGGTCTGAGCTCCTGTTTCTCAAATAAGCAATCGTGGTACTGTTTATGCCACTTCCCTAGGAAGAAGAACCACCACAACCAAACCCGCTGCCACTGAGTCAATTCTGACTCATAGCCACCCTGTACGATGGAGTAGAACTGCCCCATGGAGTTTCCAAGTCTGTACATCTTTACGGAAGCAGACTGCCGCATCTTTCTCCCTGTGGAGACGCTGGTGGCTTTGAACTGCCGACCTTTCAGTTAGCAACCAAGGGCTTTAACCACTGCGCCACCAGCGCACCTTTATGAGGAAGAGGAAGGTTTAATTTTTAAAGCCCTATTGCAGTGTGATTTGGCTCTTTTTTTTTTTTTTTTCTTTCCTGCTTCTTCTTTCTTGAAGGGATCATAAGAATTAGGTCTAAAACAAAGGCAATTTTTCAGAGAACAGGTTTGGCTGCCCTTTAAAATCCCTAATTTACAAAGCTCCCTTTAATGGGTGCCATCTTACAGTCGGGGAAATGAGCCACTACCTTTGGAAGTCAGGTTTGTTAGCTTTTTTGCCTGAATCCCCTCCATTTTTCTCAAAGCCTCAGTGAGCACAGTTTCTTTTCATCCTAATCTGGTGAGAGATCAAATGGAAGGAAAATTTCCTTAATTCAATAGTGAAACTTTCCAGTTGTGAAGCACTCTGAAATACAAACTAATTAATAAACACAACTCTCTCCCAGAGCAGTAAGGATCGCTGTTCTCATTTTTTACAGCTGAGAAGGCTGCAGTTAAAAGAGTTTGCCTGCGGCTGTGCACCTCATCTGGGAAAGAACTTTGAGGCAGCAGCCCTGTATTCTCTCAGGATGGTGTGTTGCCTCTCTAGAGAGTCGTCGGCTTTTACACGGTTTGTAGCTAACAGTGACTTCCTCAACGACTGCACAGTGCCCCTGGCACCGGCTGTGCAATTAGTAATGTTCTTGTCACAAACTGTGAGCGACCCACTAAAGGGGAGAAGGAAGAAGCAACTCACTGGATGGCCCTATCTCTCATGAAATCTTCTAGAGATCAAAAGCACTGTGTTAAACTGGGAATCAGAAAGATTCATAAATCTTCATGGTACCAAGACCTTGAGATCAAAATAATTATTGCCATCTAGCAAATAGAGAAATTAAGACCCAGACAGCATTGCCTTGCCAATGGTGAATCATTGTTAGGTCTTTCATTCTAATGCCATCCTTCCGTCTTTGTTCACAAAATAATAATACACTAAATACAAACAGTACTATAGCTATTTCAGTAAGAAAAACAAATTATCATAGGCGATGTTATGTGTGAGGGCATACCTTGACCACATCTTTAGTGATAAAATAATTGGCTCTGAATTGTATCACGGATACAATAATCACAAATTGGCCCCAATGGAAGTGAAATCTGTAGCCAACCTGTGAAGCCCAAAATGCTTAGGCTGCCTCCACAGTTAAAACATTTATATTTCCAAGACTGTATCATCATTCGGTTATGAGGCATTGCACCTGTCATTATAAACACTGTTGACTGTCAACTATAAGAGAAATACCTAGAGCAGAACATAGATCTTTGCAGAATCTTTGTTTCTCCCTTCTTTAAGTGCATAGCTATTTATGTAAGTGAGGGATTGATAGCTGTGAATAAGCCCAGCCAGGACTCTGGGTTCATTTTCCTTTGTGACCATAGTTAGATTTGATGTTAAAAAAAAATTGCATTGTTCAAGAATTGAGAACCCAGATGTAAATCCATCCACTTACAGTCTCCTGATCTTTGACAAGGGCCCAGAGTTCATCAAATGGGGAAAAGACAGTCTTTTTAACAAATGGTACTGTCAAAACTGGATGCCATTTCTGCAAAAAAATGAAACAGGACCCATACCTCACACCATATACAAAAACTAATTCAAAATGGATCAAAGTCCTAAATATAAAACCAAAAACTATAAAGATCATAGAAGAAAAAATAGGATCAATGCTAGAATCCCTAATACACAGCATTAACAGGATACAAACCATAACTAACAACACACAAACTCCAGAAGATAAGCTAGATAACTGGGATTTTCTAAAAATTAAACACTTATGCTCATCAAAAGACTTCACCAAAAGAGTAAAAAGATAACCTACAGACTGGGAAAAAAATTTTGGCTATTACAAATCCAACAAACTTCTAACCTCTAAAATCTTCAGGAAATGCAACACTTCTACAACAAAAAGATAAATATTCCAATTAAAAAATGGGCAAAGAAAATGAACAGACATTTCACCAAAGAAGACGTTCAAGCAGCTGACAGGTACATGAGGAAATGCTCGTGATCACTAGTCATTAGAGAAATGCAAATCAAAACCACAATGAGGTACCATCTCACCCTGGCATTACTGGCACGAATTAAAAAAACAGAAAATAACAAATGTTGAAGAGGCTGCAAGGAGATTGGAACTCTTATGCACTGCTAGTGGGAATGCAAAATGGTACAACCATTTTGGAAAATGATATGGCCCTTCCTTAGAAAGCTAGAAATAGAAATACCATACAATACAGCAATTCCACTCCTAGGAATATATCCTAGAGAAATAAGAGCTGTCACAAGAATAGACACATGCATACCCATGTTCATTGAAGCATTGTTCACAATAGCAAAAAGATGGAAACAATCTAGATGCCCATCAACAGACAAATGGATAAACAAACTATGCTATATACACACAATGGAGTACTATGCAACAATAAAGAACAATGATGAATCTGTGAAGCATCTCATAACATGGATGAATCTGGAGGGCATTATGCTGAGTGAAATAAGCCAATCACAAAAGGACAAATATTGTATGAGATCACTACTATAAAAACTCATGAAAAGGTTTACACACAGAAACAATCTTTGATGGTTACAAGGGAGGAGGGGGTGGGGATGGAAAAACACTAAATAGACGTAGATGGGTGGTGACTTTGGTGAAGGGTAAGACAGTACACAATACTGGGGAAGCCAGCACAACTTGTACAAGGCAAAGTCATGGAAACTCCATAGACACATCCAAACTCCCTGAGCGACTGAATTACTGGGCTGAGGGCTGTGGGGCTCATGGTCTACGGC
Organism: Trichechus manatus latirostris; assembly: GCF_000243295.1. Lineage (NCBI taxonomy): Eukaryota > Metazoa > Chordata > Mammalia > Sirenia > Trichechidae > Trichechus > Trichechus manatus. The sequence continues at coordinate 7,730,130 of NW_004443973.1, read as the reverse complement.
AACATCTAGCTCAACTGGCATAACACAGTTTATGAAGAAAATGTTCTACGTTCTACTTTGGTGAGTAGCATCTGTGGTCATAAAATCCTGTGAGTCGCCATCTAAGATACTCCACTGGTCTCACCCCATCGGGAGCAAGGGAGAAGGAAGAAAACTAAAGACACAAGAGGAAGATTAGTCCAAAGGACTAATGGACCACTACTACCACCAGACTGAGTTCAGTACAACTAGATGGTGCCCGTCTACCACCACTGACTGCTCTGACAGGAATCACAATAGAGGGTTCCAGACAGAGCTGGAGAAAAATGTAGAACAAAATTCTAACTCACAAAAAAAGACCAGACTTACTGGCCTGACAGAGACTGGAGAAAC
>NW_004443973.1:7670555-7729658 GCF_000243295.1 Trichechus manatus latirostris | reverse complement strand
GACAGAGCTGGAGAAAAATGTAGAACAAAATTCTAACTCACAAAAAAAGACCAGACTTACTGGCCTGACAGAGACTGGAGAAACCCCAGGAGTAAGGCCCTCGGACACTCTTTTAGCTCAGTCAGGAAGTCACTCCTGAGGTTCACCCTTCAGCCAAAGACTAGACAGGCCCATAAAACAAAACAAGACTAAAGGGGCACACTAGCCCGGGGGCAAGGACTAGAAGGCAGGAGGGAACAGGAGAGCTGGTAATAGGGAACTCAAGTGGAGAAGGGAGAGTGTTGACATGTCGTGGAATTGGTAACCAATGTCATAAAACAATGTGTGTGCTGTTTAATGAGAAGCTAGTTTGTTCTGTAAACCTTCATCTAAAGCACAATTAAAAAAAAAAAAAAACTCCACTGTTCAACATGAGAGTCACTAGCCAAACGGGGTCACCATGAGTCAGAGTTGACACAACAGCAACTAACAACCAAAGCAAAGCCACATGTGGCTAGTGAGCACTTGCAGTGTGGCTGGTATAAACTGAAATGGGCTCTTAATTCTAAAATATACATACTGGATTTTGAAGACTTAATTGGAAATTAAGATTTGCAAAATATGTCATTAATATTTTTATACTGATTATATGTTGAAATGTTACTATTTCGGGCTAAATCCAACGTTGTTGCTAGCTGTAGTTCAGTCAGTCCTTGACTCACAATGACCCCATGTGTTACAGAGTAGAACTTCCATAGGGTTTTCTTGGCAGTAATCATTATGGAAGTAGTTCTCCAGGAATTTCTTCCTCAGAGCTCTTGAGTGGGTTTAAACTACCAACCTTCAGGTTAGCAGTTGACTGAAAGATGCTAACACAAATCCTGTATTATTAAAATTGATTTCACCTGTTTCTTTTTCACTCTTTTAATGTTACTACTAGGAAATTTAGGTTGGCAGTATGGATCCCATTATATTTGTATTAGAAAGTATTGTTATGAAAGTTTAACTTTTTAAGAGCCTCCTAAATATGAAAAGTTTGGTCAACCACTCAGTCCCCCCAGAACACTGAAAGCTTCCACTGTTAGCAAGGGCTTCCTGAATATTGGCCATACATGAAGGCGTGTTTTGAATAACAAGGAAAGTATTAACGTTCATGCAAAAGAGTGTTTCCTGACTTTTGAATTTTTCTTTATCCTTTTGTTTTATAATATTAAAAAAGATATGAAATAAAATAATGTTCATATCTTTCTCCCTTGGCTAACTCCTACACGTCCTTCAAGACTCAACATCACCGTGTCTTTGAAGTTTTCCCTCATCACCATTTCCCTCTCTCCCTCCCCAGTGTCTGTCTAGTGGCCTGAGGCTGAGGTAAGGTACTCCTGTCCTGTGTAACCATAACTAGTTTCTATGGGGTTGATTCTGACTCATGGAGATTCCATGCATGTCAGAGTAGAACTGTGCTCCATAGGGTTTTCAATGGCTGATTTTTCAGTAGATGGCACCTTTTTTCCGAGGTGCCTCTGGGTGGACTCAAACCTCCAGCCTTTCAGTTAGCAGCCAAGAGCTTTCACCACCCAGGGACTCCTGTGCTATCATAGCCGTATTGTAATCACTAGCTTACTTGTCTTTTATTTTATACTTCCAGTATCTAGCCCCCGTTGCTGTCAAGTCAATTCCGACTCATAGAGACCCCATAGGACAAAGTAGAACTGCCCCATAGGGTTTCCAAGGAGCAGCTGGTGGATTTAAACTGCTGACCTTTTGGTTAGCAGCCATAGCTCACCGTGGCTGTCAACCACTGTGCTTACCAGGGCTCCAGTATCTAGCACAGTGCCTGGAAATTTAGTAGAAACTCCACAAATATTTGGTGAATGATCATTTAATTGAAGAATTAATGAATAAAATAATTCATTAGTTGACATTATTATTTCAGAATTATTAACAATAGTAACTTATATTCCACTGGCACTTTTACAAAAATTACGTCAGTTGATTCTCATGAAAGTATTTGGTGGTGGTTGGGGGGAATCTTTCCTCATCAGAAACCTCACATTTTGTTAACCAAAATTCTTTGTAATGACTCCTGCTCAACTTAGGAGTGCTGTGAAAATGATACTGATGATTGTAGATTGTTGTGTGAAAATTATGAAGTAAAAATATATTTGTATGTCATAAATCAACTAAGCTAATGGAAGAGAGACTATTAGCAATATACATGAAGCAAGTCATTGGGATTGAAGTGTGATATAATTTATTGTCCAAACTCAGACACCTTTGAGAGTTAATGGGGGGTGCTCTAATATTTATTCTGCCACAAAAAGCATCAACCAGACTGTTAAGGACAAAGCAGGACATATGTTCACCTTACTTATACTAAGTAAGAACCATTTCTCAAAGCAAGTGGTCTATGATAAAGATGACTGGGCTGTCCCCACAGGTTTGTAGGAAGGAAGGGACTCTTACTCCGGATGGAAAACCCAAGAGTTGGGACCAGCAACCCAAGATTCCCACTATCACTTCCAGTGGCCTGACTCTTCAGCAGGTCAGATGAAGCAACCTCATGGGTTTTGTGAGTTGAAGCCTTATCCTCTGCTCATCAGCTCACAAACCTAGAAAGCTGCATGGAAAGATCTGTCCCATCAGCTGTGGGGGATTCCTTCCTTGACCAGTGCTTAATGAGCCAACCCTTCTCTTGCCTTCTACCAAAAAACAAGCAAACAAACCTGTTGCTATGGAGTTTATTCTGACTCCCGGTGACCCTACGTGTGTCAGAGTAGAACTGTGTTCTATAGTGTTTCCAATGGCTATGACCTTTCAGAAGCAGATCATCAGGGCTTTCTTCCAAGGTGCCTCTGGGTGGACTCAAATAGTCAGTTTTAGGTTAGTAGCTGAACACGTAACCTTTTGTCCTACCCAGCATCTCCTCTTGCCTTCTATGCTCCTTGTCAAAGGAGCTGGGAAGAGGGAGGTGCCATACAGCTGCAGTTTATTAAAGCCACATTCCTCTGCCATTGTTCTCAATTCATTCCTACTAGCCTTGGGGAGAAATGGAAAGCTACGTTATTTTGATAGTGCTTTCAATTACAACCCAGTGCATATTTTATTATCATCTTCATTTGAGAGATAATGAAATTGAAGTTCAGAAACATTAAAAGATTCACCTAAAGAGAGGATCATGGCAGAAGTTTGAGTCACAGTCTGGGGTACTTTCTACTGCAATTCACTTGCTTATGGAAATACTGCATGAAGACTGCACTGCTTTAGTGCAATTTACAATATAAACTTGAATATTTCCAAAGCAATAAAGTGCCATGTTCACTGTTTGTTTTCTGCAGGTTACCTGATGCCCTTCCTTAGACTCGTTCATCTTGGGTAAGTGTAGCTCTGTGCACCTAATAACAGCAGCGAGTTTCGCGGATGCCTGTGCTGCTTGAGAGCTCTGTGGATGCTGACCGGCATTACTTACGTTTTCATTCAAAATCTCCTTTAGGGTGACTTCTGTGCACCTGAAGTGCCTGTTCAAGAAGATCAACAAATGGCTGAAGACAGATTTTTCAGCTAGGGGAAAGAACTGTTACTTTACCATCAGTCTAATGAAAACAGAGGTGAAATACCAACCTGCGCTAGATAAACAGCACACGGAGTCATCCATCACACTCAGCCGCACTGAGCTGCACACCCTAACCGATTTCACCTGACTTTCTGCTCCACTCAGACAGGCGTTCACAGCACCTTTTCCTGCAATTTTCTATCAGAATAAAAAACTGGACAGGAATCCTTTAAGCCGTTCCTTCTTCCAATCTGAATTCCCTTTTTTCTGCAGCCATAGACAGCAATAGCTTCTTTAGGGGCTCCCTTCTCTCTAAAATTATCTGCTAAACTGCTATTCTCTTCCTAGACCTGGTTTCTACCTCTGAGTCTACTCAGCATATCCAATGGCAACTCCCTTTCTCAGGACCTCCCAGTTGATAACTAGCATATCCATTCATGTGATATAAATGCTTGCCCACCATATAACAGGCACTCTGGGTATAGAGATGCCAGGTCCCTGTTTTCTAAGAGCTCACAGTCTAAGGAAGATGACAGAAATCTTGTATTTACATAGACATTTTCTTCATTTTTCGCATATATTAACACTCATCTTGCATTACCAATAGCATTAAGGAGAGGAGGCACTATTAAACTCACCTCCAAGAAGAAGCTATGACAGACAGGTGGTGTCACCCTAGTCATATACAGAGGGAAACTAGACCTCTGGAGAATTTTTTGAATGTGTGATTAGACTTCAGTCTATTGACCATAGATCAATGATTCTCACGCCCACCACCACTATATCAGACTTCTTTGATCCTGTTTTCAGATTTCCCCTTTTCTTCTGGAAATCTTAAAATGAAATCTTTTGTAGCATCTACCTGGTCAGCCCCTATAAAAGACCTTCTGCCCAGCTGCGACTCCTTTATCATTTTCTTCCAGAAGTCAGTGCTTTGATAGTCTTAGGGAATCTAGACAACTGCTAACACAAGTACTTCAATTTGGGAGCAGCTTCTGGGTGTGGCTACTCCTAACCTTTGAGTTTGAGGTAAGTACAAATCATATAGTTCCTGGTTCTAGACCCAGGTGTATTTTGTTCAGGATTCTCATTCCATGGGGTCCTGTGTCTACACTGTGCCCAAAGATCTGGGTCTCCTAGAAGTAGTGATCCTGGAAGGAAAAGCAATATTGCCACCGGTGATGGTATAATAAGTAGATGGAATCAGAAGCTACATGGTGGTAGGTGGTAATGAATCCTTTAGGATACCCAAACAGAATGGACCCAGTGAGACCAGGATCAGTGTTGTAACCAATAATAATCACTTGTCACTTCCTTACCCAGGACAACAGCCCACAGAGTTTATGGGTGGCTACAGAGTATGTAGGCCATCCTTAATCTGTGGTTCCTTGCCTTGCACATGGCTCATGTCAAAAAATTCATTCTTCTAGCATTGCAATATTTGTGTGTTGAATGTCACCAAGTCAAACTTAAATGTTGGTCTTCCACTCTCTGAGTTTATTTATTTGAAAGAAAATGTTTATAAAGAAAAATCGAATAGATTTTAAATGCATAACAAATAAATTAAAAAATTCAACTTGTTCAAACACAATTGTATATTTTTGGCTAGTAGAACCAAGGCCAGAGAGCTGATTTTTGATGTTTCCAACTCAGTAACACTCATACCCAAATATGTAGCCTTAAAAAGAGGAGATAAGTTCTGATCATTTTTCAGGAAAAAAAAACAAACAGCAAAACCCATTATGACCTTCATTGAGTAGATAATGACATCGATTTTATAGACCCACTACTAGGGAGCAAAATTCTTAAAGCAGGGACTATGTTTATACCCTCTTTGACTTTTGCAAGGTAAGTGACACTTATGAGTGATTGATATGGGTGCTTGACTACATCCCCACAATAGTGAATAAAAGAAAGAAATACATGTTTTGTTAATAGTGGCCTATTGAGGAACATGTTTGAAGATCTCTAGCATATTGCAAAATTATATCAATGTCTGCTGATCCTTGATATAAGGAATTATAATAGAAAAAAATTAAATATTAAATAGATTTGTGGAATGCTTATTGTGTGACCGGCACTAAGCATATCCTATCTCTTTTAATACAGCAATCCCATGATGTTTTAGTCTCCACAATGTACAAATGCAAAAATCAAGGCGTAGAGCCAGCCCAAGATTATACATCTCATAAGTGGCAAAGCTATGATTTGAACCCAGGTCTTTTTCAGGGTATTCAGAGATGATGGGACTCTAACTCACGAGAAACTTACAGGTAAACTAAAATATTATTTACCTGTAGTAGACACCACGCGTCTGTCAGTTTGTCGTACTGTACAGCCAGAGTGCTCCTTGAAAGCGAGGATGGTGAGACTTCGTCTCACATACGTTGGACGTGTTATCAGGAGAGACCAGTCCCTGAAGCTGGACATCACGCTTGGTAAGGTAGAGGGTCAGTGAAAAAGAGGAAGACCCTCAACAAGATGGATTGATATAGTAGCTGCAACAATGGGCTCAAACATAGCAACGATTGTGAGGATGGCGCAGGACTGGGTAGCATTTCGTTCTGTTGTACATGGGGTCGCTATGAGTCAGAACTAACTCACGACACCTAACAACACCACCACCTGTAGCAGAGGTTATTCCTTTCCAGGGTATGGGATACCTTTTCTCATATCCATGATAACCCTTTCCTGGTGTCACATTATCTGAAAAGCTGCATTACTATTTGGAAATCTGCAGAGAGAGACTGAATAGTATTGGAGGATGTTCCATGCAGACCATGGTAAGAACAGATGAGATGATGCTTCATGTCAGCAAAGAAAACACACATATAAACACATACTCACACACTCTACGATGACTGGAGTGATCTCCCCACCCCACCCCCTTCATCACCTTCTTTCTCTTGGGGTGGTACTGAACAGTAATTGTCAAACTCTGCCTGACTACTTATTTTGTATCCTCTCTGAGGTCACATTCTTTCTTCAGGTTAGACCATACTGTGTTCCCAGATTATGCTTGCTTTGCAAGTCACCAGTTTCTCAGCACACTAAGCAAATACAACTTAAAAAAAATGGTGGTGGTGATGGAGTTCCATGCTTTAAAAAATTTTGAGCAATGCAGATGTAAATGAAGTGAAATGAGCATGTGACTAGCAAAGATTGTCTCAAACTTATTTGAGGAGCATCTTGTAGTTCTTGGGTTTCTCAGGACACATTATGAAATACTGGGCTATACTGATGTTTCTCCTGAAATCATGTTTCCCAGAAGGTAAGGAAATATTTTATCTCCTTCAATTACATACTTATTTGAGTAGTCAACCACTTGCCCTTACTTCCAAGCTTCTAAGAGACACTTTGCTATCACCTCCAAGCACCATCTACCATTTGTTTCCATACCTCTAACATTTACATTCAGTAGATGGATAAACTTTTAAGTAGTAAGTTTATTTTACTGGAACTGTGCTTAACCATATTAGCATCTAACCCACTGTGGTTGCTCCACAAAATGTCAAATGATAAGAAGAGCTGGGATTTTGGACTCTCCTCTGTGATTGTGGAACTTGGAAGTAATCCAGCTGTTGAGTCACTGACAAACTTCACCTGCACTGTTTCAGATCCATCATGCGTATGAAATGGAAAGATAAGGTTACACCCGGTGAGGTGCTGAAACGTGGAAAATCCAACCGACCCAAGGGCCACGTTAATTAAAGCAGAGCTCTACCGAGCAGGGCTTACCAGCTGAAGTGACCTGAGCCTCCCCAAATGTGCACAGTTCAAGATCAAACCCAGCAGGCCCTTCCCCATGGCTGAGAGGCAGTCCGAGGACCCGTTTGAAGCACAACCTGAACTGCACTGGCACAGGCCCAAACGTCTCCAAGGGACTTTGATCACGCAGCTCTAAGTGCCACAGGATTTCAGACCAATCCAAAGCTCAGCTCCCTCCACTAACAATGACAAAAGGCAGAGATTAGAGGAATACAAGGAAGACTCCAAACTTCAATCGCATGCCAAGGAGATAACACTATGCTGAGAAGCAGTTAATGCCTCATAAACTGCGCTTTTAGCCTCAGATCAGAACCAAACCCAAATCAAGCCTGTTGCCACTGAGTCAATTCCAACTCAAAGCAACCCTACAGGACTGCCCCATAGGGTTTCCAAGGAGCGGCTGGTGGATTCCAACTGCCTACCTTTTGGTTAGCGGCTGTGGCAGAACAGAGGCATCAATATCTCCCTCACAGGTATTTTTGTTGGTAGTGGTAGGTTTTTTGTTTTGCTTTATTTTTTTACTATTTTTTGCAACTTACAAAAATTTATTGTGATAAAGCTATCTATTATAGATATAAATATAACATAAAATTAGTCATTTAGCCATGTTTAAGTATACAACTCAGTGGCATCAATTATATTCACAATATTGTGCAGCCATCACCACTCGCTATTTCCGAAATTTTTTCATCACCTCAAGGAGCTATTTTGCTTTTCACGCTTCCCTCATTATTAAGTCCACGTGCATCCATAGCTTTTTGCATACTAATTTTTATTTCTCTAGTGTATTCATACTCTCTATGCCATGTCACATGCTATGGCAGTCAGAAAATTTTGATGTGGCCTAGATTCGGGACAAATATTTCTAGGAAGATTTGTTCTCCTTTGTAACGATGGAGCACAAACCAAGCTCGAGGCTGGAAAGCTGTTCTCACAGTGAGAGTCTGACAATTTCGAGAAAGATGTGGTATGCGTCCAGCCCTTATTTCTCGTGCACCCTTTTTTAGGAGGCTCTGCTCACAGAGTCCATGCACACTGGTAGCTGAGTGTTGACAGAAGGAAAGCTGGTGTGTGGGGGTGTGCTGATGGAAGACGGGTGGTGTGGTGAGTCCGCCAGCCGTGCTGAGTGACATCCTGCACCGTTAGCCTGGGCCAGATGTCCCGGACAGAAGGGATTTGTGTGACCTATACAGTTATGAACTCTGGAGTCTGTAGCTATGGAGAGGCATTGCAAGAAAGGAATTCCCTCGGCTTGCACGGCCTTTCTGGCATGTCTAGCACTCTCTCCTGGTGAATGGAGTAATTATGTATTTCATTAGTTCTGGGGCTAAGTGCCACCTAATAAAATAGCTATTTTAATTGCTAATTATAACAATAACAGTGAAAGAACAAGGGCCCTGAATAACTCCCTCAAAACCAACCAAACAAAAAAAGCAAAACACAATTATTTTCTTTGTTTTTGTTAATCATTCACTCCTCAGTCTTCCCCTATGAAGCAGATTGTGAAATTAAATTCTTTGACGTTGCCTACCTTCATGATCTTTCCACCTCTGAGCATGAATCTCCTGCAAAGACGTGATTTGGGGTCATGCCCTCATGATGTCACATGTGTTCGGCTTGCATTTTGCATAAGAACTGTAGGTGGTGCTTGATCGGGTTGCTATGCTCTCATCAACAACTTTCTGATAGCTCAGCTTTGTTCCATGTTGAATAACTATCATTGTTTTAAATCATTGAAATTGTAGTTTAAAGTAATCTTTAAAGCAGAACAGGACACAGCCTTGTCTATCTACCTGGATCTCCAGTCTAAAGCACAAATATTAATAATGAACAACAGTCCTTCAATGACTATCTACTGAGTACTTAAACGTATGATGGAGATCTTAGCCCCATTGCTCTCACTCCTCTGACTTCATCTCCTAGCTCTCTGCTCCTCGCTCTCTGCACTCTACCCCACTGACATCTTTAATGTTCCTGGGACACATCAGTCTTGCTTCACCTCAGGGCCTTTGCACTTGCTATTTCCTCAGCCTGATTACTCTTCCTAAGCTGTCTGCATGGCTCACTCTCTCACTTCCTTCAGTTTTTTACTTAAATTTCATAATTTTAGAGAGGTCTTTCCCCTGCGCCAGACACTTACTGTCCTTCTTCCTCACTTTATTTTTTTCCTAAGCATTTATCGCTATATTATATACTATATATTTTATTTTTATCAAGTTTTATTGTTAGTTTCCCCAACTAGAACGCAGGGGCAGTGATTAATCTGCATTAAACCTGTTGCATTAAACCAAACCAAACCCACTGCTTTCAAGTCGATTCTGACTCATAGCGACCCTATAGGACAGAGTAAAACTGCCCCATAGGGTTTCCAAAACTCTAATCTTTGCAGAAGCAGACTGCCACATCTTTCTCCCACAGAGCAGCTGGTGGGTTCAAATCATCGATCTTTTGGTTAGCAGCCAAGCGCTTTAACCACTGCGCCACCTCTGGCTACTGGAGAGTGCTAAATAGGGATTTATGAATGAATGAATGGTAGTCAGGCTCTGTGCTGGTCATTTGTGATCAAGCCAGACAAGGTTTCTCTTTGCAAGGAGTGTATAGTCTGGTAGGAAAGACAGCTATTAAATAAGCAATTCTAGTAAAATATGCTTAGTGCAGGGGCTGTGAGAACAAACTGCAGAGGAACCTAACTTGGTCTCCCTGAGGAAGTGATAATTAAACTGAGATATGAGCTTATATGGAGGGCCAGATGCAGGAGACAATACCGTGGGTTCGAGAAACTGAAAGACCTGGGCACTAGAGCTCTGCTGTGAGAAGTGAGGAGGATCTAGAGGTGCAATGAAGCTCAAGAGAAAGGGAGGGACCAGGCTGTGCAGGTCTTGCAAGACATCTCCTAGAGACTGAGAAACGGGGAGCCACAGAAAGATTGTAAGCAGAGCAACGGCATGACCAGAACAGCATTTTGACCTGGTTTGCGAGACACTAGATGAACATCTGAAAGGAAACACGCCTCAGTGTGTGTCAAGTGTGTCCCTGTAAGAACTGGCAGAGTCTGAACAAACAAAAATAGTAAGCACAGAGGGTACAAATGAACCGTTTTTGGGAGATTGCTACAGTTCTAAGAACACACTGAGCTCATCCCTGCCTTAGCATTGTCACCCACGTTTCCTTGCTGGAATTGTTCTTTTCGTCCATCCAAACCTATCCACTTTTCACAAATGCAGTTTCAGCCCCACCTCCTCTGGGGAGCACTTTCATAGCTCTTCCTGTCCTCATTGATATTTCTTTTCTTTGATCTCCTAAGGCACTAAGGTACACACTGCATAATTTAGCTCTTAATGATCTACCTTCTTGAATAGTCTGATATCTTATTACCCCAAGTAGAATGTTCTCTCCTTGCTAACAAGGACCCCGTGTCCTGTGCCCTCCCTCCCCTCTAACACACACCTAAAGAAGGGTAAGAGCATATTAGTTTCTTCCAAAATGTACCAATGACTTAGGTCAAGATTACTGAATATACACGGACATTCTGCAATCTTAGAATGACCCTTTAAAGAGTCATATTTATAAAGGAGGACATTGAGACACAGAAAGATTTACTGATTGGCACCTGGGCATTTGCAGGTGAGTAGGGAAAACCAGGGGAAGAACTAAGCTTCAGAGTTATTAGCTTGCTATAATCTAGTCAAATAGCCCTCCACAAATGACAACAACAAAAAACCTGACAAGCCCTTTAAGATAGTTAGACACTTGTAAAGAGCAAAGGTATCCAAAATTTAAGGGAAAATATCAAATATAACCTACTACTAGGCAATTGCCACTAGAAGACCCAGTTGGACCTGAGAACTTTGCTGAAGAAATCAAACCTCAGTATGATCAGTATTGATATCCAAGGTCCTAGAGTGAAATACGCAGGAATAGCTCTGTTGTGGAGTAAGATATTGAAGTACTGCTTTCTTTTTGATATTAAGAATATTATGGACAGCTTCATTAACAATTATTATCATTATTTCATTCATGTATTCTTTCAGGGTCTTTTCATTCGTGGTCAAGGACCATTCAATAGATCAACATAACACAGTGTGTGGTATCTCCGGACTCCATTTACAAAATACCAGCATATGGCAGGAAACTATCTTTTTACTGACGGTTTCATAAGGATTGGAGGAAGACTCACTAACAACCTGCCATATGCAGATGACATAATCTTGCTTCTTGCTAAAAGTGAAGAAGACTTGAAGCACTTACTGATGAAGATAAAAAACTACAGACTTCAATATGGATTACACCTCAACATAAAGAAAACAAAAATCCTTACAATTGGACCAATAAGCAACACCATGATAAATGGAGAAAATACTGAAGTTGTCAAGGATTTTAGTTTACTCGGATCCAAAATCAATGCCCATGGAAGCTGCAGTCAAGAAATCAAATGATGTGTTGGCATTGGGCAAATCTGCTGCAAGATGTCACTTTGAGGACTAAGGTGTGTCTGACCCAAGCCACAGTATTTTTAATTGTCTCATATGCATGTAAAAGCTGGGCAATGAATAAGGAAGACTGAAGAAAAACTGATGTTTTTGAATTATGTGTTGGCGAAGAATAATGAATATTCCAGGGACTGCCATAAGAACAAACATACATGTCTTGGAAGAGGTACAACCAGAATGCTGCTTAGAAGGATGGGGAGACTTTGTCTCAAGTAGTTTGGACATGTTACTAGGAGGGACCAGTCTCTGGAGAAGGACCTCATGCTTGGTAATGTAGAGGGTCAACGAAAAAGAGGAAGACCCTCAATGAGATGGACTGACACAGTGGCTGCAACAATGGGCTCAAACATAGCAACAATTGTGAGGATGGCGCAGGACTGGGCAGTGTTTGGTTCTGTTGTACACAGGGTCGCTATGTGTCAGAACTGACTTGATGGCACCTAACAACAACAACGTTTTAGTGAGGGCTTGTTGAAAGAGGGAGTTCCTGGTGGTACAAGTGGTTAACTTGCTCACTGGAAGGTTGGCAGCTCGAGCGCACTCAGAAGCTGCTAAACCGAAACGCTGGCAGTTTGAGCCCACCCAAAGATACTTTGGAAGAAAGACCTGGAGATGGACTTCCAAAAAAATCAGCCATTGCAAACCCCATGGAGCACAGTTCTACTCTGACACACATAGGGTTGCCAGGAGTTGGAATCGACTTGATGGCAACTGGTCTTATTTTTTGGGTTTTTGTTGAGCGAGATGACAATGAAAGGATGGCACATTGCTGATCTAGATCAGGCAGTTGATCAGACATTACAATATGCTCACACATAAAAGTTAGAGCAAAGTCCTCCACTGCCTAAACTACGCAGCTATTACCCTGAGCTTAATTTGATGTAGATGCCAGTCACACAGCTCTAGTTAAAGGTGTGTCAGCATATCTATTCTAGGTCCTTATATGCAAGAGTTTATAACTTGGACATAAAAACCAATTATGGAATGAATCTTGGCATATAAAAATCACTTCCCAGAAGAATTAAAAAAAACAAAACAAAAACAAAGCAGAAAAAAGCTCCTCACGCTTTGCCATTCTTACGTTACCCACAGGTCCCAAAATGAATTAGCAAGTCCTTTTCCCTTATTTATTTATTTTCTCCAAGGAAATTGTTTTTGCACTTCAGGGCCTTTGGGTCGTTTTCAACCTGACTTGTCAAGAAAAGGTTACTGCTTGCAGTGGAAAGAATTAAGTTCTTTTGTGTTATACAAAAAATATTTCTCTTCAGGTGATGATGGGAGGACGGAAAGTTGGCTAATGTTGAAATCTCAAGTTTGAGTTCAGGGTTGTATTTCCAATGTAAACAAGTACTGTATTGTAACTGTGCATTTAGATGCTGTCTCCTTTTGTTGAATGACCGCTAAAATTTTAGGTAATGAAAAACTGCAAGAACAAAGACTCAATCTTGTTTTTTTTCCTTACGATCCCAATAACAGATATTTATTGACTGTAAACTGTTTCCAGATACTTTATGAACATTATGCCATTTATAACTCACACTATTCCTGCAAACAGGCATTACTGCTTTCATTCTACAAATGAGGAAACTGAGGCTCATAGTAGTTACTCGCCAGCGGTCACACAGCAGAGCTGGAACTTAAAACCCAGGCCTAAGGGCAGAGGTTTCTTTGGGTGGTTCTATATAGTCATAACAGAGATAAGTAATGTTAAAAAGCACCAAGACTTAAGTGGAGTAAATTACTTGTAGTTAAATATATAACCTAAGGGATTTGATTATGCTAACATACTTGCAATAAGTGTTTGGATAGTAACTACTAGGGCTCCGTAGCAGCTGATACAGGCAGCTCCCTCCATTTAGCATGCCCATTTTTGTCTACATCTTCTTTGGCAATTTCCTTAGCTTTCCTCAAGGCGTTCAAAAAGTTTACCTTAGGAGTTAACTGATCATCATGACCGGCAGATAGCATTAACTCACAGCTAGAAGTGGTCTTGCTCTCAAAGGAGACTTGGATCCTGGGGCCTGGCTACAGCTGGGCTAAGCCTGGTGGGATCCCCTCAAATGATGATTCATATTCAAGGAAGCCGAACTTGTCCCCCAACAGCTGCTAGTTATTAAAGTTTTGTTTTGATCAGTTCTATCGCCCGATGTTTAGTAGTAAAAGTCCAATTCACCAGGTTTCCAGATCTTTCAAAAATCACTCTTCTTTCTCATGTTTTGTTTTCATTTTAATTGGAGGAGCAAGAAAACAAATACTAAGGGGAAGAAGAGGAACAGGAGAGGAAAAGGAGAAGAGATATATGTTAAAAAGCATTTTTAAAATAATCATTGATCAAACAGAATCTCAAATACACAAAATATTTTACCATCTTTCTTTTTTTTTTTTTAAATGTATTTATTTTTATCATAAGCCCAACAGGCACAGACCAAGAGAGTTTCAGAATTTGGCATGGAGCCTGCTGCAATATTGATGATGTAATATCAATCATAATTATAAGCTACCCTGTTATAATTATGTGAATATTACTTTATAAGCTTTAATAAGTTGCATGAGCATTTAAGACAAATGGTTTAAAAGTCTAAATTCAAATCATGCCAAATATGCAGGACATATTTTTCATAATTGTTCTTATCCCTTGGGTCAATAATACAGTTTATAATGATCATAAAATTTCATTCTTAATTCCTTTTAATTTATCAGAAGAAAAATATGGACGGTTACTACCCAATTAAAATACTCTTGATGCTTTTAAGGTAGACGTTATGGGGGTTTTGGAGTTTCACTGAAGACACTTAAAAAAAGAAAGAGCAGCTGCAGGACTTCAAAGTGTTTTTAAGTGCCCCGAGTTTGCAGAGCTATTCAGCTGTTCAGTGCCCTGTTCCCACCTGTCTTGTTCTCATATCATCTGTGATGTAATCAAGGAATGACTGGAACATTGTACCCATGTGAAAGGTGCAGAAGCGTGTGACCAAAGATAGAAGTTTCATTTGGTAGCTATAGAATCCATTCTGATACTGACACACACTTGGCTTAGAACTGCTAAGAGCCGGACTTGGAAGAGGGTTACCAAAGAAACTGAGACTAAGGCATGAATCTGAGTCTACCTCTGTGGCTTTTAACGTAGGGGCCCCTTGCTTTATGAGAGACACGAAAAGTGTGACCTTGGAGTGGATGCTTTCTGAAGGCGATATGCTTCCTTTAGATGATCCACATGCTAAAAAAACAACCAAATCTGTTGCTGTTGAGTTGATCCAGACTCATAGTGACCCCATGTGTTACAGAGCAGAACTGCCCCATAGGGTTTTCTTGGCTGTAATCTTTACGGAATCAGATTGCCAGGCCTTTCTTCTGAGGCACCTCTACGTGAGTTTGAACCATCAACCTTTAGGTTAGTAGTTGAGCACAAACCATTTGCGCCACCCAGAGACCTACTCACATGCTACTGACTATAAAAAAAAAATTGAAAATAGGTGCCAGTATACAACCCAGTAAAGCAGACTTGGTTCTGATGGCTATGATTTCTTCCAGAGAATTAATCAACTGGAATAATATACACAAAAAGAAAATGCCTTATAATCAAAATTGCATTCCAATTCATTATGAAAGAGTTAAATATGGAGTTTAGCCTCATATTCCTTCCCTTGACACACTCAATTTCTGTCTACTTTCTTTTCTATTTGATCATGACCTTAATCCAGAAATGTGTTGGAATCTATTTTTATTTTCTCTCCTTCACTTATCAGAATACCTGAATTTTATGTACATGTGAATTTCACATACACTTCATGAAGTTCTAAATGTTTACTCAATATTAAGATGAAAACTCTCTTGGTGAGAGGTGCCAGGAAGACGCCATATTTGTCCCAGGCTTTGCAAGCCATTAGTGAACCTCTCCAAAGGAGAACAAGTTGAGTCACTTCAGTGGGGGTATGCAGGTAAAGTCAAATCACGTCATTTAAACATACTCAAATAGCTCTCATCTGTAGGGTATGGTATAGTTTACAAAGAGTTTTGGCAAGTGTTGCCTCATTTGGTGGAAGTAAGCATACCTACAGTTCTTAGAAATAGTCACAGCTGTCTCCTAGATTATTGTTCATTTGTGAATGATGTTTTCTTTTTAAATACACAAACTTTCACCAGAAACCTTTAACTGTAGGATGATCCATATCACAGAAGGTGATAAAATAGTAAGCATTCCTCAGTAAAAATACCACAAATTTTAGAAGGACATTGTTTTCCTACTTAAGTGAGTTTCATGACTGGCATATTTGGCACCAGTCACTGTGTTGTGCTCTAGCATGAGACTCTGACGTCTGAGCACGGGTTACTCTGGTTCTAAGAAGCTATGAATTTTAATAAATAGCTCTTCATTATGAAGGCTTACCTGTTTATTCCACCCAGGTGAGTGAATGGTTCCAGGCTTTTATTTTAGGCTCTCTGACCTAGAAGAATGAAGTTTGGAACATGGGATCTGCAGGCGCTGAATGCAAAGGAGGGTCTCAGAACTGCAGGTCTCATCGCCTTCAGTGAGTGTGGAAACTCTAGCCAGGAGACATGGAGTCACTAAGTTTTTCAAAGTAGGGACGGAGCTCCCAACTTTTCAGGAACCTAGCCAAACAGGTGGCAAACTGCTGTACTTCAAAGACAGTAAATCCCTTCAAACGTTAAATTGTAAGCATAGAAAATGACTTTCATTCAAGAAAATGTGAAGCCAGTAATTCAGTGTCATATTTGTTCCAGTTTAATGAAGCGTGTTTGGTGGATATTAACTGGTCTTCAGGATCCCTCCTCCAACTAAATTGATGGCAACCTTTTCTACCGTAAACCCACGTTTTCAAAAAAAGTATTAAGTTCCCATAAGACTGAAGTTACTATGTAAAGACTCTCTGAGTCAGTTTTCACCCTTAAAATTAGTCTGGTTTAAGATTACAATTATTCAGAATGCTAAAAGATATTCTAGGAGAATATTTTAAAGTCCTCCTGAATATTACAACTCCGGGAAGGCATCAGGTCACAGTGCAGCCTTCGGTAAAAACTAGCAGATGGATTGTTTAAGGCTGGAAAGACACAGCCTGGAAGTTCCTCATTGCAAGGCATGGTTTTCCCCAGCTCAGAATGCTAAAACTAGATGGATTTCTTGCTAATCCCCGAAAGTCCTTAGGGCTCGCTCTGTAGTAGTTTGTGCCTTGTGAGTGTCAGTACTAAACGCTTGCCCAGTTTGCTCAGAATAAAAGGCGGGCAGGGGGTGGGGATAGCTGAAGAGGCCTGAGAAATGGTGCTATTTCCTCATTGCAGGGCCTCCATTCACCCAGCTCTCAGAAGAATTACCGAACAAATGTGCAATCAGGAAGGAAACGGGTGGGTGAAAGTCAAACCCATCTCAGAACAAAAAGGCTGTCCTTCCATGTTTACATTTTCAAAAAGCAAAAATCCAAAAAGGGTTGAGATTGGAAAATTCCTGGGGAACCAAAAAACTTAACCCACATTCCATAGTTTTATCAACTTAAGCCTCTCAGAGCAATGAGGTCAAAGTTAACTCTGCTTCCCCACTTAAAAAGCAAGTCAACTTATTTTGTATGTATAGCTATAAACTGTTTGCAGGTTTCTTAAGTCAGCCACTCGGGATGAATTATGAATGGAATCAGCCAGCTTGACTTGGCATTTCCTCACTTTTACTGGCTTTAAACAAGATTTTTATACATTTTCATACATTCATATGTAATCGATGTAACCAACACATGAAATGGTCCTTAACATAAAACATTCTGTTTCAGAGTGATTTTGCAGTTAAGGAAACTTAAATATAAACTCCTAATGTGGAAAAGGTAGTTTCTACATGCTGTTTTAAAACTGATGACCTGGCCACAAGATTTCTGTCAGAAACGCAAATCAAGTTTATATTTTAAATGGTTGCTTTCTTTCATGATGCCAATCTGTTTCTCATACATTTAGCATTAGTCACCTTAAAATACGTAAATTTGGTATTGGGTTATTGAGTACTTAAGCTGAAGGACAGAATGACTCAGATATTTATAAGCGTACAGCACAAGGAAATTTTTCTTGAATACAAAGCTATCTTTAAAATGATCGCCCAAACGAGTGAATGTTACAAGTACACCTCCTTATTTAATTTCTATTAGCTATTTCATACTTTAACGTATATTTTTCCACATAAAGCTTGCACTGTCTTAAAATTTCTCTATAAACTGGCATGTCCAAATTGGTTTTAATAGCAGTTTGTGTGCATAAAAACTATGACATCAGGCTCAATGTCAAGTTTTGAAGAGGAAAATGAACTTGGATTGTTTTTTACTCCAAAGAGGCACATGTTTAATTTTATTCCATGTACACAAAAGGAAGATTAAAATAAAAAACTTCTCAACTGTTTACAAAGTAAAATGGAAAAAATTCAATTTTTTTTATCATATAGCTGATATAATTAAATATTTGGAACATTTAAAAGAAAAGTACTAATTAAAGTACACATAAACTTCAAAGTTAAAAAAAACAGTTTAAAAACACTTATCAGTTGCTTAAATAGAATATAATTGGCTTCTATATTTTAATGGTCTTGTAGATTTCTGTAGTAAAATGTTTTTACAAACTTCTCCTTGCCTTTTCAAGTCCCTCAAACATACAACAGACTGAGAATATTCTTCTACTTTATTCATAACACAGTCAAAATTATCCACCATCTTGACAAAACTGTGTATTATTGTAATACTTTTCTTATACCTAATTATAGCATTTCTATAAAATGAAAAATAGTTCCTGACTTTTTGGGGTAGGGGAAAAATGGTGTGGTATAACTAATTTAAAACATTTTTATGTTCATTTAAAATGTACTAATTCCCAAATTTCTTCACGGTTTTATATAGATTGCATTTACAAGCTTGGAAATCCCTCCTCCCTGTTAAACTCTCTGAGTAAGGGAGTGCTAATTTTGCTAAAAAAACAAAAACAAAACCTACTTACAGCAATCA
The DNA here is from genome assembly GCF_000243295.1 of Trichechus manatus latirostris. Lineage (NCBI taxonomy): Eukaryota > Metazoa > Chordata > Mammalia > Sirenia > Trichechidae > Trichechus > Trichechus manatus. The sequence goes on along the minus strand of NW_004443973.1, from coordinate 7,710,888 downwards.
TTACTAGTCATGATGTTGTTTTTAATATTTATAAAAATACTTTTTTCTGAAGGACAGATGAACTTCAATTGGAAATGTGAACACAGAACAAATAATACAATTAAAGGTTCCCTTTTGAACTTCATAAATGAGTGAAGAAATGTGTATCACAAATTCTTAAATACAAAGGTTTTAGACTGAACTATTGAGAAATTTCTGTATTTGCATAAACATACTTGCCCTTCACTTTCAAAGACGACACTGACCGACCACATTCACAATTGCTGTCTGCAGGGAATGGCTCAAAGGCAAGCCACTGACTTGTCACCCGCCCCTTCCCCCAGGGCAAGCACACTGAGGCAAATGGAATTTTATTATTTATATCTATTCCTTTTAATTCTGTTTTTATTAGCTCTGAAAGTCTTTGATAGCAAATGCCAAACCACACTTAAGTTGGCCTGTTTGCTTTCTTAACCCCAATGGTTCAGGCTATTTCAAATTCAGTACTTTGCAGATAACAATAAACCAAGGCTTTTTTTTTTTTAAATTGTTAAAGAACACTTTTTTCCCATCTAACTTATAACAAAAAGTATCTCAAACAAAGGGATATAATTCCCACTGTAAGTTGTATTTATTTCTGGGTAGAAGTGTCAAATGAACATTGTTTATCAAGAGATTCTTGGATGCTCAATTTGCCCTTGAACATTAACTTTGCCACGTGAAAATCAAATGCCCTTCTCATGTGGAAAATTAAAAATATAAGGTTTCCCTGCGCAACCCTCTACAGGAAACTGAAGGATCTGATGTGGTAACTTTTACTTAACTTTTCCTAGGCTTTAATAATGGGTTTACTTAAAAAAAGAAAAAGAATTATATATATATATATACATATAGTTACTTTCTGGCAAAATGTAGCTAAATTGCAAGTGCAGCTTAAAATCTTGGACATCCCAGAGTAAAAATGATGTCACGAAGAGTGTCCCTGCTCATTTATTTCCGATTGAACTAACTTCTAATTAACACACTGATATCGACTCCTCAGAAGGCAGCGTTTGCATCACTTTGGAACTGCAAAACAGGACGGGGCCCATTGATCATCTCTAGCTAACAAGCATCTATCTTTCACTGGGCACCGTAACCAACATCTTTCTCCCTAGAAGACAAATACTTTTCAGATCTCGCACCCCTCTTTACAAACCTGCGAAGGGCTTTCGGGGGGAGGGGGAAGCAAGACTTGGGTGGGAGCTGCTTCTCTCCAGCAGAGCGAGGGCTGACTGCAAAGGCGCTGGCTGAGTGTTCTAGCAGTTTCCTGCCAACTCCAGATTCTCCTCGGAGCAGCGTGGAGAGAAGTCAGACTTCTTTTCCAGGCGGAGCCTCCACAACGGGCTTTGGGGAGACCTCCGGTATGGGCCACTAGCGGGGAGGAACGGGGCTGGTCCCCCGACTCCGGGAGCATCCGGTGCCCGCCGCCTCCGCCCGCGCGCCTCGGCAGCGACCAGGAGCCATGCGCGCCCGTTCGGGCCCCTAGGCTGACGGCCCAGCTGGGAGGGCCGGGGCGAGGGGCCCCGGGGGCAGCAGGGACACTGAGCTCCGGGGAGGGGGCTGAGCAGGGGAGAAGCTTGGTCTCGGAGCTGCGACGTCCAACTCCGGGGACGCACTTGAACTCGAGGCGAGGCTGGCGACCCGCCGCGCTCTGTGCGCCCGGGAGAAAGAAGCCAGACGTCGGACTCAGACTCACTCGTTCTTCGGCCTCGCTAGCTGCGCAGCCAGCCTGGGGGTGCTCGGCTGTGGTGCCTGGCCGCCCCCTGGAGTTGAGCACTGTCAGGGGCAGCCGTCCCACTCCCGCCCTTGAAGCCCGGCAGCGGAGACCAAGGGCTGCCTGCGGCAAAGCTCGACTTCCCACTTCATTTTCTTCCTATTTGGAGAAAATGTCACAGGGGGAAAAAAAAACCTAACTGCAACTATGATTTCGAGGGGGGTGCCGGCCAGGGTGTGCGCGCGGTTCCGGGCTGCAGGCCGCGTGGGCGCTCTAGCGGGGATTCCCGGTCTCGCAGCGCGCCCTAGTGGACGCCCTGTCCGTGTCGGCCTCCCCCACGACGCGCCGCTCCCAGCTTCGTTACAACGTGCAATATATTACTTCTTCCAAAGTATTGACAATGTGTGAGACTCCAGTAACCCCGGAGCTCTTGTCTGTAATCAGCACATTTATTCACATTGAGTGGGAAAAATCCGAATTAAATCCCCGTGAGCCATATTGGGTTACAGTGTCATTTTCCCTGGATCCTCTTTTAAATCCACTCCACACAGCTTCTCTGTCTATTACATGCTAATTTAATTTTACTGTGGACGATATTTTCAGCATTTGCTGAGGACAGTAAATTTTGTAGTTTATGTTATTTCACTTTTTATGACTTTTTAACACTTAATAAAATTTTATTAGAGCACTTTTGTGTTTACAAGGCCACAAAACTCTTGGCAGGTTGTCAGAAGTCCTTTTTATTATGATCCTACTGATATACTGCGAGTAATGAAATAATCATGTCCAGAAATGTATCAAAGGCCAGAGGGATTATCCCACTTAATAGCTACACAGATGCGCCCAGAAGAAGGCGGACACGCGGCAGGACGGGTTGAGAGACTGCGAGAAGAGGGAGGAAGCCCCCGCTCCTCTCTTTACTATTTCAGTTGCTTTCCTAAAAGGCTACATGCAGGGTCATGTGTCTTTCCGCGGTCTCAATAAAAAAAAAAAAAAAGAAAGAAAGAATTTATTCCATTGCAAAATGTGCTTTTCTTTTTATTCTCCTTGTTTGGGCACTTAAGGCAGTTCTAGTGGCAGTGGGGCTGGCTCAGCCTATCTGTGTCAGTCACTTTCCTCTCATTTCTAAGTGTACTTTTGTGGCATTTGAGCAGCTGATGGTGACATTGGTGTTGAGCCTTGCAGCTCCTACAGACCACACCAAGAGAAGGCACTGGGAGGGACCCAGGAGCATACAAGGTGTTTTACAGTCCTTCCTCTCCTGCCAAGTAATACTTTTTGCTGTTACTTTTTGGGTTGGTTTTGCGAAACAGGGGGCCAGTGACTTGAGGACTCTGATTTCTGTCTTGTGCCAGAGAACTACAATGTGCTGCTGTTTATTTTTATTTTTTTTAAATTGCTGTGAGAAGCATTGAGATACAGCACCTTTTATTTTTTTTAAAGATTATTTCTTTTTATTTTAAATATCTATGTGATCATTTAACACACTGATGTTTGGTTCATTCGTGCCGCAAAAGAAGGCCATTGTGCTTCCTGACCCTGAAAGCAAGGTGGGTGGCTTTGTTTTATAATTGCAATTTCTGTCTCCAGCTTCATATTTTTCTTTCTGTTATTTCCTAAATAGTGTGCCAAAGTGATAAAAACAATGAGTAATGGACTCATAAATGGAGTGATTTTGAAATCGCTGTTGCTCTGTCCATAACACGTGTTCTGAACTTTTGGCTTTGAAGGACTTCGGCGGTGTTTTTCACAAGCAAGTGTGTGTGCGTGTGTGCGTGTGTGTGTGAGCGAGCACATGCACACATGCATGTGTGTTCATGTTCCAATACATCATGTTTGGGTTTTGTAATCTGTCATTGTTTAAAACAACCCTTGGGAAGCATGCATCTGTCTGGATTGCCTCCATTGCACACATGTGTGTGCTCGCTCGTAGGATGTACATAAGGCTGCTCATGAGGGCTCTTTGATTTTAACTTCAAGGGAGCAATTTTGTTCTTTGTACGCTATTTGCTAACCAAGCACAAAACTTAGAGCCTGCTCTAATCATCAGCTGTGTGCCCCTGATAGTCCAGGTTCTGAAAAGAGTATCTGAAGGTTAGCACCCATCCCTTTAAAAAAAAATTATATCCTAAGACTAGTTGGGTAGCCATTTTTCTCTTTTTACAGTGTTTTCCATTTGCAAATATGAAGTAGTTTTCCTTTTTATTTTCACACTCTTTTTTTAACATGATTGAAGAAATAGCAAAGGAAGTGATGTTGGGCTCTAGTTGAACAGTCTTCCTCCACTCTGGTTATTACTGATGGTTTGTGTTCTTTGCCTCTTACCATGAGAAGCACAAGACGGGCAGAGGCAGAAGTTCAGATTCTAACCCTCCAGATTTCAGAGTCTTTACATAAAGGAATTTATGCCCAAGTGTGGGAGTCAAGAGAAGCATGATTTTTATTCTGCTATAAGGTGACAGTTCAATTTTATAAATAGTTTGTATCTAGGATGATTTAAATAATACTTCAAAGGCTGCAATAACCTTCAAATTAGAAATCTGTTCTGTTAGATTAAGAAGTAAACCTCACCTAAGGTAGATATTTTTCAATGCATCCACATATGTTTACAATTTTTACTAACAGAATGAGAGATTGGCTGAAATATGATAACTGACGCACAGCTCGGTCAATGTAGGGCCTAACTAGTGTCCAAGGATTTTACAGTCTCTCCTGAAGTCTTCAGGGCTGAAAAGAAAGAAAAGGGTGATGCCCCCATCCTATCCTCTAGGGCATCCCTCTATGAAAAGAGGAGTCAATGAACAAACCAGAGGCCTGAACTAGTTCCCTCATATGACCAGGTGCTGTCAGGAAGCAGTAAAGCATGGATGTTAAGAGGGCAGACCCTCACGCTGCTTTGCTTAGTTCCAATGGAGTTCTGCCGTGTATTAGTCGTGTGGCCTCAGACAAGCTATTTAACCTCTCTGTGCTTAGTTTCTTCATCTGTAAAATGGGACTGGTGCTGGTACCCCCCTCCTAGTTTCATCAACAGGGTTAAGTGAGTTAATTATGAAATACCTGTAACAGTCCCTGAATGCTAGTTACCACAAGCCCCAGAAGACTGATAAATCCATCATCTAGCATGGTGCCTGGCACATAGTAGGTGCCAATAAATATTTACTAGATGAGTGTTGAATGTTATTTCATTGAGTGCCCTGGTTGGTTCAGGTGTGGCCCCTGGGTAAGGAACAAAAGCAGCATCAGACTCGGGGGCGGACTTCACCCTATTGAGAATGAACAACACTCTGGGAAATGTTCTGTCTGACTGCTATTTTACTTTTTCTATGGGTTTCTATGTTGTCTTATCAACTAGAAACTGGATTATAAAATGTTTGAGGAAACAAAGAGTCCAAATTTTTGAGGGGTCCCCATTTTACTCAGCACAGTGCTTTGTATGTAAGTAACAGATAATCAATAAGACAATCTAATATGCCAACATATACCAAAGTATCCTGTATTCTATTATTTAATAAACAGTGGTTGTAGGTACTATGTTCAATTTTTTGCATATATTGTTTCAATTCATCCTTACACTGACCTTCATACAAGTGGTTATCACAATCCCTGTTCATCCTTACACTAATCTTCACACAAGTAGCTATCACAATCCCTGTTTTACAGATGAGGACTATGAGGCAGAGAAGTCAAGTGACCTGCCTAAGGTCACACCACTAGTAAATGACAGATCTGGGAGTTTAACCCAGGTCTGTTGGAATTAAAGGCCTATGCAGTTAGTCAGCTGCTATCCTGTGCAGCCTCCCCATCTGCTCAACTTCACATATACCTAATCGATTTGATCATTTGCAATTATTGTGTAAACCATGATAAAAATGGACATAATTAAGACTGAAATCCAGGCTTATTACTCTTAAATCATTTTTGTCTTGTGCAGTAATTTGAATGCTGGGGTCAGGTGAGTGAGACACAGGTCTGCCTCCCAGGGCCTTGCTAGTCTCAGCTCTTTGCATTACTGCAAGTAGAGGTTTGAAAAAGACCAGAGGAGAAGTAACAGTTACTTTTTCCCCCTTTGTAAAAATATGATTAAGCTGAGTTCACCTCTATTCACTCATCAAGTGAACATAAGTTCCATGGTAGTTAAAGAATAAGAAAGCAAAACTAAGATAAGTGGGTGACAAGAAGCAGGTTTTCCTTTTAATCAAAAGTTCTTCATGAACTTTAAAGATACTCATTCGCCAAAGATACTTGCTAGGTGTCTGACCATTTCAGGCAGAGAATAGTCTGGAACAATAAGAGAAGCCTTGGCCACCACATTCAAGGTCATTTAATGAGGAAGTAAAGAGTAAAGAAGCAGTGTTCTGCTTTAACCTCATGATTAATTCTGCACCATTGAGACAAACATATACAGAACCCCCAAAAAAGAAGAGATCAAGGAACCTATCTGCTGCCCTAGGGAATGTTCAGCATCCCTTAACAAAAATCCATCCACTGATAGATTTCAAAAGTGGATGATGAAAAGATGAATGCTAGCGGCAGTTATCTGGTAAATCCTACCCTTGTCTCGAGAGGAAAGGGCTTAGTCTTGGGTTTAGTGACACTTCACCATAGCTCAAATAGTTAGAATTAGTCTTTGACTCAGACTTTGTGATAATTACTGCGGGGAGGAGGGGGGAGAGGAGGAGGGGAAGTGAAGGACTTATGATTCCTCAGAGACTAAGCTCACCATATAAATATAGAATCAGCAGACTCTCAAAGCCCTAGTTTGCTGCTCATGACCAAAGGCAATACCGAGCATTTGTGGTTTGGTCAGGAAGAGTTCTGGGATTTCCCGGTCTTCTGATGCGGTCCCACATGTGACTCTGGGCATTTAGTTCACTTTTCATCTCTGAGTTTTCCGTTTCTGAAAGAGAAGAGCAGTCAGAATTTGAACTCATGTTTATGAGATGTTTGGAATGAAGAAGATATTCAGAGTGGGTTTTGAGCTTTTCACTAGGAAGTCTGCGTACACTTTTTTTTTTAATAGATGAGGAACTTACTGTATCTTGACAAATATCTGATAAGAATAAAAGAAAATTTAAAAAGCAACCTCAACAGCTAAATTCAATGACACCGAAATAAAAATACAGCACTATATACAATAGAATTAAGGTTAGAAATTTCTAGAAAGAACACTGAGGAAGAGATGCTCAACAGATACATAGTTACAGCAGATACATAGTTTTAAGCCATCAAGACTTATAAGGATCTTGGGCCATTTTCTTCCAATTTGACTTGCCTTTTTTCTGCATCTGTGGATTTGCCAAGTTAAAGTTTATTGCTATAGCAGGTTTTGAAGGAGACTGCATCTTTTTTTGAAAAGCTCTGAGTACTTTTTGATTATTAGATGGAAAGAAAATACATTTTTCCCTTTTTATGTATCTTTTAAACCAGCTGGTCTGATACAAATAAAATATTTTTTAAATGTATTCACCCTTTTTTAGGCTAGGACCAAGCATTTTGTTCTGTGAAAGTTACGAGTGACGGTTGAAAGGATAAGTGAAATGGTGTCTCAGCTCTAACCTAGTTAGGTAGCCTTCAAGCCAGCCCTGATGCCCCAAGTCTCAGAATCTAGGTGAACATGAAGATCAGCGATGCCAAAATGCAAAACCCTAGGCAACAAAGCAGTGAGCACGGGCAGGCTTCGAGGACAGGAAGCCACTGGAATCTGGTTGCTAGGAGACACTCGTCTTTCGCTGGCAGCAGGAAGATGTCCTTGAGTGTGGCTTCCCCTGTGGTTGGCTTTGGACAAGCCGTGAATCAGTCTGTCCTCACTAATGCCACCCTCCAGCACAACCAAACAGCCACAGTGCAGGTGCCACCAAGGGGCGATGGTGGGTCCTGTTCTCTTGGACAGTTTGTCACACATGCCCTGCCTTTCTGATGTACTTCTAGGAAATCAATCATTAAGCATTTTATATGTCTACTCCGTGTTATGAGGGCATGGGAAAAAGGGCTTCCTGTGAGGTGCTTACACCTGTGAGAATTTTACAAAATAAAGTTACACAGTCAATTATATGTCACTGCCTACAAGTGCTATAGGAAAAAGAAAGGACAGGATAATCAATTAATGGGAATGAGAAGAGACTTCAGAGATGAAAGTGAACTGGAGCCAGGAGGATTCATAGGGAAGGATGATTCTAATGGGGCTACTGTGAGGTGCGCTCTCTGAGGGAGTGAACTTGTCACGCTCACAGAAGCATCCCCGGAACCTAGGATCGTGCTTGGCAGACAGTACATGCTCAGTGTTCAAGGACTGAATGAGTGCGGGAGAAGGAAACTGCTAGATGAACGGAGGGAACCCAGAGGTCACTATTGGTCTTTTAGGCAAAAGTCAGCTGGAAGAATGTTGAATGAAGAAGGCTGAGCTTACTGTATCAGGACATCTGTCTTAGAAAATAGGGAGGGATGAGATTGGCCAGGTAAGGTGCAGTCCAGTTGTTAGGCAGGCTCTTAAAAAGCAAACAGAAAATGGCTGAAAAAATGAGGGAGCTACTTTTAATTAGGGATTCTGAAGCTGGCAGAGATGAAAAGTTTTATGGTTTACAAATGTGCTTTCAAACGCATTATCTCTTAAATATGGGCAGTTTATTATATGTCAATTACAACTCAATAAAGCTGTTAAAAATACATGATCTCATTAGAGGTTCAGTGTTTGGTGAAATGGGCCTTATCATTATTTTATTTTTACGGATAAGGAAACTGAGACCCAGAGAGGTTCTTGGCTTGCCTGAGTTTATACACTGTGGGTGACAAGCCAAGGCTTCTAGGTCTTTTACATCCACACACCTCGTTTGCTCCTTTCTGGAAGGAGTCCTCTGCTGAGGGATTTGGAATGAGGCCAGGCTGTGGTTGCGGGGGCCAGCTAGGAGGCTTTGGCAGGTGTGAGTGACCACAGTGCTGACTTTGGGGACTGGAAAGAGGAAGACAGGAGAGATGTTTTCTCTTTCTCCTTCTTCCTTACTTCACTTGTCTTCCCTGCCAGCACCTCAGACCTCTCATTGACAGTCCTATGATACATCACGTATCTGTCCCTGTATGGGCTCCTTGACTGCTACGGCTTTGGAGCAATACTGTGCCACCTGGGAGAGGAAAGGGACAACATCTTTTGGATCTGAAACATTGTATCTGTGGCACCTCTTTGGAAAGGTCTGACGTAAAAGAGAACACAAAGAATGAGGGTTAAAGCCAATAGAAATCGCTAAGGTTTGGACAATACTTGGGAATGTTGGACTATCTTAATGGTCTTCCAAACCTCCTTTCAAAAATATTCACCCAACTTTCACATGTAAGTGAAAATCACTTTGATTTTGATCTGACTATTTAATGGCCTCAAATATGAATAACTTGACCACATTAGAGAAGCAGTATAATGCTGCAGGCTTTGGAGGCAGGTAACTCTGAGGTTAGAATCCACATTTCACCATTTTCTAGATGTATGACTCTCAGTAAGTTTCTTAATTTCTCTGAGCCTCAGTTTTTTCATTAGGAGAATGGGAATGCTAAGTCTAACTGAACATATTTGTTGTGTTAATTAAGTAACAAAATGAATGTAAGATTCAGCACAGTGCTAGGCATACGGTGAACATTCACCGTGTAAAATGGTAGCCCCCGCCCTCTTCATCATCTCATCATCTCATCCATAGCATTACCTGAAACGCTCATTTCCTACTCATGCCCTTATGAAGAAAACAAAACAAACAAACAAAAACTTCAGCCTTACTTCCTTTAACTTTTGAACACTTTCGAGGCTGAAATGTGTGTTCTTAACGCCTCATTTAAATACATTTTTTGTCCTGAATAATTCCTTCAGTAGTCTTTCTTTTACATCAACTTACATGTATAGAGCTACTCAGCAAATGATACTGAGCAGTTTCTTAGTAAATGTTTGTTGAGTGAACGTATGATATTACATGAATGATGCCTCATCCATAGCAAGTTCATTTTCTCCCAATGGTTCCGGTAAGATTTTTTTTTTTTTCAAGGAGGGAGTGGTATTGATTCAAGGAGTGACATGGAACAGGTGGTTGTGTGGGGTCAGATACTTGGCAAAACTAACCCAACCCCTTGCCGTAGAGTCAATTCCAACTAGTACCAACCCTATAGGACAGAGTAGAAGTGTCCCATAGAGTTTCCAAAGCTGTAAATCATTACTGGAGAAGACTGCCACATCTTTCTCCCAAGGAGTGGCTGGTGGGTTCGAACTACGACCAGTAGGTTGGCAGCCGAGTGCTTAACCAGTGCGCCACTAGGGCTCCTTAAAACCAACCCATCAACCCAACATTTGGAAATTCCTGTTCATCACACTGCAAAGCAGACAGTTGGAAAAAGAAAACCAAGCTAACTAGTTCTTTTATAGAAAATATCCAGATTGGTAGGATTTTTTTTTTTAATTAAATCCCTCCCCTGTGCCTCCCCAATGGCCTGGCTGGATTGACTCATTGTTTCCAGCCTACCAGCTTTATGTGATGCTTCTATGACAGTCCGCAACTCAATGCTCCTTTCTTCCCCAAAGCACTCAGCCAACTGTTCTGCAGAAGGCAGGTTTGACAATCTCCAGCCTGTCCACTGAGTGTTACTGGTTCTAAAAGTCATTTTGTTGCTAAATGCAGGTTTGCAGCATGGGTATAGACAAGGTGTAGAACATTAGTATTAAGCAATCGAATATTTGACAAATGGGAATAGACTGAACAAACAAGCAAACAAAAAACCAGCAAGGAGATCAAGAGACCTGGCAGAGGGGAAGGGAGTTAGGGCCAGCAAGACATATCTTCCCATCAGACATTATACAAATAACTGGAAACAGATCTCTTCTTAATAAGAGTCAAACATATACATACTCTTTAATCTGTTAGTTACAATTAGAAGGTTAAAAAAAAATTTTTTTTAGGTATTAGGTCTACATTTTCCTTTATTATCAGAGGCTCTTCTTCCAGATGAGTCCCTGCGTGGTGCAAATGGCTAACGTGCTCGGCTACTAACCAAAAGACTGGAGATTGGAGTCCACCTAGAGGTGCCTCAGAAGAAAGGCCTGGCGATCTACTTTGAAAAAAATCAGCCATGGAAGACCCTCTGGAGCACAGTTCTACTCTGACACACATGGGTTTGCCATGAGTTGGAATCAGCTTGACAGCAACTGGTTTTTTTCTTCTTCCAGATTCTACCAAGAATGCTAGTAGTAATAGTAATTTTGAACAGGTTCTAAGATCATGGGAAACCTCACTTAACTCCAGCGCTCACTTCATCTGTGGCTCAGATCACCACGGCAGGACCTGTTTCCCGCCCTGTGCAGGGCCAATCACTGCGTTTGTTTTGGGCTATCTCACCTGAGGCTCTGAAGATCTGGCTTTACATTTCATTAAATGAGCTGAGACTCATTCAAAGTTCTATCTGAAAGGAATATCAGACTAGACCACCAGACCTGTGTCTGAGAAATATTTTTTTTAGGATCAATTTCCCATCCACCCATCCGTCCATCCATCTATCCATCCATCCATCTATCCATCCATCCATCCATCCATCCATCCATCCATCCATCCATCCATCCATCCATCCATGCATCCATCTCCCCAACAAACATCCTCACACAAATGGTACATTTCATAAGGTTTGTACCATTTGTGTCTTCTTGAATACTTCATCGCCAAAACTTAGCCTGTGCCTGGCTTAGAGTAAGCACTGAAGACATATTTGTTCAATAAATGAATGAACACTTATCAAATGCCCACTATATGTTGGAACTGGTCTTATGGATATGATACACAGTCCCTCTCTTCTTGCTGTTCATAATTGTTTTTAAGGATGGCTTTGTATTTCATCAGAAAATAGATTTCAAGGCTGCTAATGCTCTTTTTATATTTAATTGACTGGCCATGTCAGTAATTGACTATGCAATGCACTAAAACAGCTGCAAAATTCCCTTCAGAGACAAATGAAGGGAAAAAAATAAATAGCATCACATCAGACAGATTCTGATCGTTTCTCCCCAAAGTGAACAGCACCTCTAATTGCTAACGGTTGTGGGAGACTTTGGGGATGCTAATCTTAATGACTCGTTCGTTTCCTATAGGTCTTGTTAGTTCCTAAAACCATCGGTAAGAAGTTATTTTATTTGGCATTCTTCAGCCATATTTTTAAAGCAAGACATTTAATTAGTGCTTGTTAAGATGGTGCCAATGCTTTGGCCACTTCTCTCAGCCTGACTGTTTCTTCTTGGTCAGCATGTTTTCTGGAAGTGCCGTTTCCAGGAAAGAGCATAAGGTGGTTCACTGTTCGGTGAATTACTGTATGTACCCACATGAAGCAAGTCCCTGAAGGAAACTGAAGGGACTGTCAGACTGGCTGTGCAGAAAGGGCCTCCGTGTTCACAGCATTCACGTTGGAAGGCCTCTAGATTTAACTTTTTTATTGAGAACGCTGAGAACTTGAAATGCGTTTGGAACAGACGACCACAAGAGTGTGAACTAGAGCCCTAGAGAAGAATGTCTCAAAAGGGAAACACATTTGCAAATGCATTCAAAATATTAAATCTAAGCACCTTTGCAAAAACTGCAGAAAAGGAATTTGCTTGAAATGACATAATTTTTAGTTACCGTAAGGGACATTATGAAAACTGTGAAATAGTTTTTGGAACTGAAAAATTCACTAATACCCACTAAAAGAAAAAATATGTTGAATATTGTTCTATTATTTTTTCAGACTTTAGTACTATAAAATTAATTAAAAATTCAAAACATTTTACAACATAAGACTTTTTTACTGATTTTTCCTCAAAATTCTTTATTTATGTTTGGATGAGAATGGTCTGACATTTGTATTAGTTTATGAACCACAAATGCATGTTAAATCTTGTTATTATACAAAAAAAAATACTTCAACAGAATATGGAATTGTGAAATTGAAGAAATACATGTATCTAGATAGGTTAAGAGACATTATGTAATCTATTTGGGGAACTTACTCATTCTTTTTTCCTGGAGCACAGATTTAAGGAACAAAAACTTTCATGCTGGTTATTGCTTAAATAGTAACTAAAACAAATTTTCTTTCTCTTTGAATTTTAATGTGGTCCTCTGTGATAATCCTTGATAGAGGAAGAAACCCAATAAATATAATGTAGTGTTAGTCAAATTTTTAATTCTCCATATTCTACATGTAATTTCTGTTGGAATCCCTTTTGCCTGCGTAATCTAGATATTTAAATGTATTAAAGGCTTCAGTGAAGGATTAGCGTTTGGCACTGGGTGTAAAAACATTCCCTGCTGGGCCTTCAACCACTAACAAGCTTTTTGTTTGGAAAAGAGGGTGGAGGTGAGAGTTGGGGAGATTAAGGCGTTCAGTTGGCCAACTCTTGACGTCTGAAATCTTTATCAGCCACCAGCAACTTTTTCGGTTTGTGTTGATGATTTGTGGTATTGTTGTTTATCCGTATATCATCCACTTGGACTCACTGTTTAGATCCAAAAGTCTCAAGACCATTTGCAATCTTGACGGGTAGCTGTAGCAGACAAGCCAGACATCTGGCTGTCAGTTATAATTGCATCCCTGCCCCTGAAGTTGTTAAATACTCCTGATTCCCTTTGAATGTACAGCTGTGATGCACAGCAGTTTCAAGCCATGGATGTGAGAGACAGAGTCAATTCCTGGTTTTAGTCTGGTTGGAAACAGGATTTATGAAATTAACAGGGGTATCCATTTTGCTGGGAGGCTGGCTGTTTAGTCTGCATTATATTTAACGATACAGCAGTTTCCCCTGCAGCCTGTACAACTTACTCTTTGAACACAGAAAGAAATAGTGCATCAGAAAATTTTCATGGTGTTGCCATGTTTACTGTTTCCTGTTGTCTTTTCCTGAAAGCTTTTTAACAAAAATTAGGGTTGAGCGTAAAAACATTTGAGCCAGGGGATGAAAGGAGTTGTTACTATGTTTGCTTTCCAGGTTAATGTGGTCACCTTTGACTTAAGCACTATAGATTTAGGGCAGGATATGACACCAATTAAAAACACGAAACTTAATTCTTGGACTAAACAATCACATAATCCTTCTTCTGGTATCTGGTTGAGGGTTACTGACATGACATTTATTTCTCAGCCACAATCCTGAATTTATTGGATTGGTTTCATTTAAGGTACCTGGGCAACAAATATTAGTGAATGTAAACGCCTTGCAATGTCTCCAAAATTGTAGAGCAACTACTATAAAGAGAATGCATTTTTCCTGGTGACTGTCAGCACGAGATCAAGAATACATCCATGCTTACTCCATGAGCCCTAGATCCACTCGTCTTGCTTGGGAGGCAGATTTTAATTTAAGCTCTAAATTTTAAAACAAATGAATTATTGTTTTCCTTATAAAGTGCAACAGGGAAAACTTTAACTTAATAAGCTCACATTTAAATTGCATTTTTTACAAGAGTGTTTTAGTATTTATTGAAAATCAACTGCAGATAATAACCACAAAATTAACTGTTAATCACAAAATGCATTATTGTTTAAAAAAAAGAAAACTTATTTGGATACCAATACATTTAAATTGTAAAATTGAATATTAGGGTCTATGTTATTTTAAGGCAAAAAATAGTTAAGATGAAGGCATGCAAATAGAACGAGCCAGGCCAAACTCCCCACCTTTTCACTTTGACACCTTGTTTAACTCTGGCTAATGATCCTATGAAACAAGTATTAGCGGTTTCAGTTCAGCCCCTGGTGGTCTATGTCACTTATTGCATAACCTGCTGGTGGGTCTTCCAGGGCTATTTCTCATTTCCAGGCAGCAGCCTTTTATAATTCCATCTTGGGGGGCAGGGGAAAGTGTCCTGTTGTAACGTTCACTTGAAGATAGTGAAATTGTTTATAGAGGAAACTAAAATTAAATTTAGTAGGACACTCGAATGCCTTTAAATGTTCAAATCTGAGCCTACAACTCTATACCAAGTGCTCAAATAAAGTCATTATGTTTAAAAGGAAAAAGTCGCTCATGACTTCTACTCCATGTGGAAAATCACCAAAGATTGCAGTTTTTCTAACCACGAAAATTCTCACTTCCCATGTGCAGTTGGTTAACTCCTCACTACATCCCCAGGGAGTCTGTGTGAGTCTGAAGCACTGCAGAAAAATGAGAATTTCCACACTTAGAAAGAGCTAAGGCAGCATTTTTAATGATTAAAAAATAAGAGCAGAAAAAGTGGGCAAAGAAGAGAAGATTGTTCCTTGCTTTCTTCACCTTGTAAAAAATGAGAGTGTGGGGTTCTCAGGTGAGAGTCAGATGTGGGCTAGCTTTTAATTTTTGCAAAACATTAAAGAAAAATTCTCCTTAAAATTTCCAAATTCAAAGTTGCATGCAGTGAATGCTGAAATGGAAGGACTGATCAAAGCCAAGCTCACTATATGGCTTTTTGTGAACTGTTAGAAACAATTTTCAGGCTCTGTGCTTTTCACTTTGGTTTGCTTTCCGTTTTAGCTGAGTGTTAATTTTTGACCAGTCCTTTCTATACTTTTTATGAATGTCCACAGCCAATTCTTTCTGCATTTCATACACACACGCACGCATGCACAGATACACACACACACACACACACACTCATATGTATTTCTATATATTTAAAGGAAATGGATACCTTTTGCCACTTCGTAACAATATTTTTCAAAGAAGCTTGATATTTGGCTGAGAGAGTACCTCAAAGACAACTCTCATGGGCACAATGTGTTAACTGTTTG
Source organism: Trichechus manatus latirostris (assembly GCF_000243295.1). Lineage (NCBI taxonomy): Eukaryota > Metazoa > Chordata > Mammalia > Sirenia > Trichechidae > Trichechus > Trichechus manatus. The sequence goes on along the minus strand of NW_004443973.1, from coordinate 7,695,404 downwards.
CTGTGCCACCATTTTATTGCTATGTGAGCAGACAGCAAAATGGTGGTTCCAGCATTTTGTTGTATAAGGGTTCCTTCGCTTTCAGCCTCTGGTCGCAGAACCAGTTTGCATACCAATAGAAAAGTCAGATCTCTCAGACCCAGGGACTGATGAAATAAAGCATACACTAGATGCTTAAGCAAATTTTAGATATATAAGCGCAAAGAGAGGAATTCCTGATTAAAATAAAAAACGTAACAGAAATAATGTTATAGTTAAATATGTAACTCTGTGGTGTTGGTAAATGAGTGTATTATAAATAGACCTTCCAACATCACAGTTAGTAATCTACCTTGAGAAAAGATCCGGGACAAAGTTAACATAGAGGATGTGAATATTTTACTTGAGAATAAATGATCTTTCCAGATCAAGGTTGAGGTCATTGGCAATCTAGTTTAGGTGAGTTCATTCCACAGTTATCTGCACATGCAAATTGATGTTTCAGTTTTTTTTAAATGTTACTGCCTTTGGTTCATGAGATGGTCTTTGATTAAATTCTTAGAATAAGAATATTAAAATAATTGAACAATGCACCTTTGCTAATAGTATTCATTTTTGATTAGCTCCTAAACAGAACCAAAGATAAGATCGATTTTGACTTACCCTTAACTGGATCTCAAATCAAAGAAAGATGAATTTGACTAAGAAAAGAATTTGATATCACCCTCTATCACCTACAGCTGAATTAACGCTTTCTTTTGTCTGAAGGAAAACATTTTCTTCTCAATGAGGTTTGTATTTTTAAGACAGAAGAAAACTGAGGTTCAAAGCATATAGTGTTATTTTTTTACTTGTTGATGGCAGTCGCCAAACATTTGAGATTATAAAAATGATAGTGCTACATAAAACAGACCTGCAGCAACACTGTTTATGGCACACACAACAATATAATGTTCTGCTGCTTGGTGTGCAGAAGCTGTAAATAGGAAAATGTGTAAAATATTAAATCCAGTAGCAATAAGACTCTTAAAGCAAGGTTTATTACACCAACGCCTGAAAAAGCTTTACTTTTTTTTTTTTTTTTTTTTTAATCTGTGGGTGTTAAATTTTGGTATTTGCTACAGTATTTTCACTCTGGAGCTATTTATCTGGTAACGTTTTTGAGAAAGAGGAAATGGACAGATGTCCATAAACAAAGGGCTCCACCTGGTGGTAAAGATAGGGTATGAAATGTTGATGAAGAGAACTATTACAGCAAAGAGAAACAGATGGAAGGGCAGCACTGTGTGTGTGTGTGTGTGTGTGTGTGTGTGTGTGTGTGCGTATTTCTTGTAATGAATATGTTTTAAGAATGAAACGATTACCCAAATTCAGATTCCAGTGCTATAGCTTTCCAGCTAACATCACGTCATTGTTTCTTTCATTAATTGCTTCAATCTTTCCTATACGTTTATAAATTATTTTTTTCCAGATAAATGCATCTGAACAGAAGTTAACATGTGACCCTGGCAGATATTAACATAATAGAAGGCGAACTATACACAGCATCTGATCATCTTACTTTCAAGTAGAATACCATTTAGTAGACAAATTTAAACGAAGAAAACATCTGTTCCAACACCAGGGTGTTCTTTGCTCCCATAGTGAGAAATAACCAGAAAGGATGTGGTGCAAAGCTCCACCATCAGAGAACTGAAGAAATGGCTCCAAATCCATAACTAAGAAACAGAAAATTTCTCATTCTTAAATGCATTTGTGGCTGAAATGTTGAATGTACATATTGCAACTCTTCTGCCTTTTCAAACTCTAAAATTAGGCCAGAAATTACATATATCAAATGCTACACAAAATGTAAAAGAGGCATGCCGTTTATGGCTGTCTACGTAAGGTGGAAATTAAATCTTCAGCCTCCAATAAAATAGTATTTCTGTAATAAAACTGCTGCACCTTGACTCTAGACTACACTGAATCCCAAACTAAACACCTCATTTACTGCACTGTAACAAGGAAAAGGGTTTGCTACGCTGAACAATATTACAGACAGGAAAAGCATACTATATTTTGCTTTACCATCTAGGTATGGCTTGCTGCAACAGGCTCATCCCCCCATCCTCTTTCTTAAAACAATGTGTTTTGATGAGGGGATTTTTTTTTTTTTAAGTTTGTCTTCCATTGCTAAAATTTATATTTCTTCCTTAATTATATAAGTCAGTAGAGATCTAGATCTAAAACAGTCAATCAGGTAGAATAATTACTACAAAATGTCCTACTACTTCTCAGGATAACTCAGTCTTACAAGCTGAAACAGCTGGTGTGCTAAAGGCTGGGTGCACTTCTTTATACATTGTGTATAACGTAGAAGCGTCTCCCTATGGCATACACACACCATTCCCTCTGTATCTGTGTCTGCAGTGCACACATATTACTACATAATGTATGAAGGTTTGAAACTTAGGATTTGTTAATACATGCTATGTATTTATCTCACCCAGTGCTCATTTAGAAGAATTAGACAGGATGTTATTTTAGACAGACAAATATTGTAGGTGGGTATTTTTTCCCCACCATGCCATGGCCCAGCCAACACTGACTTCTGGCATTTGTGAGGTGGCTTTATTAGAAATTAAAACCTATAGAGGGTGAGAAATGGAGAGCAATGAATACTAATGTTGCTTCATGTTACCAAGTAAAGGGCAGGCAAGCAAGACCAGGAACTGTGCCTCTTTGCCTCAGCCATCCGCTTGTGGACTCTGCGGAGCGACCCTCTAGTGGACTGAGGGGGAAGTTTCTCCTCCTGGCAGCCTCACACTGGTCTTCATTTAATAAATATACGCCCCTCCCTCTCTCTCAGGAGATGGTGGATATTATTAACCTTCAAGCAGGATACAGAGAGATGAATGTTAATCGTGAAGGGATTTCTAATCAAATTTAATGGTGTAGGACATGGAGAAGTTGTGTTAGTTTCAATCCTGCTAAAAATGCTAATTGTTATCGTTCCTATGATAGGTGAGGATAATATGAAAATGGCAATAGCTTTAGCATTTCCGTTGTTACACTATTGGACATTTGTGCATTCAATTGTTAAGTTGTTCCCCATAATTTCGAGGCAAGTGTGGAGGAGAGGGATAGCATTCTTAGCATGAATGATTTGTCAAAAGGCTAATTTACAGGACTGCTTCTTTAGAGAAATTGGAGATTTCAAGCTTTACGTCTACTCAGATCAAGAATTCTCTCTGCTGTGAGGAAGTCCCTTAGTGTCAGAAGCCAACAGAAGAAGTTTTGGAGCTGGAAACAGCACTTGTCTACACTAAGGAATACAGAGGTCACAGTGTTGAGTTAACATTATTGATGGAAAATAAGGTTGGCCACTGATACCATATCTCATGTTAGTATTTGGAGGTCATCCACATCTTCTCTACACTGAATCATTTTTTAGAGTACTGTATTAAAGCTCTCTTGAGCTTTTCCATCCTTTACATTTCCCTTTATGGTTCATTGTCACTTTTGTCAATGTGTAAAAGGTAATTAAAAAAAAAATTCCACCCTCACCTAGGAGTCTTGTATGATAATCTTAGGATTCCTATATGAGAACCGAGAGAATCTCCGCTTTCATCTTCTTCAACTTCCGTGTCTTTCATCAACTCATGAGTGTACCTCTGCTCTGGTGTAAGGACATCCAACTCTCTCCAGCTTCAATGTTCTCAGTCTCACAAAGTTGATATCTCAGGCACCTCTGTTGTCTGCATGGTCCTGGCTATCTGAGTTCCATTTTCTTGCAGGGCAGGTCTGCATATGGAAGTAGAGGGTATTGGATGTTATATGGTCAATGTCTCCAGTATATTCTTTTACTTGATTTTGATTGCCCTAAGTTCTACGGTTCAAACCTAAACTTCTGTATAGAATTTCATGGTGTCACCTGCCAATGAACTGGAAAGCAATCGGCAGTTTATCAGTGGGATGTGGGCCTTGAAAAGTTTCCTTGTATTTTTGTAGTTTATGTAGTTATTTTAAATTCAGTAAACATTTGAATTACCAAAAGATACATTCAAATTATCAAAAGATAATCCATTAAAAATATGAGCCTGTTTGCATATGGACCATTTTAACCGTATTATCACAGCATCTGTATGTGGGTTTTGTCATTTTTTAAAAATGTGTGCTCTAAAAAATGATTCAGTGTAGAGAAGATGTAAATGACATGAGATATGATATCAGTGGCCAACCTTATTTTCCATCAATAATGATAATTATACTAATTAGTCTAGGCATCACACCTGTGCAAAACCCTTATCCCTATTTCACAGATGAAGTAACTGAGACACCACAAAGTTAATTGCTTGCCCAAAGCCGTGTAGCAATTCGGTGAATACCGCGTTTTGTATCTCATACACTTGTTTCCTTGGCAATGGAACAATTATGCCTCTCTACAAAGCAGGAAAATTATTCATTGCTTGTATCAAAGGAGATTGGTGTTGATGAACAATGGAGCAAAAAGGCCACACATTATTCGTTTCATAATTGTAAAATCTTTTTTCTTATTAGTGGAGTCTTTTACTGTATTTTCCAGGTTGGAATTACTTTAGTGTCATAAAGCTCCACATAGATGCTTTCAGCAAAATCAATAGTCACCCATGCAAATGACAGGATGGTAATTAAAGGCTGTACACACTACAACATATCCTTCCTGTGACCAAAAGAAAAAAACAAGCCCATTGCCGTCCAGTCGATTCCGACTCATAGGGACCCTACAGGACAGAGTAGAACTTCCCCATACGGTTTCCAAGAGGCAGCTGATGGATTCGAGCTGCCGATCTTTTGGTTAGCAGCCATAGCTCTTAACCACTATGCCACCAGGGTGGAGAAAATTCAGTGAGATACCTAGTTCTTATCCTTTTCTTTCACAGAAGACCAATATGTTTGTTTGTTTTTTCAACCCAAGTGTTTAAGAGAAAATGGCAACTTGCATCAAGAGGCAGTTTTACATGCATGTATTCAGAGAACAATGTGCAGCATTTATCCCTTGGGATTAAAAAAAAAATTAAAAAAGCATACGCACAACAAACTTGAAAACAGATGGTTCTGATACAGTCTGATAAGAATGTAAACAGGAAAATACCTTTGTTGACTGATTTCTTAGTAATCAGTAATAATTAGTTATTGTCTAGAGATGAATTGCAGTTTGGATTTCACAAGCATGACCACAAACAGCCTCTGAAAAGTGAAACTAAATTTCTGAAGTTGGGGAGGAATCAGTGGCTCCTGCTGAACCTTCTTCATTAACATTCTCCTTGATTGATAGAAGGAATTAAAGCCTTTGGGAGGGTACTTTCTGCATCTTTCTTTGTGTCTTTTCTCATGATTTGATTTAGAGATACTATACACCTATGGTTAATACATGAATTGGTTAGTTTGAAACAGAACTTAATATTTCTCTACAGCTTAGTGAACTAAGCTCTCTTTATTTCTTCTTTGCCCACCTTCCTTCCTTCCCTTCTTCCCTCCCTCCCTTCCTCCCTCCTTCCTTCCTTGCTTTCGTTTTGCTTTGTGTTATTATTCTAGATGAAGATAAAATCTTTTCTCTTTAGAGTCTGGGCTGGTGTTTCTATGAACTTGTTGTATTGCTTTATCAAGACTTTCTTTGCTGATTGGTATTTAGATTCAATAAGCATTTAATGAATGCTACCTATTTGCCCAGCGCTGTGCTGGGCACTAAGGAGCCCTGGTGGTGTAGTGGTTATGCGCTTGGCTGCTTACCAAAAAGTGAGCGGTTCAAACCCACCAGCCGCTCTGCGGGAGAAAGATGTGGCAGTCTGCTTTCATAAAGATTATAGCCTTGGAAACCCTATGGGACAGTTCTACTCTGTCCTATAGGGTTGCTATGAGTCGAAATTTAGGTTTATAGTTCAGCTGGAGAGGCAGGTACATAAACAGATAACTGGCGAAAGTAGCAGGGAAGAGGATTGGTTCTCCCTTGGGAGGCAGGGAACACTTTCCAGAGGAAGTATTAGATCAGGTCTTCCATATTGCTATCATCAAATCCTGGCTGCAGAGATCTCCAGGCTGTTGGCTGGACAATCCTGAATGAATAATGAGAATTCAAATTGCTGATCAGTTATTTGCCTCAGGCAATTTCAAACCATCAGTTGTTTGGGCAATGTCTAGACAAGATCATGTGTTCTTGCCACAATCCAGATGTTCTGGGAGGCGTCCTTCTTTTAAAATTTTCTCTACTCCACGACCTTTACAGTAGAAAACTTAGGTTGCATCTTATGTATTGCTCCAAGATAACATGCCATTGGAAATCATAACCCCTTTTCCAATACGTAATTCAGCCATCTGAAAATATTTGTTATTAAAATAAATGAATACGAGTAGTCTATGCAATTCATCTCGAAAGCCCTTGGCATTTCTTTTATTTAACAATATTCAACAAACATTTGGCTGGTGGTACAGTGGTTAACAGCTCAGATGCTAACCAAAAGGTCAGCAGTTCAAATCCATCAGCTGCTTGTTGGAAACCCTACGGGGCAGTTCTACTCTGTCCTCTGGTGTCACTATGAGTTGGAATCGACTTGATGGCAATGGGTTTTTTTTTTTTTTCTCATTATGTGTCAGGTACTGTGCTAGACATATGGATTCTGAAGAGAACAAATAATATATATAACCTGTCCTTGTGCAACATAAAATCTGGTAAGGAAGCACAAGATCAAACAGAAAATTACCCAAATAATTTATTAATTAAAATTTGACAAGTGCTATTGTAAGAGATAAAAGCTGTTGCTTTGTTTACTCTGCTTTTATTGTTTCTTCTTCTGGTAAGAGCATCTTGATTTTGTTTTTGAGTACTACCCTTCACAATTGCATGCAACCTTGATGGGACCATTAATCAAGGTGCCCCACCGCTAGCCTGTGGTCCAAGCTGGGGCATTAAAATAAGATTGTGGGCTATAGTTTCATGGTCTAAATATTTTGAAAGTTTGTAGCTGATTCATCCCCAGCTTCTCCTTTGATTTTGAGAGTTAACTTGTACTTTTGCAACCAGTTATAAAACTTGTTGTTGTCGTTGTTAGGTGCCCTTGAGTTGGTTCAGAATCATAGTGACCTTATGTACAACAGAACAAAACACTGCCAGGTTCCGCACCATCCTCACAATAATTGTTACGTTTGAGCCCATTGTTGCAGCCACTGTGTCAATCCATCTCATTGAGGATCTTCCTCTTTCTCTCTGGCCCTCTACTTTACTAAGCATGATGTCCTTCTCCAGGGACTAGTCCCTCCTGATAACACGTCCAAAGTACGTGGGACCATCCTTGCTTCTAAGGAGCATTCTGGCTGTACTTCTTCCAAACGGGATTTGTTAATTCTTCTGGCAGTCCATGGTGTAGTCAATATTCTTCGCTAACACCATAATTCAAATGCATCAATTCTTCTTTGGTCCTCTTTATTCATTGTCCAGCTTTCGCATGCAAGTGAAAATACCATGGCTTGGGTCAGGCTAACCTTAGTCCTCAAGGTGACATCTTTTTAACGTTTTAAGGAGGTATTTTGCAGCAGATTTGCCCAATTCAGTACGTCGTTTGATTTCTTGACTGCTGCTTCCATGGGTGTTACAAAGCTTATAAACAACAACCAAAAAAAAAAAAAAAAAAAACAGTTGCCGTTGAGTTAATTCCCACTTATTTATGGCAACCCCATGTGTTTCAGAGTAGAACTGCAGTCCATAGGGTTTTCAATGGCTGTGCTCTTTTGGAAGTAGATGGCCAAGATTTTCTCCCAAGGAGCCTCTGGGGGGATTTGAACTGCTGAGCTTTTGGTTAGTAGCTGAGACTTAACTGTTTGCACCACCTAGGAACTCCTTATAGAACTGTCTGAAAAGCCAGGATTCAAATAAGTATAAACTAAGATGTAGCATGATTTTGAGCATATTATTGAGTTTAAGAAAAGAGAATTCTTTTGAAAATGATGCTTAGAACACTTTTTTGAATGGCATAATTTTGGTGACATAGGATTAATTTCAGAAACCCTGGTGGTGTAGTGGTTAAGTGCTACCACTGCTAACCAAAAGGTCAGCAGTTCAAAGCCACCAGGCACTCCTTGGAAACTCTATGAGGTAGTTCTACTCTGTCTTGTAGGGTCACTATGAGTCAGAATCAACTTGACAGCAAAGGGTTTGGTTTTCCTTCTTCTTGTGTCTGCAATAAATAACTGTTTCATAATAATAGGATCACAAGTCATGATAGTAATCATAAAACAGAAAGTAAACATTATAAACTTTGATAGTTTAAAAGCTATACCTAACAGAAGCCCAGAGGTGGAGAGGTATGTTAATTTCCTCATCTTGGAATAGTAAAGGTCAAAAAATATTTTCTAAAGCTGCTAGATCCTGAATAGGAGGTATAACTATATCATTTAAAAATTATTCAGCTGCCCACCTGAGGAACTAAAAAATTATAAATTAACCCAAATTAGGGGGAGATGGGGAGAGGAGGAAAGTGTATGCTTTCGTGGAAGGAAGTCAAAAGCTACTGACAGCCTATGGTTGAAAAGTCAAGAAAGAGAGGTATAGACTGATTATTTATTTAGAGTTAAAGTAAAAAATCCCTGGAAGAACAAAAATCTATATTTATTAATAGCGACTTCCTTTGGGGAGTAGTTGGTGATGGGAGAAGGGCCTAGATAGAGGATATAATTAGACATAAACTTGGCTGGAGGCAACTGACATCTCAGAAATATGAGTCATTAATCTAGTGGTGATATTAAGAAAGCAACATTATCCTGGGTTGTGTTAAGACGAGTATCATTTGGAGCTAAGAAGTAATGCTTGTGTAAAATTCATTGTCTTTTGGGCTTTTATGTGAGTAGTATTATAGTTTGGGTCTGTAACATTTAAAACTTATGTATGAAAATTGTATAGGATTCATAGTATAGGAACAGGAAAATAATGACAAGAGTTGGAGAATACGTACCTAGGGAAAGGAAAAAATAAAAACCAAACTACTTGCCACTAAGTTGACTCCAGCTCATGGAGATCCCACGTGATAGAGTAGAACTGGGCTCCATAGGATTTTCAATGGCTAATTTTTCGGAAGTAGATGGCCAGGCCTTTCTTTTGAGGCATCTCTGTGTGGACTTGAACCTCTAACCTTTTGGTTAGCATCAAGTGTGTTAATTGTTTGCACCACCCAGAGGTGAGTTGTTGGAGACAAAACTAACAATCGAAGGGCAGTGAGGTGAAACTGTGGAGAACATCAGCCAGCCTTCATCTCTCTGGACTGAGCGGAAGAAAAGAAGTTTAGACTGCATCAAAAGAGAGTTTGTTTCTGGACACAGGAGGACTTTGCCATCTGTATGAATAAACTTCGGAATAGGTTGCCCTAAGAACTTCCAGCATATTTTAGAAATAACATACCTGTTGCCGTCAAATCTGTTCCAACTCACAGTGACCCTATAGGACAGAGTAGAACTGCCCCATAGGGTTTCCAAGGCTGAAATCTTTACCGAAGCAGACTGCCACATCTTTCTCCCACAAGGGGCTGGTGGGTTTGAACTGCCGACCTTTCTGTTAGCAGCCAAGCACTTAACCACTGTGTCGCCGGGGCACCTTAGAAATAATATCAAAGCCGTCATTTTCAAAGTAAGAATTTTTGCCAGTCTTGAAGTCCCTTTAGAGATGTAGGAAGCACATTTTATAGCTTTCTGTCTATGAATTTTTATATAGAGCAAGGTTAATGATAAAGTAGTCTAAACAGTCCTACCTTGGCTGTGATTCCCAGGTAACTTCTCAGTGTTGTTGTTGTTAGGTGCTGTTGAGTCAGTTCTGACTCATAGTGACCCTGTGTACAACAGAAGGAAACACTGCCCAGTCCTGGGCCATCCTCACAATCGTTGCTATTTTTGAACCCATTTTTGCAGCCACTGTGTCAATCCATCTCATCGAGGGTCTTCCTCTTTTGCATTGACCTTCTACTTTACTAAGCATGATGTCCTTCTCCAGGGACTAGTCCCTCCTGATAACCTGTCCAAAGTACATGGACCATGTCTCACCATCCTTGCTTCTAAGGAGAATTCTGGCTGTACTTCTTCCAAAACGTATTTGTTTGTTCTTCTGGCAGTCCATGGTATATTCAATATTCTTTGCCAACATATATCAAAAGCATCAATTTTTCTTCAGTCTTCCTTATTCATTGTTCAGCTTTCACATGCATATGAGACAATTGAAAATACCATGGCTTGGATCAGGCCCACCTTAGTCCTCAAAGTGACATCTTTACTTCTTAAGACTTTAAAGAGGTCTTTTGCGGCAGATTTGCCCAACGCAATATGTCGTTTGATATCTTGACTGCTGCTTGCATGGGCATTGATTGTGGATCCAAGTAAAATGAAATCCTTGACAACTTCAATATTTTCTCCATTTATCATGATGTTGCTTATTGGTCCAGTTGTGAGGATTTTTGTTTTCTTTATGTTGAAATATAATTCATACGGAAGACTGTAGTCTTTGATCTTCACCAGTAAGTCCTCTCCACTTTCAGCAAGCAAGGTTGTGTCAACTGCATAATGCAGGTTGTTAATGAGTCTTCCTTCAATCCTGATGCCATATTCTTGTTCATATAGTCTAGCTTCTTGGATTATTTTCTCAGCATACAGATTGAAATGGAGCCCTGGTAGTGCAGTGGTTAAGAGCTATGGCTGCTAACCAAAAGGTCAGCAGCTCGAATCCACCAGCTGCTCCTTGGAAACCCAATGGGGCAGTTCTAGTCTATCCTATAGTGTTGCTGTCAGCAGGAATCGACTTGCCGGCATTGGGTTTGGTTTTTTGGTTTTATACAGATTGAATAAGTATGGTGAACCAATACAACCCTGAAACACACCTTTCCTAATGTTAAACCATGCAGTATCCTCTTGTTTGACTGCCTCTTGGTCTATGTACAGGTTCCACATGAGCACAAGTAAGTGTTCTGGAATTCCTATTCTTTGCAATGTTATCCATAATTTGTTGTGATCCACACAGTCGAATTTCTCATTAGGTTAAAAAAAAAAAAAATCATACCCAGCCACCCTTTTAGCTCAGAGGTAAAGTCACTTGCGAGGTTCACCGTTCAGCTGGGGATTGGACAGCCCCATAAAACAAAACGGGACTAATGAGGCACAGCAGTCCAGGGACAAGGACTAGAAGGCAGGAGGAGTCAAGAAAGCTGGTGATAGGGAACCCAAGGTTGAGAAGGGACAGTGTTGACATGTCGTGGAGTTGTTAACCAATGTCATAAAACAATATGTGTACTCACTGTTTAATGAGAAACTATTTGTTCTGTAAACCTTCACCTAAAGTACAATAAAAAAAAATTTTAAAAAAAATCAATAGTAACAATTTTTTTTCTCTGAAGTACTACACTAACTACTGGTTCCTTTGAAATACATATGCACACACGTGCCTGTTACATTAAATATCATGTTTTAAAATAAATTCATATATTCTTAAGAGTAGTATCAAATTCATACTTCACGTCTTTATTAAAATATTTGTGATTTATTTTTCTAGCAAAGTTGTTAGTAACTGTCAAGTCAGTTTGACTCACTGGGACCCTTTTAATAGAATGAAACATTGCCCAGTCCTGCATCATCTTCACCATTGCTGGCATATTTGAGTCCAGTCAGACAATATTATGTTCTGATCCATAGAGTTTTCATTAGCTAATTTTTGGAAATAGATAGCCAGGCCTTTCTTTCCTAGTCTGTCTTAGTCTGGAAGCTCCACTGAAACGTGTCCACCATGAGTGACCCTGCTGGTATTTGAAATACCGGTGGCATAGCTTCCAGCATCATAGCAACATGCAAGCCACCACAGTATGACAAGCTGACAGACATTTCTAACAATAAAAGTAATAAATTATTTTTTAATTTAATAGATTTTTATTTTTTTAGAACAGTTTTAGGTTTACAGAAAAGTACAGAGTCCTCCTCTACATCTCTCCCCCCTGCACACTGTCTCCTGTTGTTAACATCTTGCTTTCTTGTGGTACCTTTGTTACAATTGATAAACTAATATTGATGCATTCTTATTAACTAAAGTCCATAGTTTACATTAGGTTTCACAATTTGTGTTGTACAGTCCTATGGGTTTTGACAAATGAACAATTAGATGTTGACTTTTAGATGTCCTTTTCACACAGACTTTTGAAGAGCTTAAAAAGTTTTTTAAAAGTTGAATTAATTATAAGCATTAATAAAATGTTGTAAGCTCTGGCAACACTGGACCTTCATTCCTACATGGCAACAACATTGTGCAGCTGAGTGGGAGCTGAACTTTTAGATGGCTCATGAGTGCCCATGGCTTTGGCTCCCACCACTTCCCATTGTCTTATTCCCAGCAGCTTTATTCATTTATTTCATTTATTTTTTGAGGGTTTTTTAAGTTAATATTTTATTGTCTTTAAGGTGGAACTTTACACAGCAAATTCAGTTTCATTTAACAATTTATACACAAGTTATTCAGTGATGTTAGTTACATTTTTCACAATGTGTAATTCTCATTCATTCCATTCTGGTTGTACCATTTCCAGTACTCTAGTTTCCCTGCTCCCTTACCTTTTCATCTTCACTTAAGAGTAATTTTTGACCATTTGGTCTCCTATAGATGATTTTTCTTAGAGAAGCTAATTAATTATGGGTGATATTCTTTATTTTATGAGTCAATCTGTTATTTAGCTAAAAGGTAACCTCAAGGGATAATTTCAGTTTAAGGTTTAAAGAGTATCTCAGGGCAATATTCTCGGAGAGTCCCCTGGTTTCAGCCAGTCCAGTAAGTCTGGACTTTTTAAGAATTTGAATTCTGTTCCACACATCTCTCCTGTTCTATAGTGATCCATTTATTGTGGCCCTGGTCAGAACGGTCTGTAGTGGTAGCTGGCCACCATCTAGTTCCTCTGGTCTCAGGGTAGATGAGACCATGGCTTGCGTAGGCTATTAGTCCTATAAACTACTTTCTTCTCTGAGTCTTTGATTTCCTTCTTTCTCTTTTGATCCAGACAAATAGAGACCAGTAGTTGTATCTTAGATGGCTGCTTACAAGCTTTTAAGACCCCAGACCCTACTCACCACATTGAGATGTAGAACCTATATTTTATGAACTATATTATGCCAATTACTTGAGTTGTCCCACGAAACTATGGTCCTAAGTCTTCAAAGCCAGAAAAAAAAACCCAGTCTCATGAGATGTTTGATTATATCTAAGAAGTATCCCTACCTGTGTCCCCTATGTGGTTTATTACATATATGGATACACATGCATGCTCACACATACCTGTATGTACATATGCCTATAGATACTTCTGTCTGTGCACACATAAGTACCCACATATTCATACCATATACTTATATGTTTCTATACATATTTGTGTAACCACACACATATTTTTTTGGTTGTGCTTGGTGTTGCTGCAAAATTATATTTGGCATATCCTTTACCAAAGACACCCTTTTCTCTTGTGCACTTGTTAGTGATGTCTTAGTCTGGAAGCTCCACTGAAACCTGTGCACCACAGGTGACCCTGCTGATATTTGAAATACTGGTGGCATAGCTTTCAGCATCATAGCAACATGGAAGCTATCACAGTATGACAAGCTGACAGATATTTCTAACAATAAAAGTAGTAAATTCTTAACGATGAAAATTTCTAAAACACAAAAAGTACACACACACACACAAAATGCAACTTTTTTGCATTAAAAAGTGAGCAAGCAAATAAAAACAATTAAAGTAGATCGAGTCATTTCCTGCTTGCTGCTTAGGTGGTCCAGGTGGGGTGTCCCCCTGGCAAGAACCTGCTCCCTTGGGTTCATCCTTTCAAGAATGAGGTAGGAGTACATGGTTAGCTTTGCTTTCATCTCTCCTCCTCACTGCCGTTGGATCTCACTTTCCCATTCTCTGACACTTCCTGCATTGAAACTATGAGTAGAAACGTGGTAATGGAGTGTTGATTTAGTTGGTACCTAAATCAGGGCTACTCCCTTTTGAAAGCTGGGGGTATCATCTGTCTACGTAGCTGTGGCCTTGGAACAATTCGTTCAGACTCTAAAATTAACATCTGGCTTGTCACTAGTTCAGGCACTTGTATTTAACCTCTGAATAGGAGTCTTCAATTTTGGACTTTGGGTCTGAGGAGGAACCCTGTCTCCTGAAGTTCATGGTTGCTTGAGATTTGGTGGGGGAGGCAGGAGGTGGGGAGTGAGAGGAAGGGCTATTTTTTCTTTAACCAATAATGACTGCCACAATAGGATCCAGAGCTAAAACAAGCTTAAAAATTACAGACCATGCTGTTTGCACATCACAGAGGTATGACCTTATGAAAAGGTTTTAGAGGAGTTTTAGACGGATAAAGAGAGAATCTGGGGAAACTGCCATAGGTTTTGAGACTTTGAGGCAACAGGCATGTGAAGCGGAGTTGGAGGGAATTTGGTTGTGTATCATTACATGTGTTACCTCTTCAACTACTCCCTAGAAGTAATGATCTACATCTACATGATTTTTCCATGCTTTTGGAGTCAGAATTATGCTTTTAGGGACCCTCACTATAAGGAGACTAACTTCAGGCTGAACAGTTTTTACTGAGGCTGCATATACTTTCATTAACAAGAACACAAGGCACCCCACTAATGACATCTGAAAGCCACAACTGAACACACTGCTCCTCACCCATTACCTGCTTGGCTTTGGCTGTAATCGTCGCTTGTGGTCTAGTTTACCTAATAGTTGAAAAACCAATAAAGTTTGTGCTGAATGTCTCATACAAGCCCATTAAACAAAGAACAAAACAAAACAAAACAACCTATAAAGAAAAGCAGGAACATTCTAGCTAGCTGTCTAATTTTGGAAAAATCATTTAACTTTTCTGAGTCCTGTTCTCTGTAAAAGAAATCAGCTTGAAATTTCTGATTCTAAGCAACTGGGTCTTGGCTTGTCTATTACCACATCTGTGGCACAAATGCACCTTTGGAACAGTAGTGTGTTCTGGGTTGGTTAGAAATGGTTTATATGATAAATTGAAATATAAGGTGACTTCTGCCTATCCATCCACAAAAGGTGTGTTGACCTTTGTCACTTCTATTCACCTGACTAGTAGGTCAGAGACCAAATGTGCCATCCTAGCTTTGCCATGGAATCAACCTCATTCTGGAGCACTGTCCATGGAAATAGGCAGGGTGGTGTTGTCAGTGGCTGTCAAGTCGGCTCTGACTCATGGCGACCTTATATATAACAGAATGAAGCATTGCCTGGATTGCCTGGTCTTGCTCCATCTTCATGACCATTGGTATGCTTGAGTCCATTGTTGTGGCTATTGTGTCAATGTATCTCACTGAGGGTTTCCTTCATTTTCACTGACCCTCTACTTTTCCATATATGATGTCTTTTTTTAGGGATTGGTCTTTCCTCATGACATGCCCAAAGTAAGCTAGCCAAAGTCTTGCCATCTTTACTTCTAAGGAGCATTCTGGTTGTATTTCTTCTAAGACTGATTTGTTTGTTCTTCGGCAGTCCTTGGTATATTTAATATACAAATGCATCAATTTTTCTTTTGTCTTTCTTTTTCATTGTTCAACTTTGGCATACATATGTGGCAATTGAAAAGACCATAGCTTGGGTTAGGGGTACCTTAGTCATCAATGTAACATAATTTGCTCTATAAAACTCTAAAGAGGTCTTTTGCAGTCAGGGTGTAGGGTTGGGCATTTTCCAAAGGGAACCCAGAGAAGTTGTATGCTTCCTTCATAGAGGAGTTAGAAAATTCCATTCCCATAAGCAAGATCATCTCATTGCTCAGGATGAGCGCTGTGTGTTAAATGTTAAATTTCCAAATACTCTCCTTTGTTTGACTCAGAGTTCATCAAGGAGTCCTTTCGTTATGACTTGGCTTGCTGGTTCGATATGTCTACAGGGAAAAAAGAAACTTGAGTATTTGCGTTCCCTTGACAGCTACAGCTCACTGCAAATTTTAAAAGAGAGAGAGAGAGAGAGAAAGCTCTATCAACACTGTGGAGAAGGAATCTAAAGGGATAGAGTGTACTAGAGAAACAAGTGGAGGAAAGGCAGATAGTTGGGCCAAAAGGGTGTCATTCTGTGACCCTTAGAGGCACTTTGTAGAGCATGGGAACACAGTTCGAAGGTCATCAATATGTCTGTGCTGCTGGCACGTCAACATACCCTTGGTGCAAATGTCAACAGTGGATTTGTTTTGTAATCACGGTGGTATTTTGCAATTTATCTCTACTAAAGCATCTCTAATTAAAGACTAATTTCTATTGTGAATAGCATTTATTACAAATCGTGGTCACAAAACAAATGAGTAAGGATGAATTTGAAAATTGAGCTAGCATGAAATTACTGAACAGATACCTTGATTGAGCATTCCAGCCTCTTATATGTGGAAATATACCTGTATTTATAGATTGCCATATTTCCATATACTTCTAGTTGGGCTAATACTAAGAACAGAGAAACTTGAATATTTCAAGAGTTGAACAGTTTTACAGAGATGGGAAGCATGACTATTTAACAGGGGGATATATACTCCTCTTGTCATTTAAAATGTATTATAACAACTATTAAATAAGCCTCTAGATTTATATCTGTCTCTTAAACCCCAAACTAAAAATCTTTAACAAGCATAAACACAAATGCCCTCAGTCAAAAGCAAGCTGCTTAGCAGTCTAAGAAGAATATAATTAAAGAAGCCCATTTTAGGCATATATGCAATTATTTTAAGATATGTTTATAATTTGCTTTTAGTAGCAGGATCGGGTTATTAACCATACAACTTACCAAACTTCTTAATCATATTAACAGAAATAAAATGTCCAGAAACTTTAAGAAGTTGATTAGCAATCTACATTTGTGTGCTAATTAAGGGAATCACATTATAGATTATAAATATACAAGATAAAAATCCCAGGTTACTGAGTGAAAAAAAATAAACTCTCACATACTTTGACAAGCATTGCCCAGTCTAAACTATTTATAATACTTTACAGTGTAGTAGCACTTTTTTTGATAATATAAAAAGTAATAGAATCTTAGTAATATGAGGCCCCACTAGAGATATTTGCTAGTAAATTGTTGCTGAGTGTGCTGAGGTTTGGGGGAGAATTATCACGTTTGCAGATTAGCAAAGCAGGTTCTAGC
Source organism: Trichechus manatus latirostris (assembly GCF_000243295.1). NCBI lineage: Eukaryota > Metazoa > Chordata > Mammalia > Sirenia > Trichechidae > Trichechus > Trichechus manatus. The sequence goes on along the minus strand of NW_004443973.1, from coordinate 7,678,249 downwards.
AATGTTCTAAAATTGAGTCAGTGATGTTTTAAAATGAGGTGTATTTTAAGGATTCACAATAAGAATTTAAAAATAGCTGAAGAGATTGTGTTGTTATCCTCAAGCGATGCGTGTTAATTAGCATTTTTCTGTAAACAAATTTTACTGTTGTCTACAGGTTTAAGCATATACAAGCAAGGGGATGGGGGTGCAAGGGAGTTCAGAGAGCCTTTTCGAAAATGAGTGTCACATTCGTTTTAAATAAGTATTTTCCCATTTTCTTTCTGCTTTCTTTTTTTTTTTTTAATCTTCCCGTTTTCAACCATTATAAGAACTGAAAACAAAGGATGGTCCAATTATGTGAAATTAGCCTTTTGCCTGTCTTTCTAATTGTGAATTCGATATGCTGTAAGTTTCACCTGGCATGTTGCCAAGGCTAGTTCTTTTCTCTCCTGAGTACCGTAACCTTTGGGGGGAATACCCAAAGAAGGTACTCACCTCTTTGTATCTCTTTGTCACTAGTGAAGCTTGCGTTCTGTCCTTGTTGGGTCTGTTTCTGCCCTACTTGATGGCAGAACTGTTGAATCTACTCTCTTCACTGTGTCCATCACTAAAAATTGAAAGGTTGGTGGTATGGGAAAAGAGGAATTATTTATGGTTGCCAAATAATTGTTTTAATTATTTTTATTAGCCTATGTTCCACCGTGAAATTACCAAAGGTGAAGACATAGTTACTGCAGGTTCAAGAAAGAAACCCTAGTCCTTTGGCAACAATAGTTTTCAGCAGTCATCTTCAATTTATCTTGAAACAATTACTAAAACCAGAATTGGTTAGTTATTAAGTCATGCACAAGGTAGTTACATATATGATATGATTATTCAAAGTGGATTTGTAATTAATTATCATGAAATATCTGTACTGGGAAAATACGTCCTTTTATAAAGTAGGCTAATTTTCATGGTACTACTAATTATAATTATACCTATAAGAGGTGGGTCCTCTACTGACTATTAACATTCATTGCTGTTATAAGATAATCTTAGACGTGCAAGGATCCTGAGAGTTCATCCAATCTAGCCTCTGACCTTCAGAGAAGATTAGGCCAAAACCCTACCGCTTCCTTGAAAACAATTCCTTCTGCCCCAAACCTTGGTGAAGCTTTTCTTCCTCTGAATTCTGCCTGCGATCTGTGCTATACATTTGGCAGTTAGCATTGGTTGCCCTGTATTTCAATTTGATGCACGTGTCCCTGTATTCTGAACCAGAGTGTCAGCCCCTCTCAAGGTAAAAAGTGGATTTAAACCTTTTGGCCCCCAGAACCTAGAGCAGTGGCTCGTCATAGAAAATACGCCATACACATTCAGGATGATGATGTAAATTCATCTTGAAACCCATAATAGTCCTTAACAATCTTCTGTTGATATTTGATAAACAACTTGAATTAGAATATGTTAGAGGTGCTTGGGATCTTGGAGATCTTCTAGTCTAATTTCTGTTTCATACATAATGAAACTGAGCAAGGTCCAGAGAAGCAAAGTCACTCGCCTAAGACACATGGGTAGTTAGCGGCAGAATTTGGTCCACAATTCCAGTTTCACTAACCCCAGGCCCAGAACTCTCTTTTAAGCCCACTGTCTGCTGTTAATACCAGCATGCATGCTCTACATTTAGGATTCAGCTTTACAGGTAAACTCTACTCTCTTTGGGTTTGCTCATTTGAATAAATGAATGGCTGGATCCTTTAAATGTCTGAGATGCCAGCCTTGTGTTCTCTCTTTGTATATTAATAGATTAGTGGCAGTTTATAATGTTACAGATGTGTTCTGATATCAGCCAGTGGCTCAGAACTTAATATACAACACCCAGGTACTCCACATTCTCTTGAAAATGTGGTATTTTTTTTCTCTGAATTTTGTGTTTTTTAGGTTGCTCATAGAAGATCAAAGTAGAAGGTTGGGGAAGTAAGTCTTCACCATTCACTGCTCCAGATTGGGAAAACCAGGTCAGTGAATTGTATATCTGTATCAGCTGGTCTGGAAGGCCCATTGTGAGTATTGTCAGACGTGTAGCTAATCAAGTCTGGGGCTCTCTGACACGACATAATTTCTCTGCGAAACCAAAGGTCTCACTGAGTATTGCTGTTAAGCAACATCTTATGTTGGATTATGGAGGTATTACTTCAAATCTCAATTTCATCATTTATCCAGTCTCATGGTATTTTCCCAGATTGGGAAGCTGCCTTCCAGGCTTGATTGGTTTTTCAGACAAATGTAGACACTGCTGGGAAAGTTTTCAGCTGCAAGTCAGTGAATAAATGCAGTATAGAGTTTTCATTTGTGACAGATGTTATCTTGCTTCTAACTTTTGTTCAAGTTATTGTGAAGAAAAGCACCACCCATTTTCTCTGACCACTTAAAAAAAAAAAAAGATGAAAAGATCTTCTCAGCATGAATAATAGCAAAAAGCACATGACATCTAAGCTTTTGAACTTTCAGACAGCTGGGATACCCAGAGTTGGCATGGGTTTTCTTTAATGACTCCAGAGAACCATGTGTGTGATCAGAGTAGGCTGTGTGATTTCAACAGCCCTGGTGTCACATGGTGAGTTTCCATTTCTTGACTTGAATAGACTTTCTGGTTGGAAATTAGCATCCCATCAAGAAAACCAGGACCATGTACGAGGAGGTTGGCTGAGGCCTTTGCTGTGATTTGAAACAAGCACTGCTTCTGTTTCCCCTAACTCCAGTGCATTTGAGTGCTCTTCGGATTGGGGGACCAAGTGACTAGGAAGTCTCTCCAAGAAAGAAAAACCCAAATGAAGCATTTAGTAGCAAAAACTTGAGTAAAAATACTGCCCAGGTCAGTATAGGAATGAATTAAAAACAGACCGTGTAAATCTCATCTATGGTCAGACACATACCCAGCGAGTTGAAAACACCAGGAGGAGAGGATGGTTTGGGTTTTCACTTCCTTTATTGCGGGCAGAATCCTGATAAGGCAGGGGCAGGCATGAAAGGGATGGGATTGGTCACTGGGATTTGCAGCCTCATTACCCTTTACAGGAGTGGGCAGACAGCTAAGTTCTGTGATCCAGTGGTTACCTTGCCTTGGCATTTCATGAACTAGAAAAGTTTTCAAAAGTAACTTAAGGACTAACGTAGAATTGCCAACTCCCTCCCATCTCCAGCCCAGTAAAGACATTGAACACACCCCATCTACTTCTATCCTTATACAAGAAGATAAATTTCAACACATTTATATGAGAAAGACCATAATCTAAGAAGAAAGTCCTTTAAATTGAGTAAACTTGATTTTAGGAAAGAGTCACTGCTGCTTTTTCTAAAAAAAAATCCTCTGATTTTGCTGTGGACCTGTGAAAATAACTTGCCCAGAGCTGCCTTTGGGAAATCACTGCTCTAGAGTGAGCAATACCCCAAAACTCCCTCTGCTCATGACCACAGCCCAGCTTTTCTCTAACTCAGGCTAGCTTCCTGAGTGGTTGGTGCTTTTTTATTCTGGTCACTTAGTCCTGGTTGAAGCCTCGTTTGGTAGTTTAGGTGGATGCTTACTGGTATTATCGTAATTCATCCTTTCACTCCTTCCCCCAATATATAGGACTGTTCTAATTCAGAGCAGTGCTCATGAGGACCCAACTCCTGACTCACCAGCCAGTTCCATGTATCAGTAGTAGAATCCTGTATGGCCCTACTATTCCCAGAAGCTATTCTGTGTAAACCATCTTCCATCCACTGTACAAGGGCTGAGACCTTAAAAGCCAACAGCTGGACCAGCAAAGTGAAGTGTCATGAAAAACTTTTTAGGAGGAATTATGGATCTGAGCTGTAATTGCATGTTTTGCCACTAACTCATTAGGTGATTACGAGAAAATCATTTCACTTTCAGTTTTCTAATGTATGTTAAACAGAGGTAACCACACCAGCCACATTCCAGAAACTGTCATTTACTGGATACTCTTGGAGCCTCAGCGTTTTGAATCTGTAAATGGAGTGAATGTGGGTCACTAGATGATTAAGGTCTCTTTCAACTTGAACCTCTTATGTTTCCAAAGGCCAGTGGAATTCACCACACCTCAAACATTTATCGAAAGCATAATTTGGGTCATGCCCTGGGCCGGGTCTCAAAGACACAAAGCAAACAATACGTTATGATTATTCTTTAGGCTGTTTTCAGAAAGTCATGCTTCTATCATCAGTAGTTGGTTTGTTCGTTCCTTTGTTTGTTTATTTAACCAGCATAGCCAGACACAAGCTACGTGCTGGATAGACAAAATAAAATCAGTCAAGTTCGCTACCCTCATGGAGCTTGACACTCCTTTTCAAGAGTCTACGATTTAAAAAAAAAGCATCTCTTTTTTGTGCCATGATGGTTTAGACAGAACACAAAAAGAAATTGTGAAATGAGTATTTATCTACCTATCCTGAATACAAGTTTACTGGAAAGTAATTCTCTCCTGCTCATGGTCTCTTGGTCTCTGTCTGCTGCTCTGTACTATCCAAAGAAGCCCAACTTTTTATAAAGTCAGCTGAAAGTTATTCAACTGGACAAAATTCTGACAATTAAATCCAAGCTAACAGAACCTAATGTGACTTAGGGGCATCAATACTCAAGGGAAATTTAGAGCATGCCCAGTCCACAGCATCTATTCATTTAACCAATGCAGTTAAAAATGTTTAGACTCCCTTCTTTCTCTCAAAATACCCCCACCATTAATGACAAAATTATAAATTAAAAGGAAAATCTCCTTAGAGGCATAAAGTAATTTAGTTTACTCTCAACAATGCTACAATTAAGTATACACTTGCAAATACCTTCATTACATTACACTGTATTGTTAGGTTCTTGTTGTGTGCCATCCAGTAGATTCTGACTCATAGCGACCCTATAGGATAGAGTAGAACTGCCCCAAAGGGTTTCCTAAGCTGTAATCTTTATGGTAGCAGATGGCCAGGTCTTTTCTCCCACAGAACTGCTGGTGGGTTCTAACCACTGACCTTTTAGGTAGTAGTTGAGCGCTTAACCATTGCGCCACCAGCTTTGATGGCTAAAATTTCTTGCAGCTGATGAGGCTAAAAAATTTCTTCTGCCTTGTTAGGGCACTTCTGACAGTATTTCTGGGTGCCTTCAGAAATCTTGGGCACTACTGTCACTCCATGTCACCCGTAAGATGGGGAGGGGACTCAGTAAATAAAGACTATGAGGGGACAGTTTGCAGCCTAGTTTAAAATGTCTCATTTCCCTTGTTGTTTCCTCACCTATGGCTAGAAGGCCAGAAATGTAAATTGGTTACGTTTTTTCTTAGGTGAAACAGTATTTGTGATGTTTTATTTCTTGAGTGGAGTAATAGGTTTCTTAACGTCCATTTTGTTTACTTAATGGCATTAATTTATGTATTATTTCGTTGGTTCCATTTTTTTTCCAGGAGGATACAAAGTAGATAGATTGGGTAGAAAAGATGGGACTAAGCAAGAGGGCAAGAGGGAGAAAGAAAAGCAGCTATTAGGAAGGGACCAGAATCCCTCTGTCTCTAAAGAGGACAGTAACATATTATAGGGCACTTAAATGTTGATTCAGACAGATTTCAGCTTACATGGAATGCTTGGAGTGTTCTGGAATGAAAAGTTCTTAAATGGAGCATCTAAATGCTCACATACAGATTTCATGTTGGAATTCTTGCACCCCAAATCGGTACCAGCCTCTATATTGATTAAAGCAAGCCTGTGCAGGAGATTTGAACTTTGCCAGCATTTGTCCATTCAAGGCAATTTACTGAAATTTTGGGTCAGATCTTGTAAGAACACAATGAAGGATAGAGCCTTTTTTATTCTTTTCAACTTGTCATCAAGAATATTTGCTGTCAGGGAGTTCCGGCAAAATGGCGCTCTAGGCAGAAGCACCATGCCGTCCCTCCACAGCAAAGATCCAGAAAACTAAGCCGAACAGAGAATACAACAATCCTGAAACCCTAAAACATCAAATGAAGAGATAAAGAACTCAGCCAAGCACCAAATAGAGTGAGAAAACTGACAGAGAACGGAGAGCGAGGAGAGATTCGTGCAGAGGTCCCCTATCTGCTAACACAGCACAGATCTGACGTCTTAGACTCCTATCGGAGACCAGCAAACAGGGGGTATGAGAAAGCAGCCTCACGGAGCATCCAGCGGGAGACAAAACAACCAGTAATTTGCGATATACGCTTTCCCACCCCCCACCCTTCTTCACCCAGACTCGGCCTCCTCTGCTTCCCGTGGCCACAGTCTCTTGACCAGGAAACGGCAGCTGCTTGGATTCCACACACCTGAACGGGTGGCCGTCTGAGTGCCATTTGTTGGCTGCTGGTGTTGCTTTTTTTCCGCTTCTTTTTATTTCTTCCTTGCCTCTCCCCACCTACCTCTCCTTTAGCTCAAGTACCTTGCTCGGTGCACCATCTTTGCTTCTTCCTGAGGGGCTGCAGAGCTCCAGTAATTTATGATATATGCTTTCCCACTCTCTACCCTTCTTCACCCACACTCGGCCCCCTCTGCTTCCCATGGACACAGTCTCTTGTCCAGAAACACCAGCCCGCACTAGCTGGCTCTCTGAGTGCCATTTGTTGGCTGCTAGTGTTGTTTTTTTTTTCTGCTTCTTTTGACTTCTTACTTGCCTCTCGCCACCTCCCCCACCTTTCGCTCAAGTACCTGCTCCGTGCACCATCTTTGCTTCTTCCTGAGGGGCTGTGGAGCTCCATTCGAGTGTGGAGCTGCTGCCTGGTCTGGGCTGCCGTGCTGGTGGGATCCCGGGGCTTTTATTCGTTCGTTTGTTTTGAATTGTTTGTTTGTTTTCTTGAATTGGGAGCCCCTTCTGGCCAGGCTGAGCTGCGTGGCAGGGAGACGCCCCTTCGGCTTCCACAGATGTGCAGAGGGATCCCTGAGGGCATTTTTTTTATGTTGGGTTTTTTTTTCCCCCCTGTTTCTTTGGGGGCCTTTCTTGTTTGTTTGTTTTTTTAATTTGTTTTGTTTTCATTTTCCTCTTTTTCCCTTTTTGTCTTTCTTCATTGCTCAGTTTCTCGTCTCTCTATATCTTCCTTCTCTTTGTGTTCCCTGAATACCTGGTGTTGTATACCTCTACGCCTTCTAGCCAGGCTGTACTGCAACACCTGAGAGTGACTTCCCCAGTCCTTATAGCTGCACTGGTGGGATCCCAGGGAACTTTGTGGTTCTTTAACCTTTCTGATTCTTATTCATTCATTCTTTTCTTTTCTTCCTCCTCTCCTTTCTGTTTTTCTCCATTTCATAGTCTCTCATCTCTCCACTCCAACGGCAAGCTCTCCTAGCATTCTTTTCTGTTTGTTTGTATGTTTTTGGCTCCTGTTCCTCTCTCCTCGCTCCCATATCCATCTTAGCTCCACACATAACAATATTCCCGCTGCATCCTGCCTACCTGCACCGTGCGCTTGACATCACACCACCAAGCAGCACAGGCACGGCCTACTGGAACCTGCCCTGCAATGATTACTGACCAGCTCTGGTAGCTGTACTAAGTGCCACAAACAACCCATTCCAGTAACTCCTCTTCAGCTAGACCTGCCCTGCAGTACCATATCTGAGTGGCTGACCCTGCCAGTTGAAGAAGGAGGTGAAAAGTATTGTGCCCACAGACGAGCAAACAACAAAGAACACACAGTCTGCCTGCTCAGACATAGTCAAATTTTTTTTTT
>NW_004443973.1:7652168-7664451 GCF_000243295.1 Trichechus manatus latirostris | reverse complement strand
TGGAAGAGCGTAGTCAATGTCACTGAACTGTGCATGTAGACATTTTTGAAATGGTGTATCTTTGGCTATGTGTATTTTCACCAAAAAATAAAAGAGGTTGAGAAGTTAGAGGGTTGATATGTTGTGGGGTTGTTAACCAATGTTATAAAACAACATGTGTACTTCTTTTTCATGAGAAACTATTTGTTCTGTAAGCCTTCACCTGACGTACAATAAAAAATAAAAAAATAAAAAAAAAAAGAAAGAATATTTGCTGCCAGAATGTTGTATCAAATGTTAAAATGTGGTCCCTCAATAAAATGGTTTTGCTTTCAATTTCATGTGAGAACTGTATACATGAAGCTCCGGAAGATCTGAGAGCCAAAAAAACAAGTGGTGATTAAAAATAAATTCTCAAAAGCATAAGAAATCTAAAAAGTGGATTTCTTTAGAATATAGTGAAATATTAGTTGGAAAGGTAGCTTGCCAAAGTGACACTGCTCTGATAACATTCCTGGAATAGGCTTCCCCACTGAATCAGTAATACACTGCTTTTCTTTTCTTTTTAAATTAAAGGTAAGATGATGTACTGACATTAAATTCCGCACAAATATTCTGGTTATTTAATAATAATTTATTGTACTTTTACTGGAAAATTTCTCCTCTTAGTTCTTAAAAGGTTTTACAGCCTCAATTAGCAGTTTTACTCCTAATAATCAGTATTGATTTTTCTGTATTCCTTTTAGAATAAAAAGAAATTTTTTAACCTAGAATTCAATTCTTAACAGTTTTTAAAGTAACATATCTCATTTTAAAAAAATTAAGCTTAGTGGATAGAATTTCTTTGTCTTCTGGAAAATGATAAATTTCTGTTTATTTGGGGTGGGTTCTTTATTCAGAAAAGAAATGTCAGTTCTGAGTAATATGAACTCTTTGGATTTGGAATTGTTGACAAAATGTTTAACAAGAACGTGTGTGTCATTTTCCCGTTATCTTCTCAAAATTAGGTAACAGTGGTTATTTTTAATCATACTGCAGATTCTGTTTTTAGCCTGACTGTTTATCTCTGTATTTCAATACACTTGATGTGTCTAGGAGCAGATTCTGCTGCTCAGAACTTAGGCGGATTTCACAGGGCACATTGCCTGAGTGGGAACCACCCAGTTGACCCCCATTGTATTATGTATGAGATGTCCTCATGAGACAAAAGATGGACAGTCCAGGATAAGCCCTGTTGACTCACTGTGCTGGGACAGTGAGCTAGGATTATCCATTTTTTACATTAATTGCTTTTTTCCCCTAATATTCCAGACTTTCTCTGATAACATGCCACACACTACATCTGGAACACAAACACTTCACCAAAGGCCATCAATTAAATCCTGAAAATTGTTTTGTTTAAATGTTTCCTGTGATCTTTTATGTAACATTCAATTTCATCTTCTTTTGAAATTTTAAAGGTCAGTTTTTTTGTTATGTGTAGCAGTTAGTGACCCTAGTAGAGAAAAAAAGGATTTCTAAGGACTACCCTTTCCAGTCACACATTCACAAACATTGAACTAAGTTGGGTTGGTCAGGAAATTTCTGCCACCACATTAGTGATGTGATAATGGGCTTCACATATCACCTGGACATAAATAGAATGAAATCACTTATTGCTTCTGAAAAGCAGCTTTGTTCTCAGCTGGTGTCCTGAAGGCACTGTATGAGTGCAGTAGACTTTCTATCACGGAGGTGCAAGTCAGAAATAACCTAAAGTCATCTTTAGAGCTGGCTTGTGTGTGTGTGTGTGCATGTGTGTGCGTGTGTCTTGTTCATCTTTAATGGGCCCACTGATATTTGATGGAAATAACCAACATCCAGCTAGTTGCATAAAGTATTTCTGGGTCTCCAATCTGCTCTGCTCTGTGACAGGCAAAACTTGTAATGACTGGGGACCTCTAACTCAACTGCAATAGCCCATCAAAGGTGCAACTTTATTCTCTCATAACAGCCTGGTAATGTGATCAGCAGACATTACTGCAAACTTTTCCCTGAGCTGTGCAGATGTGGCCGTAAAAGAGGCACGTATGCCATTGTGTATTTCCTAGTCTCCTTCGAAAACGAATTTGGTTTCTGATTATGGCTGAATGACTGCCATATAAAATGTCCTACAGGTGCACACTCACTTAAAGAAAGCTCAATGTATGAAAATTGGGAACTGCATAATGAGAACAATTCAGGGCTATTATTCATTTTATAAAACCATCTTCTGCTTTGTAAAGATATTCACCATGGAATTCTATAAATAAAAGCTTCTCTCATGCATTTACGATATTCTTCAATTAAGGAAAATTGGATGTATAGGTATCTTTCAGTTAGATACTTATCACATAAATTAAAACACAGACATTATTAAATAATTAGTTTTGTGATTTTTTTAATTGGGAAACACTGTAAGCTGTGAATTGATTTACTGTGTGTTTTTTTTTAAAATTGAGTATGTATATTTTATCTGAAAAAATCAGCCTTTGAATTACTAGTCACAAAAAATAAAATGTATGGTTTCTGAAACTTAGTTTTGATTTTTTAACCTATTTCTCCTCTGAGGAATACAGGCTTGTGAATAGCGTACATTCTTCATCTCACATTCAAAGTCTAATCTGGTTTTTCTAGCAATCCCATGGATGGGTGTAAACAGATAAATAGTCACCATACACCACTGACTGCCATACTCATTTTTCATCTCTTGAAATGAAAGCCCAAGAGAATTTTTGTCAGGATAAATTGGAGATAAAAAAAAAAAAAAAAAGTTCTCATTTGAAGTGGATACTTTGAACATGGCAGATTTGTGGAGAATTTTCTTTTGCCTTTGACTCCTTTTAAGGTCTAGAAGTCTCTGCAAAATTAGAACCTTGGTTACTGTAAAGAGTGTTTATCTGACCCTGAATTAAATAACTGCCTTTGAGCCAGGACTGGAATTGTTTTGGTTTTTGTAGTTTCAGATATATTATCAGGCTTAACACTAAATTTAAACATTATAAATTAGTTGACTTTTTCTCTAATTAGCCACAGCTACATTTCTTGTTAAAGCTAAAAATACGAATACTTAAAAATTTCTCTCTAAAGAAGTCTAATTACATTATTATCTGAAACAATATCTCTTTAATGATTCTTTGAACAATGCTGCCTATGTTTTCTTCCTGCATATAGACCTTTCATAAATAGCACAGTCTACATCAAGACAAACAGTACATTCAGCAAGTTTTGTGATATGGAAAAAAGTAAGTTGGAAAAGCAATTGAACCAAACCTCTGTACTTGTAACAAACTTCTAGATCTCTTTAACGTAGAATTCACGATAGATACATACATTGTTCACTGGGGTATTTTAATATTTCTTTCATAAATTATTATTCATCAAATGTCCAAAGAAGGAAAATTACTTACAGGGAAGAATCTGAAGGAGCCCAGAAATACCAAGCTAAGGTGACATCATGAAGATAAAATGCACAGCAGAATAATAGCAATACTACTAGTACTAGAGAAAACATGGTAGCTAAAGAGGTCATGTTAAAAATGAACCTTCGTGTGTAAGATGCAAAAAAAAAAAAAAGTGGAGGGAGGAGCGAGAGACTCTGTCAATTCTGATTCATCTTCCTTATTTATAACAAAAATAAAACAAAGCTTCTAGTAAATCCCTCAAGACATTTTAAATCCCACATAAGATAGAGCAGAGTTAAAGAGCATTATGTGGACTTTTGAGTCGCACAACTACAGAATTATTATTCATTGAGCGGTATGTAATGTCTTCCCCTCTCATCCAGGGATTTTTTTTTTTTTTAAGCAGTTTAGTGAAGCCAGATGCATCACTTCTGTTTTTCCAAAGGAATTCTGTATAGAGAATTACATTTCAGCATGGCAGCATGCACTGTGCTCTTACGTAGGTTTACTGCTTCTCCAAAATTCAATTTTGTGCTGTATTTGTTCATTTCTTTAAGGACACCTTGAGTTTACCAAAAACAAAAAAACAAAAAACTTTATACGTGCCACATGCCATGGACCTGTGGGCATAAATAACCCAATCTGAATTCAAATACACATCCTTTTCCCATTCCTTTCCATTCTCGGTGCCAACTTTGGTTCAATAAACAATGACCTTCAGCTTAGTGTGAAGGAAGCATCCAGTACATAATACACAGAGCAGTGCCCCACCGAAGAATGAAACCCTTCAGAGTGGTCAAGGGTGAGAATAGAATAGAAGCTCAGGAGAGCAGAATACTGAACAGGGGCGACGTTTCAAATTCACCTAAGGTAGCAGTAGCAACAACTGAAGATCAGCCAGGGAACTGTTTTCAAGCATAGTTTTGCTGATTACTTTTAAAAACATGCCTCAGGAATAAGCCTGGAAGGCGCTCATGAAATGAGGAGTTGAAATGGGCATAGAATTGAACAAAATCTGAGATCTCCTGATTCATTCCTTTTTGTGCGTGTTCCTCACCTTCTCCAGAACGAAGATAGAGGTGTTAGTCCTTTTCATATTTCTCAAAATCCTGTTTCAAGAACTAAAGAATTCAAGGTAGCAAAGGATCAAACTGCTATTTATCTAGGACTCTTTCTAACTAGTGGGGCATCATGTGGTACCCTGGAAGAATTAATTTATTGAATCCCCAACTGAATTGGCCTCAGAGAGTTAATACAACATCCGTGGTGACAAATTTACTCACTACGAATGAATTGCATCGGTTCCATTATTTGTAAAGCACTTTCCCATCTGGGAAGAAAGTTACAGTATAAATCCCATTCTTTTCAGTACCTTGACTGGGGAGGTTTCGAAGAAACTAGCTCAGCCTTTTATGAGCTAAGAATGTTAGGGGTTTTTTTTTTTTTCCTATTAATTTATAAAGTATTCTCTATCCCATGAGTTTGAACACAGAAGGCAAGGACAAGGGAAAATAGGTGGGCCCTCTGCCCCGCACAGCTCTGTCACCCTTTAATTCTGTAGAGTCTATGGAGTCTCAAGATTGGGGGTTGATGTTGACTCAAAACAGTGTCCCCTGGGTTGAAAACCAGGCGAATCACTTTAGTTGAGGCTGATGTCCAGGTCAGAGAGCATCTCAAAATTTTAGTAAATTCAGCAAGGTCTTAAAATAAAACAAAAAAAAAAACTCGTTACTGTCAAGTCGATTCCGACTTATAGCAACCCTATAGGACAGAGTAGAACTGCCCCATATGGTTTCCAAGAAGCGCCTGGTGGATTTGAACTGCTGACCTTTTGGTTAGCAGCCATAGCTCTTAACCACTACACCACCAGGGTTTCCCAGTAAGGCCTTAGGGGCGCCAGAATCCTAGGTTCTCGACCCCTCAGGATTTCACAGGGGCAGTGCTATATAATGTCAGGGATATATATTTGGGAGGCCAACAACCTGAATTCAAGCACTACCACCGCACTTATTCACTGTTTGACTTTGGTTAAATTAATTTCACCTATTTAGGTCTCAGACAGGTGAAATTAAAAAAAAAAAAAAAAACACCCAATACCAAACCTGTTGCCATCCAGTTGATTCTGACTCATAACCACCCTATAGGACAGAACAGAGTTGTCCCATAGGGTTTCCAAGGAGCAGCTGGTGGATTCAAACTGCTGACCTTTTGGTTAGCAGCCAAACGCTTAACCCCTATAGGTGAAATTAGATAGGTGACATTAATTTAATCACCTATCTAAGCCTCAGTTGGAGCCCTGGTGGCTCCATCCAGAGAGCCCCCATTTAGTCCCTTGAGCAGAAGGGAAAATATGTGGAATCACTTTAAAAACAAAATAAAGCATATTTATACATACAAATGAGCTAGTAATGAATTTTATACAATTTGATTTTTTGACAACAGCTAACACACTGAGGAGGAGCCCTGGTGGTGCAATGGTTAAGTATGCAGCTGCTAACTGTAAAGTTCATGGTTTGAACCCACCCAGTGGCTCCACAGCAGAAATACCTAGCCATCTGCTCCAGTAAAGATTACAGCCTAGAAAATCCTACGGGGCAGTTCTACTCTGTCTCATGGGGACACTATGAGTCAAAATTGACTCCTAACAACACCCTCACACTGAGAGCTCATCATGTACCAGGCACTGTGCTAAGGGCTTTATGTAAATTATCTCATTTAATGTTCACAGGGATGTTAAAAGGAGGGGACTATTAGTTGGCATATCAGCAGTGCCACAGAAGAAAGGCCTGGCTATCTAGTTCTTTAAGATTATAGATATTGAAAACCCCGTGCAGCACAGTTCTGCTCTGACACACATGGGGTTGCTGTGCATCTGAATCACTTGAAGGCAATGGGTTTGGCTTTTCTTGGTTGGTTTATTATTATTCTGGTGACCCCATTTGTGTCAGAGTAGAATTGTGATCCATAATGTTTTTAATGGCTGATTTTTCAGAAGTAGATAGCCAGGCCTTTCTTCTGAGGCTTCTCCAGGTGAGTGGGCTTGAACATCCAACTTTTCAGTTAGCAATCGAATGAAAGCATTAATCATTTGCACCAGTCAGAAGCGAAACTGGAACAGACTTGAATTTTTACAATTTGAGTGATCTGGAACTATAACCGAAACGGGAAAAATTACAGGTCAAAGTCCTGGAATGTTTTTTTCCCTGGTTATTATTATTCTAAACTTGGAACTGGAACATTCTAACTCCAGAGTCTTTACCCTTAACTACTAGCCTACCATCATAAAATAATGTTGATTGCTAATATACCATGGACTGCCAGAAGAACAAACAAATCTGTCTTGGAAGAAGTACAGTCAGAATGCTCCTTAGAAGCAAAGATGGCAAGACTTCACCTCACATACTTTGGACATGTTATCAGGAGGGACCAGTCCCTGGAGAAGGACATCATGCTTGGTAAAGTAAAGGGTCAGTGAAAGGGAGGAAGACCCTCAATAAAATGGATTGACACAGTGGCTGTAACAATGGGCTCAAGCATACCAAAAACTGTAAAGATGATGCAGGACCAGGCACTGTTCCGTGCTGTTGTACATAGGGTCGCTATGAGTTGGAACTGACTCGACAACACCTAAGAACAACAACATGGGCCTCTAGTACCTGTCCTCCTTGGAAGACAGTCCTTACAGTCTGCCACCACGCTGTGTTGCAGGAAACAGTTGCCAACGCATTTACTATTAGCAGTCAATCCTTACCACTTGTTTTGCAATTTCCAGTTTACAGAGAGGTATTCTCTGCTTTGTTAGTTAAACCCAGTGTTGTACTAAAAAGCAGGGTTTCAAACTGGTTTGAACCAGTTCAGTCATAGCCAATGAAGTGAACCCGGAACAGACCAGAATTTTTCCGACTTGGGTGATCTGGAAAAATAACCGAAAAGGGAAAAATTGTGAGTCAAGGCCCTGGAATGGGAGACTCGGAAGAGGTGTAGTAAGCCGTTTCAGGAGCCTGTTGGGTGAGATCGGATTATTGGCTGGACTGTGGAGAGCAACACACATTCAGAGCAGCATGGTAGGGCACCGTCTTTGAGCAGGAAACGGCTATTTCCGACTCTGCTCAAAATCCAACCATTGAGAGATTTGATTGCTATGCGACGTGTACACTGCCCTTGTTTTCTAAGATGGAGATTAGGTTTCTAGCAGGACTTCAGCTCATAATTTTTTCCATTCCGATTATTGTCCAGTTCACCCAAATTTAAAAAATTCGAGTCTGTTCTGGTTTCACTTCCTTGGCCATGACTAAACCAGTTCAAAGTCTTGCTAAAAAGTTGACAAGGCTTTCATCTATAGAATCCTAACCAGAAGGTCACTGTCATCCTCATTTTGCTGGTAAGGAGGCCGAACCTTGGCTACAGCACATGACGAGGCCACAGCGACTCCACTGATGAGTAAATTGAGTAGAGCTGGAACTCGGGTCTTTTGACCTAAATAAATAATGAAATCATCTTTAGTCTTTTAAGATTGGAATACTGTACTTTACACATACAAAGAAAAAGTGACTTTAAACCTGGAAGTGAATCACTGCGGCATCCATATGAAGCTAGCCCATTTTCTTGCTCATACAATCAACATCATTGTACTGCTACCCAGTGAGAGGCACTGTAAGGGATGCAAAAATCACCCAGACACAGGGCCTGGCCACAGGGAACTTAGATGAAAGAGGAAATTAGAGTCTTCCATCGAAAGTAAAATAATAATAATAATATGGGCCATGAAAGAGGGATTGGAGTTCAGGGGATTGAGGGAGTCTTTGCAGCTACAGCTTGGGGATCCCCTCCCAAAGGAGAGGGCTACTTTTGCAGGGGAAGGAGCTCATGTCAAAGAATTGCTAAGCTGGTTTACTCAATGAAGAGCTCGTTAGCTCAATCTGCACTAAAATAAAAAAGTTTTGTCTATCAATTTTTTCTTTTCTACTGGTTGTTTTGTTCCCACATATAAAGTATGAAGTATTTTATGAATTCAAATGAAAGGTTTCACACACCAAATAAAAACACTGAAAGTTCTTATTTTCAGTTATTTCAGATTTTTCATCTCACTCATTTTAAAGCTATTCCATGCTGTTGAAGGTCTGCTTCGGCATTGAAACATCTCTAAGTAACAACACTTCTGTGGTTTCCCTTTAAGAAAAGATTTGGGGGCTGTTTCTCAGATGGTCATTCAGTGATACAAACCTGTAGGATTGAGACAAATTGCTCCTGGAAACATTTTCCTCTTGGAAAATCACAGATGAGACTAAATGAGACATTTTATATATATAGTAGCAAACAGTCATAGGTACATTTCATTTTGAAAGTCCCATCTATCTTGCAACCCAAACAGGTTTTGACATCACAGAATGATTGCGGCACTTCAGGACATACGGAGATCCAGGATACACACCAGCGCCCCAAAGAACTTCACCGTTTACATTTTCTTTAAAGCAAAAATATAATTAGAATGGTAATTATGTCCCTTGATATATGTGAACATTGTAGTTTCCCAAGTACAACTTGAATACCTCAGTCCAGCTTTTAAATATAGCTGCAGCTTTTGGAACAAAAGAGAACCAGCAAAGATTTTGCTAGGATTAGAATTTTAATGAGCCCTGGTGGCATAGTGGTTAAGCACTCAACCGCAAAACAAAAGGTCTGCAGTTCGAACCCACAACCACTCTGCGGAAGAAAGATGTGGCAGTCTGCTTCCATAAGGCTTCACAGCCTTGAAAACCCTATGGAGAGTTCTACTCTGTCCTATAGGGTCATTATAGGTTACTATGAGTCCGAATTTACTTGATGGCAGTGAGTTTGGTTTGGTTTTTGGTTAGTTTTAATTGATACCATTACGGCTAAACGTTTGAACATGATGGGAATAATGACTCTGGTGTTTTCCAGCACCTTATTATTCATTTTACGCCTTGATGTCAGCTATGTGCTCAAGTCCACAGAGTCTGTAATATTTAGATTAATAATGTAAATCTAACTATTGCCATTAAAGCAAAGGGCTAATTAGGTCCCTGCTTGCTGACTGGCAATGTGATACAATGAGTAAAACGGTTTGAACTGATAGCTAACACTGCCAGGAAAAGGTGAATTGAGCTCACTTGAGATTAAACGACCTCTAAGACTCCAAAGGAAGGGAAAATAAACTGTCTCATCCTATTTTTATAAAAAAAAAAACCTAAAAAAAAATCCATGAAGAGACACAAATAACTCATCAAGCGGCCCAGAGCAAGTGATACTGTGCAATTATTTTCTGGCTTCCATTTAATGGCTTTTCTTCTGAGCCCTTGGTGGAGATGCAATTTTTGCAGGCATTACTTTAAATTTGTTGCCTTCTTCCATAGTTTTCACATTCTAAGCCAGAGAGGCAAACGAGCTGAACTTTGCGTGTTTCATAAACACCTATTCTAAATAAGCATTTAAAGAAAAGAAAAAAAGCTTGAATGTCATTCCTGTTTGCCATTTTCCTCATTTCAGAAAAACAACCAAAATTAAATAGTAGAAGTGGAGAGGAGAGGCAAAATAATGCTCATTTCAAAGTCAGGTAAGGTGATTTGGTCCTGAAACTTCTTGAAGCAGAAAAATGTTGTGGAAAGGCATAAACGGCATAAGCATATACTCCATTTAACAGAGTAAAACTTTTCATGACTGTCAGAAACAAAGCAAGGGCTTGCTTACTGTTGGTTTTTCCTCTTGAAATGAATGTCAGTTTGCTCTCTGCTGCAGACTGGCCCAACAGGAGCTGCTTTCAGAAACACGAGGCACACCAGCCTCTCTCCTTTCTCTTAGTTCTGACACAAATGGTGGGCTGTTTGAACATCTAATGGGAAGTAAGGCTGATCAGGTAGTCCCACCTGAAGGTACAATAGAGCAATAATTGGATGTGAGGCAGAAAAATGGGACCTGGCTGAACATGCTTTTTAAAAAGAAGCTTTGACTGTAATGAAAGATGAACATTATGTTCATCGAGGGATAGTTCCATATGCTGTTTGAAAAGACTCCATTTTTAAGAACAATGCTCTTACTCTAAGGCAGCTGATTTTTTAATTGGATCACTACAACTAACACCATTAAATATTTGCCTCATTTAACTTCATCAAATGACAGATCATACATCCTTGCTAATAAATCCATTTGTTAAGAATATTTTCTCAGGAGGTGAGGCCAAGATGGCAGAGTAGTCAGATGCTTCCTGTGGTCCCTCTTACAACAAAGACCTGAAAAAACAAGTGAATCAATTATATGTGACAATCTAGGAGCCCTGAACATCAAAGGCAAAGGTGAGGAATCAGCCTGAGTGGCAGGGAGAGGGAGAGATGGTTCGGAAGCAGTGAGGAGTTGCCAGACCTGACCCAGCAGGAACCGGCACCCTGCAGTCCAGATCGGCTGGCGTGCATGGTGAGACAAGCAGTGGTGCTCCCGATATGGAAAATATGTTCTGAGGAAATGCTCATGATCATTAGCCATTAGAGAAATGTAAATCAAAAGTACAATGAGACACCATCTTATCCCAACAAGGCTAGCATTAATCCAAAAAACACAAAATAATAATTGTTGGGGAAATTGTGGAGAGACTGGAACACTTATACACTCCTGGTGGGAATGTAAAATGGTATAACCACTTTGGAAATCAATTTGGTCCTTCCTTAAAAAGCTAGAAATAGAAGTATCATATGATCCAGCAATCCCACTCCTTAGAATATATCCTAGAGAAATAAGGGCTGTCACATGAATAGATATATGCACACCCATGTTCATTGCAGCAGTGTTCACAATAGCAAAAAGATGGAAACAACTTAGGTGCCCATCAGTGGACAAATGGATAAACAATTATGGTATATTCGCCAGGATAAAGAACAAGGATGATTCTGCGAAATACATGGATGAATCTGGAAGGCATTATGCTGAGTGAAATCAGTCAGTCGCAAAAGGACAAATATTGCATAAGACCACTATTAGAAGAACTCAAGAAAAGGTTTGAACACAGAAGAAAACATCCTTTGATGGTTACAAGGGTAGGGAGGGAGGGAGAGGGGTATTCACTAACTAGATGGTAGATAAGAATTATCTTAGGTGAAGGGAAGGACAACCCACACTACAGGGGAAGTCAGCACAACTGGACTAAACCAAAAGCTAAGAAGTTTCCTGGATACAACCAAACACTACGAGGCACACAGTAGCAGGAGTGGGGATCCGGGGATCATGGTTTCAGGCGATAGCTAGGTCAGTTGGCATAACAAAGTTTATTAAGAAAATGTTCTGCATCCCATTTTGGTGAGTAGTGTCTTGGGTCTTAAAAGCTAGTGAGCGGCCGTCTAAGATGCATCAATTGGTCCCAAACCACTTGGAGCAAAGGAGAATGAAGAACACCAAAGACACAAGGAAAGTATTAGCCCAAGAGACAGAAAGGGCCACATGAACCAGAGACTTCATCTGCCTGAGACCAGAAGAACTAGATAGTGCCCGGCTACCACCAATGACTGCCCTGACAGGGAACACAACAGAGAGTCCTGCATGGAGCAGGAGAAAGGTGGGGTGCAGAACTCAAATTCTAGTAAGAAGACCAGACTTGATGGTCTGACTGAGACTGGAGGAACCTCAGAAAGCGTGGCCCCTGCATACTCTCTCAGCCCAGAACTAAAACAGTTTCTGAGGCCAACTCTTCAGACAGG
Source organism: Trichechus manatus latirostris (assembly GCF_000243295.1). Classification (NCBI taxonomy): domain Eukaryota; kingdom Metazoa; phylum Chordata; class Mammalia; order Sirenia; family Trichechidae; genus Trichechus; species Trichechus manatus. The sequence continues at coordinate 7,652,348 of NW_004443973.1, read as the reverse complement.
GATTGGACTGGACTGTGGGACAAAAAGTGACACTCGTGATGAGTGTGCCTCTTAGCTCAAGTAGATACAAGAGACTAAACGGGCAGCTTCTGTCCAGAGGTGAGATGGGAAGGCAGAGAGGGTTAGGAGCTGGTTGAATGGATGTGGGGAATCGGGTGGAAAGGAGGAGTGTGCTGTCAC
>NW_004443973.1:7598526-7652068 GCF_000243295.1 Trichechus manatus latirostris | reverse complement strand
GTGGAAAGGAGGAGTGTGCTGTCACAGTATAGGGAGAGCAATTAGGGTCACATAACAATGTATGTATAAATTTTTGTATGAGAAACTAACTTGAACTGTAAACTTTCACTTACAGCACAATAAAAAAAAAATGAGGGGAAATGACTTTGTGATCTCTAGGGTCCATTTTAAAATTCTGCAATCATTTTATAAATGTCACTAACAATTTCAAACAAACTTTAGAATTCCAGAAATGGAAATGTCAACTGAATAATGTGTAGCAGACACCATGTCGAAGTCCTGTCATGATGATTCTTGAAAAATTAGCCTTCTTGGTTTTGTTAGTGATGCAGGAAGGCAAAGTACCCCACTAAGACTTCCTTTAACAACTTAAAAGTCTTTATCAGAAGGCAACCGCAAACAGACTGAAGTATACTGTATGGAAAATGGAATATGGGTATTTAGTATCAATTTTTGTCAGAAAAGTACAGTTGCCTCATACCTTAATTAACTGAAATATTTAAGAGAATGAAATACATTTAGGTACAGTTTGCTAAAAGCCAACAGTACATTGACTAATTTATCTCTTGTTAAGACCACTGATGAACCAACCTAAAATATCAATTTCCTGGCTGTTTATGTTTAAACAACACCATTTACTAGGAGAAACTTGCAAATGAAGCACTTCCTCATTTAAGAGGAACATTGTGAAAATAACCCTTTAAAGAGCTCTCCGTGAATTCCTGAGCATGTTGGATAATGATTTTAGCTCCTGAGCTCCGGCATTTGATAGAAATGAGAAGGGCTAAAGGTACATATTTTTTCACTTATCCTTTTTCATTTGCTCTGTAGATTATCTTCATGACTCTGTCTTAGTCTGCTCATGATTACTTTGAGAAAGTAAGCTTTTCTCCATGTATTTTTTTAACATAGCTTTTAAAAATTTTTATTTATCAAGCTATAACTTACGAACAACAAAACACAAAAATCTTAAGTGTACAGCCCAATGAATTTTTATATATGTATAAAACCCAAACGTGTTGCTGTCGATTCGATTCCAAATCATAGCAACCCTATAGGGCAGAGTAGAACTGCCCCCATAGGGTTTCCAAGGAGTGGCTGATGGATTCGAACTGCTGACCTTTTGGTTAGCAGCCAAGCTGTTAACCACTGCACCACCAGAGCTCCTATATATGTATACATCACATTATAAGGAGCCCTGGTGGCGCAGTGGTCAAAGCACTGGGCTGCTAACTAAAGGTTGGCAGTTTGAATGCACCAGCCACTCCTCAGGAGAAATATGTGGCGGGAGAAAGATGTGGCAGTCTACTTCCGTAAAGATTTACAGCCTGTGAAACCCTGTGGGGACATTCTACTCTATCCTATAGGGTCGCTAAGAGTCAGAATTGACTCAACAGCAGTGGGTTTGGTTTTTTTGGTTATACACCATGTTAACCACGGCCTAGGTGGAGCTATAGAACATTTCATCACCATGAGAGTCCCTTCGTGCACCTTTCTAATCAGTAACACCCATCCCACTGAAGTAAGCAGTATTCTGGTTTCTGTTTCTGAAGACTAGTTTTGTCTGTCCTTAAAATTCATTAAATGGAATCACATATTATGTACTCCTTTGTGTCTGGCTTTTTTACACCTAATGTAACATTTCTTAGATTCATCTATGTTGTGTGGGTATCAGTAGCTTACTCCTTTGTATTGTTGAATGTTGGGATATACAACAGTTCATTTATCCATTAACCTGTTGATGGACATTTGGGTTGTTTCCAGGGTTGGGCTATTATGAGTAAAGCTGCGATAAACATTCTTGTACAGGTCTTCTTGTGGACATATGCACTTGATTCTTTTGAGTGTGTTCCCAGAGGTAGAATTGGTCTTAGAGTACGTTTAAGTTTCTATGTATTTTTATTACATTGTCTGAGCATTGCCATGCTGAATATATATTGTCTTTTCTAGTTACGTGTGATTGAGATCTGTGGGCATTCTCATAGTAATCTCCCAGATCCAGCATCTAGGCAATTACTAGACAGAACCAAACCAAAAATAGCCAAATCTGTTGCTATCACGTTAACTCCTATTCATGGCGACCCCATGTGGTACAGAATAAAACATCTTTACAGAAGCAGATCTCTAGGCCTTTCTTTCGTGGTGCTGCTGGGTAGGTTTGAACTGCCAACCTTAAGGTTAGTAGATGAGCGCAAACTATTTGTGCTATCCAGGGGCCTCTTTTCTTCCAAAAAGAGCAGTCAGCAACTTTTCAGCAGCCACCTGTTCACATACAGAGGGTGGGTGCATCTTTCACATTCTTCACAGGTGCAGGGGAAATCTTGCCCTTTACTGTCAGTGAGATTGCTCTCCAGGGACCAGGTGATATTTCAAAACTCAGATTTTCTAGCAGGAAATGCATCAAAAAACAAATCTCAGTTTGTGCGAATCCTTGGTAAGGCCAACCTGACATCTCATTTGATCACTCTGGGTTCAGCAGAATTTGATAACCCATCAGGTCTAAGACTTGCCTGTTTCCCTGAATCAAGCAGTAGTTTTCAGCCTCAGGAAGTCTCAGTCATTTAAAAACTCATCTCCCTCTGTTCAGATAATCATCTTTCCTCTGATTTACAGTGTCTAGCCTTCAGGTGTTGAAGAGGTGGTCTTCATTTAGCCAGACAGCAATAATCCCAGAAAGCATATCTCTACAGCTCTGTCACCCTCCCCCATTACCCACCACCAAAGCCAGCCAGATCCTTGCTCCCTGCAGCTGTGAATCTCTAATATGCCTTGGGTCATATCTGTGTCGTTGATAGCAAACCCTTATAACTCTGCCCCCAAAAGGGAAAGAAAAATACCTACAGGGATCAAGGAGAGTGTCTCCTCACACAAATCTTTTTTCTGATAAGAGGTGACCCATAGCCAGAACTGAGATTTATATGCGCATTTTGATATAAATCTGCATCTGTAATTATGAGTCAAAACGATCTTTATAGGCTGCACTAAATTGGTGAAGAAGAGTTACTGTTATTGACAAAGCATTGACCTGAACGTTAGTGGAGGAGGAGCTAATTTTTCCCCCCCTGAGGAGTGGGACTTCTTTTCTAGTTGTGAATCACTTTGAGCCGTGGCCTTTGTTAAGTATCTTTTCACATCTCACAAGCACATCCTGTATCTTCACATAATTACAGATGTATGAGGATTTCAAAACATATGCTAGAGGCTTTTTTGATCCTTTCAAAGACAGTGATCAGGGTTTGCAGGATGAAAGAAGAGGCTGATCTACATTTTGTGAAAGCAAGTTGTCTGTGAGACAGGCTCCCATGTCTGAAAGAACGATGTCTATTTTTAGCTGGGCATGCTGGGATTCGAGTGTGGATCTACCATTAGCATTAACAGAGCACTGTGCAGCTGACTACTGTGTAGGCAGCCCAGAAAATGTACTCTTTAGAGCAATGGAAAGTTAAAGTGAGCTTTAAATCACAGCCTTATCATACTTGCATGTTATTGGCAAGTCTGCCTAAAAATAGAATCTCATTACTTTAATTCTACAGTATTCTTAGGTTAGCCAACCTTTATTATTAATAACTGCATTTCACATTTATATAGCACTGTCTGCTCAAGAGAACTTCACAGATTATACACATAAAACTTTCCTACCTTAATGTAACAAGCTCTGGGTTAAGAGGGCAGAAGGTAGGTGGTTAAGTAGTGACTCTTACTCTCTATCCAAGGAAGAAGGCTAAGAAAATGTCGCCAGGTGGTTTTAGACAAAGTAACTCTTGAAATTTGAGCCATTTGCCCAAGCAGTATTTTAATTCTCTGAAGATATGTTATAGTTTTCACCGATAATTTGTAAGGCCCTAGGAACAGTCACAGTAACACAAGGAGTAATAGGCTGCTCCCAGGGTACACTTTGTGTCTATCTATTCAGGAAGGTCTTAACTGACTTTTGGAAACAACAACAAAAATGCATACCCTTTCTCACTGCTCAACTGACCAAGTGGCTCTGAGGTGTGTTTCTGTGGGCCTTGGAAACCTAAAATCCAGCTACTTAGAATGGAAGACAGATGGAACCTTATCAGCCACCTTTGGGCTTGTATCAATTTCTTACCAAGGTTTTGTGGGGCAGTTAGTAGAGTTAGTAGCCATGTGTTCTAAATAACTACTGTGTGGGTGTGCCTTCTGAGCGTAGAGCAGTGTCATAGGCAAGATTCTAGTTCAACAATGTAGCTCAATAACCATGTGTGTCTGCGTGTGTGTGTGTGTGTGTGTAAGAAAGAGACAGAGAGTTGTGTGGTGGCAGTAGGTATTCAGACAGCCCACAGTTCAGTAGAACAAACACAGGAATGGAATACTAATCTCTGTAGACATAGCACATTTTAATATAGGCACCTGTCATCGAAAGAATTGGTGTAAGCCAGGACTTCCACAATAACAGACGTTTATTAAGTCAAACACTCTTCTAAGAACTGGGCATGAAAACATTGAATAAGACACAGTCTCTACCCTCCAGCTTCCTCTCTTGCTTGCAGCCTAGTGGGCAAATCGATAAGTAAAAGGGAATTTCAATCAGCCGGAGCAGCACTTTGATGGGAACAAAGCACACAGGTGTATCTAAGAGTCCAGAGGAGAGGAACATGGCCAGGTTTTGGGTGGTCAAGCAGTGTTCCTGGAAGAGGTGGCATTAAGGTCATCAAGCCAGGGAGGAAGGAGAGAAAAACCCTAAAGGCAGAGGAATCAGCAGATGCATACCCTCAAGGCAAGAAAGAAAACTGAACAATCCTAAAACTGAAAGTGGGTCAGAAAGGCTGGAGTGCATCTGGTAGAAGGCAAGTAGTGGCCAATGAGGGAAGGAGCCAAATCCTGAAGAGCTGCATGAGCCACACTTGAACTTGGCTGAGTAAAGAAACTTGGACTTTATCCTGAGAGCAATGTGGACTCACAAAGTAGTATTTTAATGGAATAGGAGTAAGTTTTCTATTTTGAAATACAGCAGGTAAGATATTTCAGCTTACTGTCTCATAGTTGTACTTCTGAAGCTAGCCTGCACTTTCTGTTTCCGCCTTATACTTCCCTTTCCATACCTCTGTACAGACTGTCCCAGGCTAACACATGTCAGTACTGAATCAGAGTAAGCACGCTGGGTCTTCCTGTGAACTCGGAAATAAAATCAATAGAAAGACCTCCAAGATGCCGGCTGGTACTGGGGCATATTCAATACTCCCAGCTGTTTCTGCGACACTGGAGTCTCAGAGGTAAATTCTACAAAACTTCAGAGTCTTGTGTTCTTTTGATGGTCCGAGGCATGGGAAGAGGGAATGGCACAAAAAAGTCATTTCTCTTGCATTGACCATGATAAATTTGCTTGTTCAAGAAAGAAAAGGTGAACTGAAAAGCCCATGTGTCTGATCTGGACAGGGATGTATATGTGTTTGTGTTTCAGAGCTGCAGAACCACTTCATGAAAGACCCGTTTATCTGTACTGTTAAGTGCTATCATGCCGCCTGACAACATTTGCAGTGCGTTGGCTGCTTCCACCCTACAAAACTTCAAGGGGACTTGCTGACCCAATGGATCACAGATCATGGTGGCAAAAACACTTCTGAAGGCTTCTAGGAAAAAACCCAGAAAACCTGTTGCTGTTGAGTCGATTCCTCTCATAGCAACCCTATAAGACAGAGTAGAACTACCCCATAGGGTTTCCAAGGCTGTAATCTTTATGGAAGCAGACTGCCACATCTTTCTCCCATGGAGTGGCTGTTTGCCTTTCATCAGTTAGCAGCCAAGCGCTTAACCACTTTACCACCAGGGCTCCCAGGAACGGAACAGTTCAATTTTGTTTCATCTTTCTCCCTTTCGTCCAAGAATTCCCCTGTGCAGCCCATGCCTGGTACTGCCCTCTACCTTGATTGCTCAACTTTGCCTTGGCTGCCATGGTCCCAGAATTTAATCTTATTTTTACCTTCCTCCACTGTTCATAATTATAGAACAATCAGTTCCAGGGAGCACTGCCCTGCTCCGAGTAAGCAGGAACAATAGACCTGCTACAGATTAAAGACTAGATAACAACTCCTGAGAAACCATCACTTTGTTCTTGGGATAATTTTGGTTGCAATGGACACTATCCCCCTGGTTGACCTAAGGAGCATACCCAAAACTTCTCTGAAGGGAAGAGTGGTTCCAGTGCTACTGCCATGTTTGCTATATAATATAAGTTATTTTTATGAAGAGATTCTTTTGAAATTACCTGGTTCCTCCCAGAACCAACAAATAGTGTTGTTTTGTTTGGTTGGGAGTATGGGTATATATTTAATTATTGTGTCCTCCAACAGGCACTTATATCGTTATTCACAGACTACTATCTTTTAGCAAAAATTTTTGAATTGGAGATTTTCTGCAAGAGAAAAGAACTTAAACCTATGCTTAGAGTTTGGTGAAACTATATACATACAGTGCATTGTAAATTGGCAGACATTTTTAGAAAGCAATTTAGCAATATATATCAAGATCCATAAAATGCTTACCGCCTTCAACCCAGTCATCTCTCTCACTTCTGGGAATCTTTCCTAAGGAAATCATCTAGAATGTAGGGAAAAAAATGAAGATAAAAATGTTAACCACAGTATTAAGGTATTTTAAAATGGACCCACCCATTGCCGTCAAGTTGATTCTGACTCATAGTGACCCTACAGGACAGAGTAGAACTGCCCCATAGAGTTTCCCAAGAGTGGCTGGTGGCTTCAAACTCTGAGCTGCTGTTTAGCAGGAGAGCTCTTAATCATTGCGCAGCCAGGGCTCCTTAAAATGGGAATAACCTGAATATCTACCAACAGATTAAATTTATACTGCTACTTCCAATCAATAGAATATTAGCCACTCAATTCTGAAGGTCCATTGGGAACTTTCAGAAGGATTCTGCAATGGTATTAACCCAGAAGGAAGTTTCAAAAGAACAAACTTGATGGACTCTTTCTAATGCAGCTTCCTTTTGAAAGGGAATACTTTCAAAATGGCTAGACAATTTTGCTATTCAAACACTGCCCCTGATGAGTGGATGGGTCTTTGAGTATGGCTACCAAATCCCAGTAGCACAGGTAGGACAACCTCATTCTTCCTGGTAAATGATTAGAGTAAACACTGTTTACGGCAGGGTATGGGCTATATTATTAGTCAATTTACATGTATGATTTTATTTTATCCCCTTAAAAATCCCCTGAGGTATTGTTACCCATATTACAGATAAGGAAACTGGGTTCCAAAGTAGCATAACTGATCTGCATGACTTTAAAGCCTAGTCATAAAATTGTCTTTAGAATTAGATGAGATCATGGGCATCTAGCTATAGTAACTGCTCAGTAAATAGAAGCTGTTATTTTTACCAACCACTATGCAACATTGCCTCTAGCAATGCTAAACAATCCACTTTTTAGGTCTTTTTTTCATACGAAACAGAAACAATTGATGCTATGTAGACAAGTTCAAGAATAATTTTGACCAACACCTTTAGCCAGCCTTTTAATAATTAAGACTGTTTTCACTTTAGTGCCAATTCCTTGTCAAGTTAAAGGGAAAGGGAAACATAGGTTTTTGTTAATGGGGTCTGTTACGATTTAATTTTTTTCCCCCAAACCTATGTTGAAGTCCTAACTCCTAGTACCTGAGAACATGGTCTTGTTTGGAAATAGGGTCTTTGAAGATATTATTAGCTAAGTTAATATGAGGTCATACTAGAGTAAAGTGGGTCGTAATCCAATATGAGTGGTGTCCTTATAAAGAGAGAAGAGACACAGACACGGATGGAAGATGGCCACGTGAAGAAGGAGTCAGAATTTGGAGCTGTGCATCTACAAGCCAAGGAACGCCAAGGACGGCCAGGAACCACCAGAAGCTCGGAAGAGGCAAGGAACGATGTTTCCCAGAGCCTTCTGAGAGATCATGGCCCTGCTGACACCTTGATCTCTGACTTCTATCCTAAAGAACTGTGACACAAAAAAAGTCTGTCGTTTTAAGTCACCCAATCTGTGGCACTTTGTTATGGCAGCCATAGGAAACCAATACAGAGTACTTCACTGTTTGCTGTCAGAGAGGCTTCTGCAATGGTGGACTTAGCATTAATGAGCCAGATGATGACACTTCAGCAATCGGGAGAAAGGGAGAGAGAAGGTTTGAGAACATGGAAGAGCATCAGTATATTTGGCTTTGAGAAAATATTCTTTTTTTTATTGTGCTTTAAGTGAAAATTTACAGTTCAAGTTAGTTTCTCATAAAAAAAATTTATGCACACATTGTTATGTGACCCTAGTTGCTCTCCCTATAATGTGACAGCACACTCCTCTTTTCCATCTTAGATTTCCCGTGTCCATTAAACCAGCTCCTGTCCCTTTTTATCTTCTTATCTTGCCTCTGGACAGGAGCTGCCCATTTAGTCTCATGTATCTACTTGATCCAAGAAGCACTTTCTTCATGAGTATCATTTTATGTCTTATAGTCCAGTCTAAAATTTCTCTGATGAGTTGGCTTTGGAAACGGTTTCAATTCTGGACTAACAGAGAGTCCTTAGGCCATGTCTTCCAGGGTCCCTCCAGTCTCAGTCAGACCATTATGTCTGGTCTTCTTACTAGAATTTGAATTCTGCACCCCACTCTTCTCCTGCTCCATCAGGGACTCTGTGTTGTGTTCCCTGTCAGGGCAGTCATTGGTGGTAGCCGGGCACCATCAAGTTCTTCTGGTCTCAGGCTGATGAAGTCCCTGGTTTATGTGGCCCTTTCTGTCTCTTGGGCTAATATTTTCCTTGTGTCTTTGGTGTTCTTCATTCTCCTTTGCTCCAGGTGGTTTGGGACCAATTGCTGCATCTTAGATGGCCACTCGCTAGCTTTTAAGACCCCAGACACCACTCACCAAAGTGGGATGCAGAACATTTTCTTAATAAACTTTGTTATGCCAATTGACCTAGCTATCCCCTGAAACCATGGTCCCCAAACCCCGGCCCCTGTTACTGTGTCCCTCGAAGTGTTTGGTTGTATTCAGGAAACTTCTTAGCTTTTGGTTTAGTCCAGTTGTACTGACTTCCCCAGTATTGTGTATTGTCCTTCCTTTCACCTAGGATAATTCGTATCTACCATCTAGTTAGTGAATACCCCTCTCCTTCCTTCCCTACCCTCGTAACCATCAAAGAATGTTTTCTTCTGTGTTTAAACCTTTTCTTGAGTTCTTATAATAATGGTCTCAAACAATACTTGTCCTTTTGCAACTGACTAATTGCACTCAGAGTAATGCCTCCCAGATTCATCCATGTTATGAGATGTTTCACAGATTTATCTTTGTTCTTTATCATTGTGTAGTATTCCTTTGTGTGACTATACCATAATTTGTTTATCCGTTTGTCCATTGATGGGCACCTAGGTTGTTTCCATCTTTTTGCTATTGTGAACAGTGCTGCAGTGAACATGGATGTGCATATATCTATTCGTGTGACAGCTCTTATTTCTCTAGGATATAGTCTAAGGAGTGGGATTGCTGGATCATATGATACTTCTATTTCTAGCTTTTAAAGAAGGACCAAATCGATTTCCAAAGTGGTTGTACCATTGTACCATTTTACATTCCCTCCAGGAGTGTATGTGTTCCAGTCTCTCCACAATTTCTCGAACATTTATTATTTTGTGTTTTTGGATTAATGTTAGCCTTGTTTGGGTGAGATGGTATCTTGTTGTAGTTTTGATTTGTATTTCTCTAATGGCTAATGATCGTGAGCATTTCCTCATGTATCTGGTAGCTACATGAATGTCTTCTTTGGTGAAATGCCTGTTCATATCTTTTGCCCATTTTTTAATTGGGTTGTCTTTTTGTGGTTGAAGTTTTGCAGTATCTCATAGATTTTAAAGATTAGACGCTGATCCGCTATGTCATGGACAAACATTTTTTTCCCAATCTGTAGGTTGTCTTAGTACTCTTTTGGTGAAGTCTTTTGATGAGTGTAAGTGTTTGATTTTTAGGAACTTCCAGTTATCTAGTTCCTCTTATGGTATTTGTGCATTGTTAGTAATGTTTTGTATTCTGTTTATGCCATGTATTAGGGTTCCTAGCATTGTCCTTATGTTTTCTTCCATGATCTTTATCATTTTAGATTTTATATTTATGTCTTTGATCCATTTTGAGTTTGTTTTTGTTCATGGTGTGAGTTATGGGTCTTGTTTCATTTTTTTTGAAGATGGATATCCAGTTATGCCAGCAGCATTTGTTAAAGAGACTGTCTTTTCCCCAATTAAGGGACTTTGGGCCTTTGTCAAATATCATCTGCTCATAGGTGGATGAATTTACGTCTGGATTCTCAATTCTGTTCCATTGGTCTATGTATCTGTTGTTGTCCCAGTGCCAGGCTGTTTTGACTACCAGGGCAGTATAATGGGTTCTAAAATCAGGTAGTGTGAGGCCTCCCACTTTGTTCTTCTTCTTCAGTAATGCCTTACTTATCTGAGGCCTCTCTCCTTTCCATAAGAAGTTGGTGATTTGTTTCTCCATCTCATTAAAAAAGGTCGTTGGAATTTGGATTGGGATTGCATTGTATCTGTAGATCACTTTGGGTAGAACAGACAATTTTGAGTCTTCCTATCCATGAGCAAGGTATGTTTTTCCACTTATGTGGGTCTCTTTTGGTTTCTTGCAGGAGTGTCTTGTAGTTGTCTTTGTACAAGTCTTTCATGTCTCTGGTTAGATTTATTTCTAAGTATTTTAATTTCTTGGGGGCTATTGTAAATGATATTGATTTGGTGATTTCTTCTTCAAAGTTCTCTGTTGGTGTAAAACAATCCAAATGATTTTTGTATGTTCATCTTGTATCCTGATACTTTGCTGAAATCTTCTATTAGTTCCAGTAGTTTTCTTGTGGATTCTTTGGGGTTTTCCGTGTATAAGAGCATATCATGTGCAAATAGGGATACTTTGACTTCTTCCTTACCATTCTGGATACCTTTATTTCTTTTTCTAGCCTAGTTGCTCCGGTTAGGACCTCCAGCACAATGTTGAATAAGAGTGATGATAAAGGGCATCCTTGCCTGGTTCTCGTTCTCAAGGGGAATGCTTTCAGACTCTCTCCATTTAGGATGACGTTGGCTGTTGGCTTTGTATAAATACCTTTCAATATGTTGAGGAATTTCCCTTCTATTCCTATTTTGCTGAAAGTTTTTATCATGAATGGATGTCGGACTTCTTCAAATGCCTTTTCTTCATCAATTGATAAGATCGTGTAGTCCTTGTCTTTTGTTTTATTTATGTGATGGATTAAGTTGATTGTTTTTCTAATGTTGAACCATCCCTGCATACCTGGTATGAATCCCACTTGGTCATGGTGAATTATTTTTTTGATATGTTGTTGATTTCTATTGGCTAGAATTTTGGTGATGATTTTTGCATCTATGTTCATCAGGGATATTGGTCTGTAATTTTCTTTTTTTGTGATGTGTTTATCTGGTTTTGGTATCAGGTTATGCTGGCTTCATAGAATGAGTTTGGGAATATTCCATCCTTTTCTATGCTCTGAAATACCTTTAGTAGTAGTGGTGTTAACTCTTCTCTGAAATTTTGGTAGAATTGTGCAGTCAAACCATAAGGACTGGGGCTTTTTTTGTTGTTGTTGGGAGTTTTTTTAATGACCTTTTCAATCTTTTCTTTTGTTATAGGTTTATTTAGTTGTTCTCCCTCTGCTTGTGTTAGTTTAGGTAGGTAGTGTGTTTCAGAAAATCTGTCCATTTCCTCTAGGTTTTCAGATTTGTTGGAGTACAATTTTTTATAGTATTCTGTTATGATTCTTTTAATTTCAGTTGGTCTGTTGTGATATCCCCCATCTCATTTCTTACTCTGGTTATTTGCTTCCTCTCTTGTTTTTCTTTTGTCAGTTTGGCCAGTGGTTTATCGATTTTGTTGATCTTTTCAAGGAGCTAGCTTTTGGTCTTGTTAACTCTTCCAATTGTTTTTCTGTTTTCTATTTCATTTAATTCTCCTCTAATTTTTATTATTTCCTCTCTTCTGGTGCCCGAGGGCTTCTGTTGCTGCTCTCTTTCTACTTGTTCCAGTTGTAGGTTTAATGTTTTGATTTTGGCCCTTTTCTTTTTGAATGTGTGCATTTATTGTTATAAATTGACCTCTGAGCACTGCTTTTGCTGTGTCCCAAAGGTTCTGGTAGGATGTGTTTTTATTCTCATTTGATTCTGTGAATTTCTTCATTCTCTCCTTAATTTCTTCTATAACCCAGTAGTTTTTGAGCAAGGTATTGTTTTGTTTCCATGTGTTTGATTTTTTTTCCTTGCTTTTCTGTTATTGATTTCTACTTTTAAGACTTTATGGTCAGAAAAGATACTTCGTAATATTTTGATGTTTTAGATTCTGTTAAGGCTTGCTTTGTGGCCTTAAATGTGGCCTATTCTGGAGAATGTTCCATGTGCATTGAAAAAGAAAGTACACTTGGCTGCTGTTGGGTGGAGTGTCCTGTGTATGTCTGTGAGATCAAGTTGGTTGATGTGTCTTATATCTTCCATGTCTTTATTGAGCTTCTTTCTGGATGTTGTGTCTTTCACCAAAAATAGTGTGTTGAAGTCTCCTACTATTATTGTGGAGGTGTCTTTTTCTCTTTCAATGCTGTCAGAGTTTGTTTTATGTATTTGGAGCCCTGTCATTGGGTGTGTAAATATTTATTATGGCCACATCCTCCTGCTGTACTAACCCTTCAATTATTGTATAGTGTCCTTCCTTATCTTTTGCGGTGGATTTTGCTTTAAAATCTGTTTTGTCAGAGATTAATATTCCTGCTCTTTTTTGATTGTTGTTTGCTTGACGTATTTTTTCTAATCTTTGAGTTTTAGTTTGTTCATGTCTTTAAGTCTAAGGTGTGTCTCTTGTAGGCAGCATAGAGGCAGATCATGTTTTTTATTTTTTTATATTAATTCTGCCACTCTCTGTCTCTTTACTGGTGCATTTAGTCCATTTACATTCAGCGTAATTGTTGATAGAGATGAGTTTATTGCTGTCATTTTGATTTTTTTTTGTGTTGTTGACAGTTCCTTTGTTCCACTTAATTTTCAGTGCTGAGTCATTTTTCTTTATGTATTTTCTTTTCTTCTTTTTCATTGTTGTTGATTTTGTCTTTGCTGAATCTTTATGCTTTTCTTGTTTTCTATTTTGATGTGTAGGATTGTTAGTTTCCCTTGTGGTTACCTTATTATTTGCCCCTATTTTTCTAAGTTTAAACCAATCTTTTATTTCTTTATATTGCCTTGACTTCTTATCCATGTGAAAGATCTATGACTACATTTTTTACTCCCTCTTTTTTATTTTAATGTTGCCACCTTTTACATATTGACATCTGTTTCCCTATTTTCAGTGCTTTAGGTTTGATTTATGTTTGTGACTTCCCTATCTGGGTTGATATCTGTTGTTGTCCCAGTGCCAGGCTGTGTTCTAGTCTTGGGTTGTTATCTGATGTTATTGAATTTCTTACTGTAGGACCCCCTTTAGCATCTCTTGTAATTTTGGTTTGGTTTTTGCGAATTCCCTAAACTTCTATTTATCTGGAAACGCCCTAATTTCACCATCATATTTGAGAGACAGTTTTACTGGATATATAGTTCTTAGCTGGCAATTTTTTTCCTTCAGGTCTTTATATATGTCATCCCATTGCCTTCTTGCCTGCATGGTTTCTGCTGAGTAGTCCGAGCTTAGTCTTATTGACTCTCCTTTGTAGATGACTTTTCGTTTATTCCTAGCCGCTCTTAAAATTCTCTCTTTATCTTTGGTTTTGGCAAGTTTGATTATAATATGTCTTGGTAACTTTCTTTTGGGATCTACCATGTGCGGGGTTCGATGAGCTCCTTGGATAGATATTGTCTCATCTTTCACAATATCAGGGAAGTTTTCTGCCAATAAATCTTCAACAATTCTCTCTGTATTTTCTGTTATCCCCCCCCCCCCCCACCCCACCGCGTTCTGTACTCCAATCACTCATAGGTTATTCCTCTTGATAGAATCCCACATAATTCTTAGGCTTTCTTTGTTTTTTTAAGTTCTTTTATCTGATTTTTCCTTAAATTAGTTGGTGTCAAGTGCTTTATCTTCAATCTCACTAATTCTGACTTCCGTTGGCTCAATTCTGCTCCTATGACTTTGTACTGAGTTGTCTAATTCTGAAATTTTACTGTTAATCTTTTGGATTTCTGCTTGCTGTCTCTCTACGGATTCTTGAAGCCTGTTAAATTTGTCATTATGCTCTTGTATAACCTTCCTAAGTTCCTCTACTGCTTTGTCTGTCTGTTCCTTGGCTAGTTCTGCATTTTGCATGATCTCCTTCCTGATATTTTGAAGAGTTCTGTATATTAATCTTTTGAATTCTACCTCTGGTAATTCCAAGAAGTTCTCTTCCTCCAGAAAGATTCTTGATTCTTTGTTTTGGTGGCTTGCTGAAGCCATCATAGTCTGCCTCTTTATGTGATTTCACATTGACTTTTGCCTCCAAGCCATTGATAAGTTATTGTGTTTATTTATTTTATGTTTGCTTACTGTGTCCTCACTTCTTGTTCTGTTTTGTTTTGTTTTGTTTTGTTTTGATATGCCCAAATAGGCTGGTCATGTGAGCTAGTTTGATTATTGGTGACTTTGAAGCTCTCGTGTCCTGTCTCCAGGTGGCTAGAGCTGTTACTAGGTGTGTGAGCACAGGAGTCCATTTATTTTTCTTGTGTGGATTCAGCTCAGGTGTCCAGGTGGTCAGTCACCAAGTTTGTGGTGCAAGCTCTCACCTACAGTCCTAGATGGACAGGGGTGATTGGAGTAGGCACAGGTATCTGGCAGCAGTAGCAGGTCATATGCTGATCATGGCAGGGGGCTGACCACTGCCCCTAAGTGTCTAGGTGGAAGGCATGTCCCTGTTCCCTACAGCGCATAGGTAGGTGCGTTTTGCAGCCAGACGATGGGCACCCAGTGCTGTTGGCTGTAAGGATTGGGAGACACTACCTACTCTTTGACCCCTGTGGTGGGTTGTTCAGTGGAGTGGGTGGAGCCACCAGCCCTCAGGCTCCAGATGTCAGTAGGTGAGGACCCTGCTTAATGGGCAGGGTGGTGTCAAATGTCACAAATCTGCCACTCCCCCTTATAGCAGATACAGATGAAAATAGGTGCTAGGTATATACCCTGTTATACTGTACTAATGAGGGCCTACGCTGTTGAAATGGGCCCACACAGGTCTATGCAGGGGTGAAAAGTATTCAAAGTCCTTGGACCCCTTATGCCTGTGCCTAGGTGTAGGGGCTGTGCCTGCCGTGAGTTCCCAGCTTAGGGGAGCTGGCAGATAATTTTTTGCCATTTGTTAATTTGTTCCCTCTCCAAAGCCAGGAGGATAGCTCAGGGTGCTCAACAGGTCCTACTTCTGGCCCAGGGAGTACAGCAATTGCTGATGTCAGACTGGGACACAGAACAGAGCAGGGAGAAGGCAGATAAATGGGAGAGAGGTACTTCCCAAAAAGGGGGATTTGTTTTTGATCTACGTAGTAGGTTAGATGCTTGTACTTATCTTTTGCCAATAGAGTGCCATTTCTTACTACTTCTGGAGGCTTGAGCAGACTCTCTGCTGCTTTGTCTCTCCTGATGTGTAAAATGCGTCCCAGTGCTGTTGCTTGCCTCACCGCACACACCAGCCGATCCAACCTACAGGGTGCTGGTGCTGGCCAGGTCAGGTCTGGCAACTCCTCTCTGCTTCTGAACAATCTCTTCCTCCTCTTGCCGCTCAGTCCAATTCCTCGAGTTTGCCTTTGATTTTCAGGGCTCCTTGATTGTCATATATAATTGATTCATTTGTTTTTTTGGGTCTTTTATTGTAAGAGGGACCACAGGAAGTGTCTGACTACTCCGCCATCTTTGCCCTGCCTCTTATTTCTTGGAATTCTTAGCAAGATGAGTCTCGTTATTGGTTATGGAACTGAACTAAATGATAATAATTAAATAATTAAGCTTAAAAAGTACAAAACAGTAACCTTCACAGAATGTTTTCCATTTGCCAAACAAGTACAAAGTACCAACATTATTTTATTTAACCTTTATTTTAACCCTATGAGATGGGCATACTTTAACATCCATTCAACAGCTGAGGAAACTGAGGCACAGAGAGGTCAAAAAACTTTCCCAAGCTCACAGAACCAGTATTTGGACTGGCGGAGTCTATGGCCCTTACCTTTAGCTATCTTATTATAATGTCTCTCAGGCTTTGGCAAAAGTAAAGCAACTCTATATTATTCTTTTTTTAATCTCATGCTGTTTATTCACAGGTCAAATTCACATCTCTTCCAGATGGACATTTTGTGGTTCTATTTGGAGGATGGGCTATGATTCTTTTTAAAGGCGTCTTTGACTTAAGGTGCTCATATCTAACTTCAAAAGTTGCAAGGTCTGAGTAGCTTAAAATTATCTGGTGCTTACTTGCAACCTTTTTAGTAAATGTTCTTCTAGCGTGGGGTGGCTTTGGTATTTCATATTTAGTAAAAAAGTCTGCTCCCTGCCCTTAGAAAATATCTTGGTTTTATGTCTCCCAGACTGCTTGTTGCTGAAGGCAAAATGTGGAATAGAGTGGTGGAATTTCACTGCTATAGAAATTAGATGCAACTACTATATTAAAAGCAGCAGCAGGTGCTGTAAATCTGAACTTTGTTTTGGGGGAGAAAAAGAATAAAAGTAAAACATGTGACTGGATAGGCTGCTAAATTGCTAAGTAGAAGACAGCTTTCTTAAAGAAACAATTAAGCTTTTTTACAAGGAAATCATGTTTTATTTTAGATTGCACTTAGAATGTGAAGGTATAATGCAGATTTCTAAATAATTAATCATTTAGTCGATTTCCACAAAGCCATTTTATCTGCTTTCGGGCATTTATCTTTTTCCAATATTAAAAAAAAAAAACTTTCTTATTAGTAAAGTAATCCATATTTATTGTCACCAGGGCTCCTCTAGAAATACATAAATAACCCAAAATATCACAATACAGAAATAACTGCTATTAACATTTTAATATATCCTTCCAATATCTTATATACATACACATGTGTAATTTCTTAGAATTTATTTTATTTTTATTGTTGAGAATATACACAGCAAAACGTATACCAATTCAACTGTTTCTACACGCACAATTCAGTGATATTGATTACATTGTTGCAGTTGTGCAACCATTCTCACCCTCCTTTTACAAGTTGTTCTTCCCCCATTTACATAAGCTCATTGGCCCCTAAGGTTCTTACCTAATTTTTCAAGTTGTTGTTGTCAGTTGAATCCTATACAGTTAGATCTTAAAAGAGCATAATGTTCAAGGCAGACATTTTTTACTAGTTAAGCTAAACTATTGTTTGGTTTTAAGAACACTTCAGGAGATATTTTTGGTTTAAGGTTTAAAGATTATCTCAAGGCAATAGTTTTGGGGGTTCATCCAGCCTTCGTGGTGCCATAAAATCTGGATTCCATGAGAATTTGCATACATAATTTTTAATATAATCTGTTCTTGTCACTTATATATTATAGAATGTTTCCATCTCATTAAATATTCTTTGACGACATCATTTTTAGTGGATCTTTAGTATTTCATGTGTGATATATCTTAACCAAATAATTATGCTGAAAATTGAGGCTATTTCCAGTTTTCCTTGTTAGAAACGATACTGAAATGAACACTTTTGTAGCTAAATCGTGGTACACACTGATGATTTTTTTTAGGATAAAGTCCTACAACTGAACCCATTGACTCCAAGGGTTTGAAAATCATACTGCCCAATTGCTCCTACAGAAAGATGCCAGTTTACATCCACACTACATGGCATTTTTGAACTTCCTTTTGAATAGCTTTAATGGGCTTTTATTTTTATACCAGTAAAGCAGAGCCCCTCTTTATCTGTATATCCAATGGGCTGTGGATGAACTGAGACAGCTATTCAATCACCTTCCTATTAATTTCCATCTCAACCTCGGGCTTTATATTTTGCTCTAATAGCACTTGAGTAGGACAGGTGTAAGGAAAGAAAAACAGTAGGGGAGCAGAGTGGGGAGAGAAGCAAACACACTATCCTAAATTTGGCTTTTTTAGGAATATAGTTCTTTACGACAGGCTTATGGCAGGGGGAAAGTAAATGATACTCCCTAGTTTTATTCATTTTTTGTAGTAACTGGTATTTGGAACACTATATTATAGTGTGTGAAACAACTGCTGTTGGGTTGTTTCATAGTTCTGCCCTGATCAGTGCATCCTTTGCAAGATTTTGCTCCTCATCAGTGGTCAAGAGCAGCTTACTGTAGTAAGCTAAAATGACCCAGGTGCTTACAACGACAAAGAATGTCTTTGGAAATTGAGCTCAACTCCTGGAAGGATGATATCCACCCTCAACTCTTAAGGAACTACTTTATTCTCAAACCGAGATTTGAAAAGATGAAAACACCAGCCTTTTATTTTTAGAAAAGACTTGTAATGATAATTTTTTTTCTCATGTATATTGCATATGAATAAAATAGGGAAAATTATCTTAGAGTTATATCACAAATAACACTAAAAATGAAAAGAATTATATTTATTCAAATAAGATGAGTCTATTTTGGATAAAATTAGCATTATTTTTATAGCACCAGCCTTTTGTTACCCAACTATGTCTACATAATAACACTACAAGCCAAACTGCTATAATTCTACATAATTTACTTGTAGAGTCCCGAAGAGCAGAAAGACTAGTTTCCTTTCTCTTCTTTTTGTAAACATTCAGGATAAGTAATTTAGTGTGAAGAGTTATGGGGATTAGACCAGTTGAACTGATGTAATTCATTGACCACAAGGAAGAAAGTGGAGCTCTGATAATAAAACACTTAGCAAGTGTGTATGGTTGTGACAAAAATACATTTCATAACCCAAACATGAACCTAAAAGAGGGCTATATTCTTCTAACATAGTTGACAAAAATGTGCTTACTTCAGAATATGTATAAACTGGAGCTGGATTAATGTCATTCAATAATCCTAGAGATAACTGAAAGCCCTTTAGCCTATAGATTTAGGTGTACATGTGCAAAAGCGGGATTGGCTTGATGGGCATTCCAAATCCAGTTTTTCAAAGGAAGATTTTCTTCTAGGATATCTTTTCTTTGTAAAACAAACTGGTGCCAATAAACTATACTGTGCTCTAAATGTAGTCATTTGCCAAAAGCCCTCCACTCAATGTAGGCAATTTATTACATAGCATATACTTCTTCTTAACCTAGACAAATACAACTGTTTTAGATGCCATCAAAAGCTTTATATATGTTTTTAGTGTGTTTAAATTTTGATTTGTTCACTGTAATTAGCCCTGGTTTGTTCTCCACACAATAGTCTTCACTGATGGTTTATTTCAGTAAAGAAATAATTTTGTCAAAACACACCACCCACCATTCGCTCTCCTGGGAGAAAAGAGGACTTTGGAGCTGCAAAACAGACTTCTGATCATGAATTTGTTAATAACACTAGAATGCTATTACACACTAGAATCACACCAATAAACAAACAACCTCACTCATCTGTAGTTAGAATAGTCTTAACAGGCCTGTATTTTTGAGAATGGCAGCCCAGCAGAGCCAAAATAGCATGTGGATTACCAAAGGGAGCATCTTCCCAAACAAGGAAATGCAAAGCTCTTATCCACTGTGTCTCAAGGAATTAGATAGAGGGATGGAAAGAAAAGCAGCTTAATCTTTTTTGACTGAACTAAGGTTTTCTATCTCCTTGAAATGCTAGTAAATACCTCTACATTCTATGCAGAGATAAAACGTTAAATTAAGTCAAGCCCAAGAAAGAAAATCATGCAAAGCAATGGTTCCCAAACTGATACTATGGAAGCACTAGGGGTTTGGCTGAGGTGCCTCAGGGGGTTCTGAGCTCTAGCTTGGACCTCTTTCTGACTGCTCACTTAAAGGAAGGCTTACTTTGAAATAATAATGGTGACAACAATAACAATAATAGAAAAATACCAGTATGATTGTAAAAATGTGATCCAATAATGATTGAACTATGACCAGGATGTTAATTCAGCCATTGACACCAGCTCTGAAAGATTTTCTAATACCTTTTTAATACTATTTTTTGATTAGAATAGCCCTGTGCCTAGCACATAACAAGTATTCAGTAAGTGTTTGTGAAATGAATGAATCAGAAACTGGAAGAGAGAACAGTGCTGGATCAATGGTTTAGAGACTTCTCTGATTCAAAGCCTGGTTCTCTGAGGAATCTTGGGACCTTGGCTTCCTCTTTGAGCCTTGGTTTCTAGATTATACACAAAGAGTTAAACTAGATAAGTTTTGAGATCTCATCCAGTTACACCTGGGATTATGATCAGAAAAACGTATGCTGTGTTAGAAAGAAATCAGAAAAAGAAAGGGAAAAATTATAAATGCTGAAGGTCAGACAGATCACTAAAAATCAAGCCACCAAAAGTAGCATCTGCAATACCCAGCACAGCCTGCCCTGATAGCTGTATATCATTTGCTATTCACAAGAAATTTCACCCATAGCCTCAAAATACCATTAGCCCCATTTTGTACATGACAAAACTGATGCTCAGCAAGGCAGTAATTTTCTTAATGTCACCCAAGTGGCAGAGGTGACATTGAGAACTGAGACTAGACTCCAGTCAGCACCCTGCTGACTCAAATACACAGAAAGCTTTTATAACCTGGTGACTCAGGTGGGAGGGAAACAAAAAGCGGCAGAAGGATTACACAAAACTGGGATGGCCTAGTTTTCCTCTCCTGAGAAGGAGGCTCATAACTAAAGCCTCATAATTTCCAATCCAGAGTTTCATGCATGAAATTTTATGGCCTCTTGAAAGGTGAATGAGTAGGTTTGATTCATTGGAAGTCAGCAATATTCTTTTAAACATTTGGGAATCAAGATAGGTAGTTAGTGTGCCTTATAAAACTTTCTTACGGCTGTCACCATCAGAAAAATTTATCTTAGCTTAGTATACTGCAAAGCTTATTCAAGTCCATCACATCTTCAGATTCAGTCGTTGTTAGTTGAGCGTTTTATCATTAATCCTTGCTGCATCTTAATTTATATGATCTTGGAAAGTAACAATTTGTTTTGCTATCACCAAATTTCATCCATTTAAAATGGGTCACCAAAATGTCACACTTTATGAGGTTATTTATACTATCTCCTTTTTTTTTGAGCTGAAGTTTTGCAAGTTATTTTTCTTCAGTGTATTAATGAGAGGAAGATAGAATACTGAATTTTGTTTATTGATGAAATTGGCATCTCTGAGTTCTGAATAAATAAAAAAGACAAAATGTGAAACACTGAAATACTTTATTTGACCATGGAAAGGTAAATTCTAATCTCAAAATATTAATAAAGAAAATCTTAAGGTGAAAAACATTCTCTTTACCTAGTTTATTTTTCAATTGATATGATCTTTACACGTAACTTTCAAAATTACCCAATTATACTTTAATAATTCTTTGTTTTGTACACACCATACACGCAGACACAGACACAGAACAGACACACGTTGCATGCAGCATAACAATTAACTATTGATGCTTTTTTAAAAAAAGATCTTGTCCAATATCTAGTTTCTAGAGATATGGACAAGGTAACTTCCTACATATTAAAGATAGTTAACAAATAGCAACTATATGTCCATTAACAAACTAATAATCATAAGTTCTAACTTGTCCTAATTATTTCTAATAATCCCTGTGGAGACTAATATCTCAAAAAGCATGTATGTGTTGATGATAGAAAGCAGGTTGAAAAGTACTGATTTATTACAACTCTTCATTAAGGTTAAAAGCATTCCAGTGAGGTGAAGACATCTGCCTTGTATTTTCACATTGCAGAAGAAAAGTTAAGGACAGGAAGAACAAAACGAAAGAAAACAATGTTTCAAGCTGAATTCAAGCCAGGTTTGAAGAAAACAATGCCTGCTTCATATCTGTAAAAATTATCAAGAAAGAAAGTTCTCCTTGACCATAACTACCACTTATTTGAATGCTAGTAGATATATTTAATGCTGTATATTAACAAAAAAAATTATGTGACATGTCTTTAAATTATGTTTTAAAATTTTATGTGCAGTCAATCAACACATGTATTTGAATTTTTTTTCTTTCTTTAAAAAAAAAAAAGACTAACAAAGAAAGCTACTATCCGAGAGAATTAAGATGAGTTATCAAAGTACTAGAAAAAGATTTTTGTAATAGACCATTTCTTTCCTCTTCTTTTAAAGGTGGGTCTGGATAAAATTGGCAATTATGGGCCTTAGTGAATAGCTACTCGACATCTTGGAAATCAAAGGAAAGGGCCAGTGGAGAAAGGCTGAACTTAGCTGTTGCAGGATTTTTATCTCTCTAAATGAGTGCCACTGACAGGAACCATATGTGTTATGTACTAGCTGAGGAAGAGAACTTGGGTGGTTTTCCAAGGAGCTGTGACCTGACTGTGTATGCATGTCTGTGAGCTCATATACAAATCTGATGTATTTATGATATTTAATAAACACTTACAGTCACATGTGAGCTTTGGGACTGTGTGTTTCTTTCATTTAAAGGATTATATGTGGATATCCAGGTAGATTTTGCCTTAGAATTAAAATCAATCTTTGTACTTAATGTTGTTTGTCACTACAAAACATCCTTGAAAGTGTGAGACCCCTTTACAATGACATGAGAAGATTAACCAGTTTGCAATTAAACTTGTATTTAGCCCACCAGAAAATAAGAAATAGCTTAAGCAGAGCTGATCCCTCAAAACTTAAGTGAAGGATTTCATTTTTGTAATCAAACGAGTTTACTTCACACTGTGTTGTGGTGTCAGGGTTCTTGAATGGCAGAGATTTTCTGAGGAAAAGCAGATGGGAGTGGCATTTTAATTAGCATTTTCATGGTATCTATTTTTCTATCCTTTTACTTTTAATCTACCTATATTATTATATAGTCATAACAATGGACTCAAACATACCAACAATCATAAAGATGGCACAGGACCAGGCAGCGTTTTGTTCTGCTATACATAAGATTGCTGTGAGTCAGAGCTGACTCAATGGAAAATAACAACATCACCACCATGAACAAAGTATCATTATATTTGAAGTGAGTTTCTTTAGACAGCATACAGTGGGGTCGTGAATTTTTTTTTTTCAATCCATTCTGATAATGTTTTCTTAAATTTTTTTGATTGATGTGTTTAGACCATTTATATTTAATGTAATTTTTTATATGCTTAGATTTAGATTTATCATTTTATTATTTATTTTCTGTTTGTTCCCTCTGTTTTTCTTTCCTGTGTTTCCCTTTCCTACCTACATTTAGGTTATCTGAAGATTTTTTAGTATTTCATTTTGATTTATTTAGTGTACTTTGCATAGTTTTTTAGTGGTTGCTCTAGGTATTGCAATATATATACTTAACTTTTCAAAGTATATTAGAATCAATATTTTACAGCTTCAAGTGTAATGTAGAAACTTGACTGCCTTATTGATCCTTTTAACATCAAGGGAATCATATTGATCCCTTCCCTTGATATTATAGTTGTTATATATTACATCTAGATATATTGAAAGCTTTATCAGACAATGTTATAATTTTTGCTTTCAACCATTAAACATTCTTTAAGGAAATCAAGAGAAGAATAGTCTATTGTAATTATCCAGATATTTACTATTCCTATTGCATTTGCTTCATTTCTGGTGTTCCGAGTTTCCTTCTGAAATCATTTTCCTACCATCTGGAAAGTTTCTTTTGGCAATGGATTATTTTAGTTTTCTTAATCTGAGAATATCTTTATTTAATCTCCATTCTTAAAGGATATTTTCTCTGGATATAGAAGTTCATGTTGAAAATTCCTTTCTCTCAGCATTTGAAAACTATTGTGCCACTTCCCATTGGTTTCCATGGTTTCTAACGAGAAATCTGTAGTTATTAGAATCCTTGTTCTCTTATAGATAATATGCCATTCTTCTCTGGCTGCTTTCAACACTTTTTCTTTGACTTTAGTTTTTAGCAATTTGATTATGATGTGTCTGGGCATGGATTTCTTTGATTTTATCTTTTTTTAGCATTCACCAAGTTTCTTGAACCTGTAGGTTTATGTCTTTCACTAAATCTGAGAAATTTTCAATCATTATTTCTTTGATTTCTTTTTTTAGTACCACACTCTTTCTCTTTTTCTGGGACTCTGATGACATGAATATTAGACTTTTATATGGCCCCACTGGTCCCTGAGTTAATTTTTTCTCAATTTTCTTTTTTCTTCATTTCTCAGATTGGATAATTCTACTGATCAATCATTAGATTCACTGACTTTTACCTTTGTCATCTCCATCCTGCTAGTGAACACATTCAGTAAATTTTTTCAGTTATTGTATTTTTAGTACTAAAATTTTCACTTGGTTCTTTATATTTTCCATTTCGTTGCTGAGACTTTCTATTTTTCCATTTATTTCAAGATAATTTTTCATTGCTTACTAGAGTATTTTTATAATAGCTACTTTAAATTCTATCAGATTATTTGAACATCTGTGTTATGTGTCCTTTCCTATGTGAGTTGAATGTTGCAAGTTCTTCATATGCTAAGCAATTTTAGATTGTATCCTGAAATTTTTGAATATTATATTATGAGATTCTAGGTATTTCAAAAATTCTATGGAGAATGTTGATAGCTTCATTTCAGCAGGCAATCAACCTGATTATCAGTAGGCAATCAGCCTGATTATGCTCAGACTTCAAGTTCTAACCTGTCTTCTATGAGCTGTGGTCCCAATGTCAGTTCAGTTGTTAAAGCCTTCGCAGTGTTTTTCTGATCTGCTCCATGGGTGCACACCCAGTGGCAGATCTGGGACTTGGATGGGAGACTATCTATTCAGTGCTCAGTTTTATATGTGCTGATTAGGATCAGATCCACACATGTGCAGCTCATGGAGTCCAGGAATTAATAAATAACTTTATGGGGTTGCTTTCATGAGCCCCTCCCTCTCCACAATCTCCCCAGTACTGTTTGGTTCCCTGGGACTCCCCTTTTGAGGCCTCCAACTGGAAATTTAGGATTTTAGTTATTCTGTTCTGCTGTGTACTTTTGCAGGTGCATCTGCCTCCAGGGCCAAACAGTGGGAAGACATCAGGAAAAATAATGGTAAACCACTGGTTCAATGGTGCTTTGAATTTTAGTCCTCTTTCCAAATTTGTCTGCCACAATTTGCTTTTCAGAGTCCTCAAATAGCTGTTTCATGCATTCTGTCCAGGTTTTATAGCTGCATTCAGGGGGAGAGCAAGGAGGAGTGTGTTTACTCTATCTTACCCAGGACTGAATCTTGGGACTGACATTATAAAATAACACATTTTGTTACAATAAACTTGTCAATTAAAATTTCAGATGTAATATCCTCAATAATTTAAGACATTTAATTTAAAAAGAGGTTTTCAGATATTTAATTCCTAAATCCCTTTCTGGCATGCTTAAGTAATGAATCAGGAAATAGCTGTGACAAAATCAGTACAATGTCATATAACAAGATAGGCATGACAGTATAGATTTATTCATACACCTGCGTAAGATACATATGCAACCCTAAAATTTGATTATTCTGATCCTTCTGGCTTGTCTACATGGACATACTTGTTCCATAATGTAGAATATTTTTAGCTCACATATAATCCTTCTTTTTGTATATACACACACAGCTTTGTTCCAAACAAAATGATCTGTTTGAAATTAGATTTCCTGAAACAGTGCCTTTCAACTTTAACATGCTCCCCTCCCAGAGTTTTGATTCAGTACTTCTAGGATGGGGCCCAATAACTCACATTTCTAACAAGTTCCCAGATGATACCAATGCTCCTTGTTTCAGGACCACTCTTTGAGAACCACCACCTT
The DNA here is from genome assembly GCF_000243295.1 of Trichechus manatus latirostris. Taxonomy (NCBI): domain Eukaryota; kingdom Metazoa; phylum Chordata; class Mammalia; order Sirenia; family Trichechidae; genus Trichechus; species Trichechus manatus. Next base: position 7,626,178 of record NW_004443973.1, on the reverse strand, counting down.
ATCTGAATGAATAGAGCATACCAAAATTTTATCTATCTATCAAAAGCAATAAATTGACCAGATAATTGAAATTTGTGACTGTCATTATTTAAATTATGTCCCCCTAAAAATGTGTGAATCAATTTGGCTGGGCCACGATTCCCAGGATTATGTGGTTGTCCTCCATTTTGTGATTGTAATTTTACATTAAAGAGGTTTAGGATGGGATTCTAACACCACCCTTACCCAGGTCAAATTCCTGATCTAATGTAAAGGGAGTTTCCCTGAGGTGTGGCCTGCACCACCTTTTAACTCTCAAGAGATAAAAGGAAAGGGAAGCAAGCAGAGAGTTGGGAACCTCATACCACCAAGAAAGAAACATTCGGAGCAGAGTGTGTCCTTTGGACCCGAGGTTCCTGGGCAGAGAAGCTCCTACTCTGGGGGAAGACTGATGATGATGAGGACCTTCCTCCACAGCCGACAGAGAGAGAAAGCCTTCCCCTGGGGCTGACGCCCTGAATTTGGACTTCTAGCCTACTAGACTGTGAGAAAATAAATTTCTCTTTGTTAAAGCCATCCACTCATGGTATTTCTGTTAGAGCAGCACTAGATAACTAAGATAGTGATTTTCTCTTAATTTTTTGAGATTGTGACACAGTGGTTAAGAGCTCGGCTGCAAACCAAAAGGTAGGCAGTTCAAATCCACCAACCAGTCCTTGGAAACCCTATGGGGCAGTTCTACTCTGTCCTATAGGGTCACTATGAGTTGGAACTGACTTGAAGGCAACAGGTTTTGTTTTGTTTTTTTGTAGAGAACAAATACGTTTTTGCCTTAAGTTGATTTTTTTTCACAATTGCTTTAAAGTTTAAGTTTTGATGAAAATTTAAATATTTTTAGTCCGTTAAATTGCTGCCACATATATGTGTACACATGTACACAAACACATATGTAATATATCCATAAAGGTAAAATTCCAAGTTGGAATGAGAATAACTCATTCAATCAAATCAATTATTTTGCCTCTCTGGTGTCTAAAACTTTTAAAATATCAATCATCTTAATTGTTTCTTACATATTTAGTCTTAACTCACTTTTAATCTAGAGCAGGGATTGGCAAACTATGGTCTATGGGCCAAATCCGCCCCGTGGCCTGTTTTTGTAGGGCCAGAAAACTAAGAATGGTTTTAACATTTTCAAAGGGTTGTAAAACACACACACACAAAGAACAATAGGCCACAGAGATCATATGTGCCCCATAAAGTCTAAAATATTTCACCCTTTACAGATCAAGTTTACTGACCCTGGTGGAGAGCATCGTCTGGTTAAGCCAAGGTACTGCATCAAGAGACGGTCTAGTAGAGTGATTAAAAACATGTTTTTTGTTGTCAGGTTGCTCTAGATCAAATCCTGGCTCTAACTATCATTGTATGCAGCCTTGGACAAATTACACAATCTATCTGTGTATCAGTATCCCCATCTATAAAACGTAGATGATAAACGTACATAACTCATAGGGCTATTTGTGAATGAAATTAGTTAATACATGTCAAGTCCTTAGAATAGTACCTGGCACATAGTCAGCATGAAATAAAGACATTAATTACTATGATCTGCTTGATAGAATAGTATAGAAACATTAAAAGTAATGTTCATATTAAAAGCAAAAACAAACCCGTTGCCATTGAGTTGATTCTGACTCATAGCGACTCTATAGGGCAGAGTAGAACTACCCCATAGGGTTTCCAAGGCTGTAAATCTTTATGGAAGCAGACTGCTGCATCTTTCTCCTGTGGAGTGGCTGGTGGGTTCAAACCACCAACCTGTTGGTTAGCAGCTGCGTGCTTAACCACTGTGCTACCAGGCCTCCTGTTTATATGAAACATTCGTACTATACGTGTGTGTTTATATATATATATACATACATGAATGTTTCTAATATTCTATTTCATGTTTTCTATTTAAAAGCAAAGCACAAAATGGCCCTTAGCACTTCGCAGAATAAGAAAAAACTATGCCCTGGAAAATAAATACAGGAAGGAAAGACTCCAAATTATCAGTAGCAGCTGTATTAGTTTGATGGGACTATAGGTGATTCTCTTCCCTCTACTTTACTGTATTATCTAAATTTTCTAAAATGCACTATGAATTTCAGCTTGATGGCTTCACCTCAGAAGCAGCTTACGCCTCTGCTAAGGTTCTTATCCCTGAGATAGGATTACAAGATGAGCTAAGTCTGCTGCGGTCACCATAATTCTGCCAGTATTTATTTTGGTCTCTGTAAGTCGGGCCCTTCACATTCTTTGTACATAGTTGCATTTAATTAGGACTTAGAGCTAGCCATAAAATGTGCATTAATTGTCTGTTATTTCATAAATGATGGCCAAAATAACAACCCTTGATAGGAACAGTTTGGGGGTAAGCACCATTTGGTCTGTTCATCTTCCAAGGCTCCTTGCCCCAAGCAAAAGATTTCTATTTGTTATCTCCTTTTATCCTGGAGAATTACTAATCCTGCACTACCATATTAAGTACCAATTAAGCAGAGATTTGTCATTCCTGCTCGAGAACATTGAGCTGGGCTGTGGCTACATATTTCACAGACTTCTGACAGAAATTATTTTAATTAGACTGCTGCTAGCAGCATTTAAAATAGTCTGTATGGCCAGAGAGAGGAAGAATGGCTCCTCAGTCAGATAATTTACTTATTTTTCTTTTTCACTCACCATAAATCTTAGGATTGCGGTTATTAAGCCTCTGAGGGGGAAGGGGATAGTCAGGAAAGAAATCAGCTAAACTTTATCTTACTTTAAATACCAGAAAAGAAAAATCCCCCACAGCTTCACTGAAAAAGGCACTTTTAAAATAAAAATATGTTCAAACAAAACTGACACCACCAGCATAGTTTTACATTATGAATGTCTAATATATTTAAGCAAAATAAAAAGGATCCACACACCTTTCATATATAGATAAGGTGGCCAGACCCTTTCCTTTTCACCTTTGTTATGCCACCAAAATTGAAGTCATTATTTGGCAACCATTAGGTTAATCTGTTATTGAAAAGCAAACTAAATAAATACCAATTAAACAGAACTCCACATTTACTAGATCCTGATGAACCAAAACACAAGTTTTACAGTTTTAAAAGGATACATTTTATGAACCCCGTTTACTAAGATGAGAGATAGGAATGTCACATTTTACAAAATTTTGTTTTCTTCTAAACTATTTTAAATAAAGATTTTTCTCCCCACTGCTAAAATTTTTCTGATTATTACTCAGTTAATTGGAATATTAGTCAGAGGTTTTGTTTATTTGTTTGTTTTTCAATTTCCAGGAGTTCCTGGGTGGGGAAAATGATTAAGCGCTCGACTACTAGTTGGAAGGTTGGCAATTAGAACCCATCAAGAGGTGCCTCGGGAAAGCCTTACGGAGCCATTCTACTCTGCACACGTGGGGTTGCCATGAAAAATACAGTATAAAAATACAGGACTTTTATTTCCAACATTCTGATTTATTTAATTGAGTCAAACGTATTTGGGTACACGTTCTAAAAATATGCTACGATATTCAACCATCAAAGTGCATATTTTCCCTTTGTGTTCCTCACTGTGCCTATGGTACAGTCTTTAGTCTATGAAGCAGTCATCACCCTATCATTTTACATTTACTTGGAGTTTTAATGCCTTATGGCTTATTAGACAGATTTCACACATGAAAGCCAACAATCTACCAAAACACAGAATAAATCCAGAGATTGTAGGTACCACAAGTTCTTAAAGAACTTGTACAAAAGAGCCTCTATATGCTCACCACTTATCATTGGAAATGAAAAAATAAGGCTAGCTGGATCAGATTTCAATGGGAAGACTGGATATAACATTACCAGGGATCCCCCCATGGATACCCAGCAAACCCCGGTCAATCATGAGCGGGCTTACAATCTCCCTTCAGTCTGGCTGGCTACTATACTATTTTCATTATTCATTAAAAAAGGAAAGAGAAGAAAAATTTTTGAAAGAGAAAACCTAAAGACATGATTGTATTTCTTAATATAAATCTTTAGAAGTGGTAGCCTGTGTAACTATGTTGGAGAACTCATGTTTGAAAAAAAAGATAAGATTGGTGAATAGTAGGAACACAAAGGTGAATAGAAGTCAATGAGTGGAATGTGTGAGGGAAGAAGAGACGGTGGCCATATCCACTGGAGCATAGGGGCTGATTCCTCTTAACATACCTGTGTTATGGTCCCACGTGTATCTAATTCTGGTGGCATGTATGTGGTCAAGGAGAGATGGTGATGAAAGTAAAACCTGGGCTCTTTCATGAAACAGATATTGTTTGGTAATTAATAGTAATTGGCATGGTAATTAAGTTATGGTCTTTCTCTCACTTTCTAACTCTTCCAAGTCAAATTCTTAGTCTGAGTTTCTCTTAAGGAAATTCTGTTGAATTGCATTATTTCTGTTGGTAGTGTTTATCACAGTTTCAAAATTATAATCAAACTTAACAAATTTGTATTGCTTAATTTAGCAATTCCAAACAAGTGTTTATAAGTTAATTTTTTGGGAAAACAAAATGAGGGAAAAGTATGAACTTGCAATCCCAAGATGAATTTGTGCCAAGCAGGAACATAAGTCATTCTATGTTTTAAAACCAGCTACCCTCTTCTCCTTGCTGATGTATGTTTTATCTTGTATCTTCTTCTAAAATAGACCAGCTCTATCTACCTTGAAAATCTGTTGAGGTAGATAGCACGTTTCTTAGGGATCTCCCCAAGTGTCTTAGGAAACAACCTAGAAGCTACAGCATAGTACTTACTTTCATCATGTGTAGATTCATATGGTCCTTGAAACTATAGAACCTACCATAAACCATAAACAAAACAAACAAACAAACAAAAAGAACCATTGCCATAGAGTCGAAAACCATAAGTGGTAGAAAAAAATTTCATCAGGCTCGATTTTAATCAGGAACTCTTAGGTTTCTCCTTAATTAATAGGCTTCAGATACTGAGGCTGATCCCCTAGTCCAGGGTTCTCAAGGCATGGTCCCAAAACAATATTGTTAGCATCAACTGGAAGGTTGTTAGAAATGTAAGTTGTTGGGCTTTGCCCTAGACTTACTGAATCGGAAACTGGGAGTTGGGCTCAGCAAGCTGTAGTTTAATATGCTCTCCCGGAAATTCTGATGCTAAAATTTGAGAACCATTGCTGTAGCCCACCTTGACTGCACTTTGGAATCACATGGGGAGCTTTAACAATCCCTAATGTCTGTGTTCCATCACTTAACCCCATTGCCGTCGAGTCCATTCCATGACAGTAAAGGACAGAGTAGAACTGCCCCCACAGGGTTTCCAAGGCTGTAAATCTTTACAGAAGCAGACTGCCATATCTTTCTCCCACTGAGTGGCTGGTGGGTTTAAACTACTGACCTTCTGGTTAGCAGCCGAGTGCTTAATCACTGTACCACCAGGGCTCCTTCATTATAAGCCACTCTGGTGGAAATTTCATCAAAGAAGAGTTGCCCTTGGGGCCCCATTCTAGGACTCTTACTGCACGTAGACTTACCATGTATTCAAGTTACAACAAACCACAGTTACAATGAACCACATTTATGACCATCTTTTTTTGTACTTCTTATCGTCAGTAATATGTACTACATACAGTGTTGCAGGGTGTAATTTGCTAATGTTATCATTCTCAGATATTCATTCACAGATTTTCAAAGACTGGATTTATAAACTGGGCTTCGAACTGGTTCAGTCCAGTTTGAATTTGCATTTCTAACAAGTTCACTGCTGAGAATTTGCATTTCTACCAAGTTCCCAGGAAGTTATACATAAGAATCACCTGAGGATTTGTTAAAATGTACATTCTGATTCAGTATATCTGGGGTAGAATTGCAAATTCTCAGCAGGGGTTTGAACCAGAATGAATCCATCTAAAGCCCTATTTATAAAGATACTGATAATAAAAGGCAATAATAATTAAAACTAAAAAAAAAAAAAGGTATTCTACTTATGTCAGAACCAACTTACGATGGAGTTGTAGGAACAGAACCCTGTAAGTTGGGGACTACCTGTATTTAGAGACGGCAGTATGTGGTATTGGTTCTCAGGAGAATGGCAACATACAGGGGCAGAGCATGGAGCACTGTCAGTTGCCACAAAACTGGGATGGTGGCCTAGCCTTCTATCCTCAGACAGAGAGTTCCAGTTCAATTTATCATAACATCTATCAAATATTTCTCAAGTATCTTCTGTGGAGAAGGCACGAGGCTGTTTCCAAGTTGCCAGACTGTAACAACAAAGAACTGTTACTGATATGTTCCTGCAGACAGACATTGGTGTCCCGACTTGCATTTGTGCTAAAGCATTCCAATTTCCTGGGTAGCCATACCTGCTTGACCATGCCTGGATTGGATTTGGTGGTAAGGGGTTGCTGAATACCATGTGAATAAATGCATTGTCTATTATATCCAAGGTTCACTCTGTGTATAGTAAAGAAATGGAGACATTTTTTATGAAAGGGGTTATTCACTTACTAATGGTCCAACGAGATTTGGGGAATGTCTGCTTTCTGACTCTCCGTTCTGGTGAAAAGTGAAGAATATGCACGTGAGAAGATTATAGCCTAAACTAATATTCTGACTCACTTCAGAGTCCCCCCCCCCCAAAAAAAAAAACCCACTGGTTTCCCAGTGTGGTAGTGCTCCTCAACCCTCTCAGGATGTGAGGACCCATTTAGTGGTTCCGACTCATTTCTCAGCATTAGGAGGTTAGAGGTTAGAGGATTGTGTTTGGTGCCCCAGATTTTCCACTGTGCCCACCTCCTTCCCCTCCCCCCACCAGAAAACACTGTTTTGAAGTTAACAGAATTTAATTGTGGGGCATGTGGCCAATGCTGAAGCTGGGAGGGCGGGAGGAGATGTGGCCAGGAGGAAATAAGAGCAAGTTCCTCCAAAATGATGTGACAGGAAATGACAGAATATCAGCCTCATACCTCCCCACTCGGAGAGGGAGCTAGCTGGCGAGAGGGAGAAGTCCTTCCTAATCACAGAGTGGTGCCAGAGCGCAGTAGGTGAGGATGATGAAATAATAAAGCATTTCCCGTCTGTGTTTTTCATTAGGCCTGTTTTGTTTTTCTTCCAAGTGCTGGGGAAACAGAACAGAAGCCCCGCTTCAACCAGCACCACAGCGGCCGCCTCCCCTGGGAATAGCAGCTGCGCAAATAGGAGTAGAGCCCTCCCTGGAATTGGTTCTAACACCTTCCTAATGGAAATAATGATTTGTAAAGTCCCCTTTATCCCTTTTGCTACATAATTAGTAGCCTATAGAGCTAAAGATTGAAAACGCTGTTCCTGCATCCAACATTTTTGAAAATTTGGCAAAACATTAAATGTTCCGTTCTGAGAGCCAAACAGGTAGAGGTCTTTGTGTAGACTCGGCCCTGGCTGGTTGGGTTGGCCCTTGAATCACTCAACGCTTATTACGTAGAAATTAACTGGCTTGATGTCAATTAGTGAAAATTTGTTAGCAGACATACCCAATGGGACTCACCCCCACCCGGTTGGGTAGTTATTGTTGAAAATGTCTAAAAACCCTTCTTTCAAGCTAACTCAGTGTTAGATGCCACCAGTTGTGTCTCCTCTTTCACGGTGTGTGTGTACGTTTAAGACCAGGGCTGAACATCAATTTTTACCCATCTCCCAGAGAAGATGATTAAGAGGAAGCTCAAAAGGAGGCTGGCTGGAAAATTCTCTCCAGCCCTAAGAAATAACCAATCCAAAATGCCTGTTGTTAAATGGGTCATAAAAACACTGGGAAATCAATATTTGACTTTCTGTTTCAGGAATGGTGGTTGCTACATGCAGTTTTAGATCAATCCGCTATAGTCATTTTGCCCTGAGACCCAAATAATTCCTGTGTTAACTCTAGGCACTCAGAAGGTAGAAGTCTCACTTGTTTATCAGGTAATTGCCCCCCTCCATCCCAATATTGGATAGCCTGTGTAAAATAAACCGTGTGATAAAGAAAATAAGAGCTCATTTTATTAAATATCTAGGAGAAGTTCTCAGGTGACTTGAAAATGTAATTAGACCTCTAAATAAGCAGATTACCGGCTAAAAAGCAAGATTGATAGATGACCCCCTTCAGCGAAAAGGTATTGCTTAATGGACTGAACAACAATTTGGACTCTTTCCACCTTGAATCAGGCAGGCTCCACTCCACCACTTCCACTCCTAAAATAAATGAAGCTCCACGAGGCCACTGCGAGGGAGCCCGGAGATGAGACCCGAGGCTGTGTGTGGACATGCCATTTTCAGAGCAGTGTTACTAAGGGCTCCTTCGTCACTACCTGGCTATCTTTCTGGACTCACTCTCCAGGAGGCCTGCAGAACTTGTTGATCTCAAAAGGTTAAATTTCTGAAATGAAGGTATTAATTTCATTAGAAAATAAAGAGCTGAAAATGAAGTTAAAGCCTCAATAGGACAAAAATAAGCTGAAATCACAAAAAGTAACTGTTGTAATTGTACTCCTACCCGCCCCCCCCCCCAAAAAAGAGGCTAGATTCTATCTTCCATCAGGTTTGTGAATATTACTCATTGACAACTACAACAAAGTTTCCAACTCTGAGCTTTTTAACCTTCTTTTTTTGAAAGTGATTTTGGTGAAGTTTGGGTAGCACAAATTTCAGCCCCAATTGTATGAAACTGGTATATTTCAATTTGAAGTATTTGGAGTATTTTGGATTTATCATCTTGGTTTTCTGCTTTGTCTAATTTATAAGCTGGAACTAAATTAGCCATTCCCTGTAGTGCTGTGTGACACTTCCAAAAATTGATAATGTCAAAATGTAATGTCTTTTTTTTTTTTTAATGCTGATAGGGGTTCTGTAACCTACATGATCAATGCAATTTATCATAAGATGGAGGCAGCCACAGCCCGGACTCCAGAGCAGCTCAATCACGTTGCTGTTATCTTAGTTTGCTGGTGTTGGCCATCCAGGCCTCTTTGTTCTTGAGCTAGAGATGAGTCCTTCAGCCAGCATCTCACTGGTAAATTCACTCACACTGTGATTTGATTCACAACATTTACTATCAAGCCAAGGAAGATAATCTGATGGATCCCCCTCGATGAACCAAATTTTCCTATCTAGTTTTGCAGGAGAAAGTACTGCTGTCTCCCAAACTATGAAAGGTAAAAATTTGTCCTCTTCTCACTTCTGGAAGAGAGCAAGGGTACAGTTCTCATCCCTACCTAAGCCCTGGTGATCATGACCACTTGTGGAGTCTAGCTAGGTAGTAAAGTGTGGCTTACTTCTGGTGATGATGCATGATTTGGAAAATAATAGATGCTAGGCACACAGGCCACTGTATAGGTCTATACTTAACCTGGAGTAGAGCAAAAAAGTACTTTTATCCTTCCGGCATTCATTATTGGTAAGATTAGTATTTTCCAAATCACCCAATCTATTTTTGATTGGAGTAACTCGTCCCTTCTTTTAGAATCCCAAATAACCATCTTATGGTTTCTCTTGGTTCTATGTTCTTTATCTTGTTTCATTATAAACTATGGAAGAATGATTTAGTGCTAGAATCAGTTTAAGAATTATCAGGTTCAAGGTTGGGTTCAAAAGTCTGTGATCTGAACTTCAAGAACTAGCCTGGACCGTCTACGGACTGTACCCTTCTCCCTAATATTTGTCCGGATGTGAGACTCAGCTGGTGGGTGAAATAATCCTTGAGAAAAAAAAAAAATGACTCGAAGAAAACAAGAATTGATTTCCTATGGACTAGTCTCAATGCCAGTCAAAATGGATCACTCAAAGAGAAAAGGAAGTCCAAAAACAGGGGTCTTCTGTAATATTACTATTACCAAAAGCATATACTTATAGAAAATAGGTCAGAGACACATAAAGTTTGGAAAAAGTGATTCCTTAAGCCTTGGCTTCCTTAGTTTTGTAAATAACCAACTACTAATCTTGTTACCGGAGACCTGCTGGCACAGTGGTTAAGAGCTCAGGCTGCTAACCAAAAGGTTGGCGATTCAAATCTACCAGCCACTCCTTGGAAACCCTATGGGGCAGTTCTACTCTATCCTACAGGGTTGCTATGCATCAGAATCGACTCGAAGGCACGCAAAAAGAATAACAACAAAATTGTTAACACATGAAAAACCTGATGTTTTGGTACCTACAATTACATGTTATGCTCTTTATGTGTGAAAGCATCACATTGACTTGGAGTTTACACCAGATCTTCAATTCCAATTATGACTTAGGCTTATCCGGTGACTAGATTGACTTTTCAACAGCCTGAAAGGCAGTAGAGCATTGTGGTCCAGACTGCCTGGGCCTGAATCCCAGCGCTACTACTTATTAGTTGGTGCATACTTGGAAAGTTGTATAGCCTCTTTGTGCCTCAATTTCTCATCTAGAAAATAGTTTAATAACAGTGCTGTCTCATAGTGTTCTTATAAAGATTAGAAGAGTTAATTTAAGTTAATAACTTAGCTTGCTGTTTGGTACATAGGAAGTGGGTCTGTGTAAGCATTCAGCTGTTATTACTATGTTGCTCTGCTAGGCACCCATCGAAGGCCAGCTGTGGAGGGGGTTCACAAAAGGTCCTCTCCAGCAATGATGGTTATAATATTTAACTGTGCATAGCACTAAGTGAGACTTCTGAATGCATCTCTTCACCTGAACTGTCTCTCCACAGTCCCTTCCTTATAGCAGCTGCCCAGTTTGGCTTCCAAAAAGTTCTCAGTTCTTCCTTCCCTGGCCAAGATCCTCGCACCTTCTTGCTTCTCTCATATCTTTTGGAGTTCTCTGGGCAGCTTCAGGATCTCTCTTTCGGAGATCAGTTAAGCCTCTCAGTTTCTCCAAGCCTGCATCTCTACCCATTATCCTACACTATCCGTTACTCCTAGTATAAAAAGGTCTTCCTTAGAAGGCAGGAGAGGGAGAAAGGCTGTGAATAATTATACTTTGAATATTTTTTTATCTCTGTCAGAGTAAATAATTTTCTAAAATACATGAGCATGATCCTATGAATCTTTCTAATCTGAAGGCAATACCTAGAGTCTAATCATTGGGCATATATTGCAGTAGCAAATTTATTTTTTTTAAATATACTATTGGCTGTCTAGCACACTGGCAAAATGATAGAATCATTACTTTATTATTATTTGTTATTTTTAAATTACTATAGCAATCTACATTAAGAAACTTACTGAAGCTTATATTTCTCTTTTTACTGAACCATCAGAATGGATTGAAATTAATTTCAAATCATTTCTTAAAAGAACATTCACTGTTCCTTACTATTCACTACTTCGGTTGACAAAGGCAAATTCTATTTTGAAATATTATGGACATTACCTGATATGGTTTTTCTATAAACAAACAAACAAAAAGGTACCCCTAGTTTTCTGTTTAATGAACTAGGATAACTGCAGGCTGTGACATCTTGTGGCTTTTATGATATTATCCAATTTTGCATGTTTCATAATTAACAGCTCAAATGAAGAAGACTGGGTGGGCACGAATAGAAATTACAGACTTGCTGGGTAGTACTTTTGAGTAGACGCCTGATGATAATTAAGATGAGAGGTTCCAAGCTCTTCTCTAAGTGTGCATCAACCGGGCAACAAAGACATGTTTGTTCCACCTCCCAGACAATCATTACTACCAAAAAGGAGATGTCTACCACACCCTACAAGGCCGCAGAGTTAGCATTTGCTGCCCTCTCACTGCTGCTTCCTTTTAATGGTCACTCTTCACCTGGCAGCCCAGATTCCTATCTCCCATCTCTTCCCTGGCCCCTTCTTTTCTCATAATGGCTGTGATGGCTAGCTGATTGTCAGAAATTGTACTACACCTTTCATTATGTCCTGGGAAATGGCTTTCCAGGGGACTACATTGCCCAGACCTCCTTGCATCTGGATGGGGCCATGGACTTGTTCTTATCAATGGACTGTGAGCAGTGAGCTGTGTCCATTCTAGGTCAAGGTTTAAGAAGCAACGTGAAGGTCCCTGGGTGGTACGAACAGTTTGCACTTGGTAGTGCACTGGTTAAGAGCTCACCTGCTAACCAAAAGGTCAGCAGTTCAAATTCACCAGCTGCTCCTTGGAAACCCTATGGGGCTGTTCTACTCTGTCCTGTAGGGTCACTATGAGTTGGAATCAACTCGATGGCAACAGGTTTGGTTTGGTTTTGGTACTAACCAAAAGGTTGGTTGTTTGAATTCACCCAGTGGCACTGTGAAAGAGACCTGGCAATCTACATCTGTAAAGATTATAGCCATTGAAAACCCTATGGAATGCAGTTCTATTCTGAAACACACGGGGTGGACATGAGTCAGAATCAACTCTAAGGTAACAGGTTTGGTTTTGGTTTTTGATGGCTTTTTCATGCTCTCTCTTTCCCTTTCTGCCACTGTAAGCCAAAGACTCTAAAGCCCTTAAGGATGGTAAAGCCAAATGCAGAAGGAGTCTAGCCTCTTGAATTTGCTCCTGGAGCAAAGCTGTTCACTCACCAAGACACCCGTGTTGTACTGTCCATGATTAAGAAATAAACCTCTATTGTGTTAAGCCACTGAAATTTTATGGTTTCTTAGAGCAGCAAGCATTACCCTAGCCTAGATAATAAACTCTGGCCTCTATTTCATGCTCAGTTGGCTGGACACTAATGCCCAGGTGTAAGTTGGGGGATTATGACTAGTCTTCCTCCTGCCAGGTAGATTTGTGTTTTATGTTGGGGAACATCGAATTCTGAAAAACTTTTCAAACCCAAAATAAGTTAATTTTTAATGACTACTCAGGGGGCTAGGTAGATGTCTTGAGTAGCAAGCCAGCCTACTCTTCTCCACCCTATGTGATACCGTGTAAATGTCTACATGCCGAGCACATGGAAGGCTGACCCTGCCACCCATCAGCGTGACAAGCAGAAAACAGTGCCAGTTGGAGTGAGAGTTCCTGGGTCTGAGTTCTAATAACTTAATACTTACCTGGTCCTGAGCGGGTTGCTTAAATTCCTGAGCCAAAATGGAAAAGAAGTATACTGTCATGTTTAAGGTTTTGGGATTGGACAACTTGAGTTTGTGACCTGCAATATCTTGGCAAGTTCCTTATCCTTTTTAAGCCATGGCTTTCTCATCCGTGGGTAAGGACTCTTCCTCACTCCGTCACTCGTTTATTCATTCATTCAACAACTATTTACTGAGTACTCAGTCTGTACCAGACACAGTTCTCTGTGTGGGTTAGGACATACAGCTATGAACAAGACAGACAAAGTTCTATTTCTCTTACAAACTATTCATTTTAGTGGATATGGCAGATAATAAATAAACTTGTATTTGGCTAGTGTGGTGAGAATGAAATTAGATGGTGTCTGATGCTTAAGACATTGCCTGGTGCATAGTAAACTCTAAGAAATGGGGGCCGTTAGTAAGTTTAACTATAGATATGAAAATGCCTAGTAATAGTAATCCCAACGGCATCCAATAGAGCTATTGTGAGAATTCAATGAAGTATTGTGTTTATGAGTTACTTATTATTGTTACCCATGTAATTGGTGATGAGTTGAGGCAAATATAAAGAAGAGTATGTTAAACTCCCCCTCACTATTTCAGTGAGTTGGAATATTTTCTGTTGGTGTAAGCTGTTTGCATCTTAAGAGCAGAAAAATCAGTCATGACACCCCCACCCTCACCCCATGCCAATTTGAATACTATTGCTAAAACCCATGTGGGTGGGGAGGTGTTGAGCCTTGAGCCCTGGTAGCACAGTGGTTGAAGGATTTGGCTGCTAACCAAAAGGTCAGTGGTTTGAACCTACCAGCCACTCCACGGGAGAAAGATATGGCAGTCTGCTTCCTTAAAGCTTTACAGCCTTGCAAACACTATGGGGCATTTCTACTCTGTCCTATAGGGTTGCTATGAGCCAGAATTGACTCAAAAGCAGCGAGTTTGTTTTTTTGTTTTTTTGCGGGGGAGATGATGTCGGTCCTGAAGCAGAAATAATTGAACTTTGTCTAAATTAAATGAGAGAAACCTGTACTTCTTAAATGGAGTCATTGGCATGAAGAGGAAGACAAGTCTGTAGACCCTAAATAGACCATCTGACATGGCTTGGGCTCAGCTTGTGTTCATCTACCAGAGAGCCTCTCTCAAAACTCTGGTGTGGAATAACTCTATGCCACTGCCTTTGAGTAAAGAACTAATTTTCAATGTGTGTACATGAAGGGGTGTATGAAAGAATATACAGGTAAAAATATGTAGAAGGCAAACTCCCATGTTGAAGATTTTACCTATGATTTCCTACAAACAGGTAAGCAGAGCACACTGTTACTAATAGCTTGAGTTGCATTAGTAGACCATTGCCATCGAGTCGATGCCAGCTCATAGAGACTCTGTAGGATAGAGTGGAACTACTCCATAGGGTTTCCAAGGAGTAGCTGGTGGATTCGAACTGCCGACCTTTTGGTTGGCAGCTGAGATCTTAACCACTGTGCCACCAGTAGTGTGATCATAAAATTTATCATCCAATCTGGGATACTTTTGAGAACGAAAGGAGATGATATTAATAATTACTCCATGATAGCAGGAGCACACTGGGCTTGTTCTAGGGGGCAAACAGAACACAAGTTCACCCTGGGCACAGGCCCTCAGGAATAGAGCTTCTATTGATTTCTTCTTTTATTTTTTATTTTTTCCCATACAAAAATTTATACATACATTGTTATGTGTATTGATTTAATACTCATTTTTTTTGTTTGTTTTGTTTTTAGAGAAGGATAGGATTGTGTTTTAAAAAGTCTCAGAAGTAACCATATCCTAGTATTTCTTTGTAACAGTGACAGCAATACACTAAATATTTTGGACCCCTCCCCCCATTATGTGAAAGTACTTGTGCTAGTCCTTAATGTGGGGTACAAAGTTGTCCAAGGCATGACCCCAGACCACAAGTAACTTGTAGTTTAGCAGAAGAGAGACGCCACGTAAAGTCAACGTGACAGTAGAATGTGATGATGCTGTGAGAGGTGCGGCGTACCATGGGTCTTAGAGCAGGGAAATGGTACTTCTCTGTGGGCATCAGAGAGGGCTGCGTGGAGGAAATGGCACTTGAATTGGTCTTTTCAGTTTGGATGGGATGAAGCTGGTGTAGAATGGGGAGAAGGATGGTACAGGCCAAAAGACGTATAAACAAAGGCTTGTAGACAAAAAACTTGGCTGGGATCAGGAAATGATGAGCATTAGATGAAAGTGAGGACGAGAATGAAGGTGAAGGTGTAGGTTGGGGCCAAATGGTAAAAAGTTGTGAATGCTACCTGACAGGGGTAGAGCGAGATTAACGAGCGCCCAGGGGCAATCTCTAGGTTGCCCCCTACCCCAATTTGAATGCCCAGGGACAATTTCTAAATTGTGCCCCTTGCTAAATTCAAGATGAATAGAAGTTGATAGGGCGATGACTCAGCAGAAACACCTTTCCCCCCTCTGGTCCGGCTGCCTCAGTCAGGCACCTTTTATATTTGTGGCACCTTGGAATACCATTCCACACCTTGTCTGGCGCTTCCTTGGACTTGTGCTGGGGGCAAGTGTCCTCTCTGCCTCCTTTTGCTAAGTCTCTGCCACCTGAACGTTTCTATTTCTTTAAGTGACAGTTGTTGGTCAAAAAAGAAAGGCCTGTGGCAAGAGGGCATTTGCTTGGAGGGTTCATGCCTCTGTGTCATAAATTATTTCCATTCTCCACAGGTCAGCAGCTGCTATTTAAAATTGTCATTAGCGATTCATTACGTTACCTTAAGCAGAGTCACCTAGATAAGAGACAGAAATTGGCTGCCTAACTTACAATAATTCTTCCAGCAGCCCCACTTCTGCTACCCTCCATTCTTTCTTCTGGGCAACTACTCCTCCTTCCCCTGCCTTCACCATGTAGTCCAGCTCAGAGGGGCCATGCTCTCCCTGGACTCTGGCCACCGTAACTGGTCTAAGGGTGGACATAGGACCCAAAGGGACTGATCTGAGTTTTTCCCCAGGACTTCTAATTGGTGCTGAGATAAAAGCCCTTTCCTTTCTGTTAATGAGAATATGACATGTTTGTTGTGCAGTGAAGACACCTATGGACAGTAGGGAAATGAGATCAAGGGGTAGAGAGAAATAGAGATGAGAGACAGTTGGCCCTAACTACATCCCTGCCCTTCTTTGTTACAAAAAATCAAAACCAAACCCATTGCCGTGGAGTCAACTCCGACTCCTAGTGACCCTAGGACAGAGCAGAACTCTGTCATACAGTTTCCAAGGGAGTGGCTGGTGGTTTTGAATTGCCACCCTTTTGGTTAGCAACCAAGCTCTTAACACTATGCCACCAGGGCTCCTTCTTGGTTATAGAAGCCAATAAATGCCCCCTACTTTTTTGCTAGTTCAGTTAGGTTGCTGCCACTTGCAACCAAAAGAGTCTTGTGTAATACTTCCTTTATATGCAAATA
Organism: Trichechus manatus latirostris; assembly: GCF_000243295.1. Taxonomy (NCBI): domain Eukaryota; kingdom Metazoa; phylum Chordata; class Mammalia; order Sirenia; family Trichechidae; genus Trichechus; species Trichechus manatus. The sequence continues at coordinate 7,609,706 of NW_004443973.1, read as the reverse complement.
CCATGGGAAGCGGAATACAATCCTAACAAACTAATTGGGCAGAGCAGAGTGGAGATAGAAGCCCTGTCAGGTTTGCTCAGATCACACTGAGAGGTGGGATGAGGGTAGGGATGGGATGAAAGTACAGCCACAAGTGAACTTCAGTATATACCCCTTGGTAGCAAAGTGGCTAAAGTGCTGGACTGCTAACCAAAGGGTCAACAATTGGAAACTACCAGCCCCTCCGTGGGAGAAAGGTGTAGGTCTGCTTCCGTAGAGATTTACAACCTTGGAAACCCTATGGGGTCGCTAAGAGTCAGAATTGACTAGACTGCAGTGGCTTTTTTTGTTTTTTTTTTTTTTTTGTATGCTAAGTATGTAACATGCTCCATTCCATTTAATCCACTTTGGTAGGTAACATAGATCAGAAAAATGAGATACAGAGAAGTTAAGCAAATTCCTTAAGGTCACATTAACTAGTAAGTGGCAAAACTATCATTCAAACAAAACCTCTTTCTGACAACAAGGTACGTGCACTTAACCAATGTCCTATATATGACCTGTCCTAAAAGCTAAGGCCACAACAGAGATGTTGAGGATTATAGAGGAAAGAGGTCACTGAAGGCAAAATGTACCCGTTTCACAGCTTTGCAAGGGATTAGTCCAGAGACTGAGACCTAGGACCCTTTCAGTGATCCAGGAGCTATTTTGAGGGGTCAGATACATTTCTTAAAAGTCCTGAAATCCAGGAATCCAAGTTCAATATTGAAGAATATGTTAGAGTAAAGCATACCATATTGAGATTACAGTCCTCCCCCTGTATCTGCGGGGGATTGGTTCCAGGACCCCCACAGATACCCAAATCTGCAGATACTCAAGTCCCTTATATAAAATGGCATAGTATTTGCATATAACCTGCCCATATCTTTAAATCATCCTTGAAAAAAAACAAAACCAATTTCACTGCCGTGGAGTTGATTCCAACTCATAGTGACCCTCAAAGAGTTTCCAAGGCTGTAATCTTTACAGAAGCAGACTGCCACATCTTTCTTCCACTGAGCAGCTGGTGGAATCTAACTGCCCACCTTTCAGTTAACAGCCAAGTGCTTTAACCACTGTGCCACACCTCTAGATTACTTATAACACCCGTACAATGTAAATGCTATGTAAGTAGTTGTTATACTGTACTGTTTAGGGAATGATGACAAGAAAAAAAAAGTCCCCCCCCCCCAGAATATTTTCAATCCACTGTTGGTTGAATACAGGGAAGTGGGATCCATGGATATGGAGGACTGACAGTCTATGTATCTTGCATTACATTTTTCTGGAACAGTTCACCCAGAGCTGAAATGGTGGGTTTCATTATTTTTGGTGTTTATGTTATCATGATATTCCACACTTCCATAGTCAAGAAACCCTTTGAAACAGTTTCGGTCAAACATTATGAATTCATACTCCATCAATTTGAACTCTTTCTGTACCTCACGTCTATGTATACTTCTTCAGCGAGAAGTTTGAAATAATTTCTTATTTTATCCATTTCCTGGGTCTTTCTCTCAAATAAAGAGAATATAGACTAAAAAAAAGTATAGCTTTTTCAAACAGGAACTCAAAGATTATTAATTTCTTCATGACGCTTTCACCATTGTGTCCAGTAACCAAGCCTTGTATTGTAAAAGAATTGTATATCTTAGATGCATTAATATGTAGGACAGTCCTGCTGTGAATATTAATTTTTTCATGGATGCTCCTCATGTAATCTATTAGTATTCATTTATGTCTTCATGTATAATATACACAGCACTTAAAAACAATAAAACTTCATCTGTTTGAAAAGCATTCTGTAACTGAAGCTTTTCTCTAAGTGAGAAAAGCCTTCCCATCCTTATTCCAATTAGTTAGGCTTTGTTCTACGTCTCTTTACTGATGCGTTGGAACCAATTGGATAGTTTGGAAATCGAATTTGCCTGAATTAGTGAGACAAATGTTTCCCTAACTTGCCTCATTGAAAGCTTTAGCTCTGAGATTCTGATTTAGCAGGTCTTGGTTAGATCCTGGGAAGATGAATTTCAACAAGCATCCCAGAGGATTCTAATGTAGGCAGTCCATGGGTCACAGTGTGAGAAACACTGAATTAGATGATGCTTAAGTTCTTTATTTCTTTTTGACATGAATCTGAATTAGGCCCAAATAAGATAGCATGGGTGAAAATGAGGCTTAGACAAAAGTCCTGTGACAAGTTAACATTCCTTTATACAGAGAGAATTTATGGTGATTTTTCTCATTCTTACTCATTTCTTTCAAGGTGAGATTTAATTTTATATGACAATCATTTCATCAAAGGACACACACTCACACCTTCACAAACACATAATTTTCCTTTGAAAAATTCAATATACTGTTCACCTCCAGGGCCTTTTCTTTACAGTGGAATGATTTGTATAATTTCACACCTTAGCTGCGTTCTTCGAATTCTTATTGATAATTGTGCATGATTTGTTATGAGGACAAACACACATCAATAGGAGCATTGAGTGCTACAAATTATAAACATCAACAAAATGAAACAATTACCTGTCTCTGCTAGCTTGTTTCGCAGACACATTTTACATACTTCTTCTATGACTTTGAAAAAGAAACTAGATTTTAAGTATCCAATCATTTTGAGACAGAGTTGACTATTGCCCTCATAGAATTCATTAATTTTGATATTGAAGCATTGCAATTAAATAGAAATATTTGAAAAGACCCTTGCATCTTGCTCTCTAGTTTTCAAAGTGTGCAATTTCTGCAGCAGAAGGTTATTAATACCTCTTTGTTAATTCACAAACTGGCCATTTTCTCCTGACAGCCAAGAAACTCTTGATTTGTAACAAAGGTTTAATGAGCAAATTCAGGAGTACCATGGTATTCTAAGACAAAAGGTTTACAAAATACACCACAAGACATTTACTAGCAGGCAATATATTATCATTAGTAATTAAAATTACATTACCCTTGTCAAAAGAAATGAAAAAGTGACTCTTACAGTGTGATACTCTTGCATTTGATCGTATTTGTTTCTTTTCTGTCTATCAGGTTGTTTTATGGGGTCTCCCGTTGCAGTTTCTGAATAACCTGGGAGCAACATTAGACAGCAACATGAAAGAGAATGATAAATTCACCCCTTGTTTATACACCAGGGATCCACTGGGAAAAATCTTGTAATCTGAACTGGATCTCCCCATTGTCATTAGTGAATACGCAAAGTTCTTCTTTCCTTACCACTTTAAAAAGTGCTGTAATTCCTACTCTGCTTTTTCCTTTAATTTTCTGATACGCATATACCTCCATGGTTCATGATTTTTTCCCCCTGAAATAGATGGTGATGAAATGGAGGCAAAAAATACCACCAGTCTTTCCTTTCTCTAATCATGCTGCCTATTCATTCATCCAATATTTATTGAGTACCTACCATGTGCCAAATGCTGGGTAGGCAATAGGGAGAGAATATAAAAAATAGGATAGTCCCTTGCCCTCCAGGAATTCACATTCTGGTTGGAGAGATTAGCACATAAAAAAATTAACTAAAATAGAAGGTGGCAAATGCTGTGACATAAACTCATGACCTAAACACATGACACATACGTCACATACATATGACATATACATATGAAACAGTGCTAAAGGAGCACATTGGAAACATCTTAACACAGAAGATGTCCATCAACAGGCTTGATTGAGTTGGACTTGAAGCACAAGTAGAGGACAGAGAGTGGAGGACATTCCAGAGAGATGGAAGTACATTTGCAAAGGCACAGAGTCTGAAAGAGCATGGCCTATGGGGGTGGTGTCGGGTAGGCTGAGTGTCAAATTCAAAGGTGATGGAGAAGAGAGAGATTGTGTCAAAGCACTGGGAAAGCTCCACGAGGCAGGGTTGAAAGGGCTTTACCCACTATGCTAAGGTGTTTGGACTTAAAGTGATAGATAAGCACTAAGAGAACAGTGTCATGATCACATTTGGGTATTTGGAGGACTGCTTTGCTGGCAGTGAGGAGGGTAGATTGGAGTGAATGTAGACGGAGGTTATGAAACATTAAGAAACAGAGACACAAGGGGCCATGAGGGACCTGTACTTAGTCCAGCTCTTCCTCTACCAGCTGTTTGACCTTGGGGCAGTCACCTTGCCTTGTCTTGCATTCCTACAGAATGAAGGGGGTTGACTAATGGATGATCACTTTGACCTCATAGTAGATGCCTTTCTCTGAAAACTCTCCCTGCCCCTTTCCATGACTGTGCTTCGCAGGCTAGATCAATTGGATCAAAGTGGCCCCCTAACTCAGTTTGGCTCTTTCTCTCAGAATTTCTGGCTGAGAGCCACAGCATCTGGATATTGGGGACCAAGTCACATTAATAGCAAGAGAAAGTTTGTGAAATCCTACTCCTGAGTCCCGTAACTGGCCCCTGTTCTCTCTCTTCCTGTGGTCTGGTTATTCAATTTTGCCTTGGGTTCTCCTTGATTTCAACCTCAGTGTACTTAAATTCCTTTTTTCTCCCCCTTAAACAAGCTTGAGTCAGTTTCCATTATTTATAACCAAAAATGTGTCATCCAAGCTACTTCCTGATCTTTAATGGGTCTGAGACAAAGGCATGACACACACCTGTAGCTGGTCTAGGCCCAGCCAGATCCAGTCCATGCCATCAGTGTGATTGTTCCTAATTGCTCCTATAAGATTTCTCCACTCATCCATTGATGTGTCTGAAATTCCCACCCCATCAGCCATGCCTATGGATAGGGAATGTCTCTAGAGAAGCACTGTTAAAACAGTCTCGGATTACCAGATTTATTAGTTATTCATCTATTAGAAAACAAGTCCCAAGGAAGATGGTTTTGAGGATGGAGAGCATTAGAAAGGACCTGGATCAAAGAAGTCAGCAGACCGGAGCTGAGATTCCAGGGATGGTGGTGACAGTCACTGGGCCCCAGTGACCCTGGGGGTGGGAGAAGAGAGCATCAAATAGGGGGATGGGAAGGGGCAGCTGTCAGTGGAACCACCCAATGTACACTGCACCATTTTGCTGTGGGCCAATCTTGGTCCAATATAAAATGGTCCAAGAGAGTCTAACTTGGGTCTTTTTTATGATATCCATGTCTTTTCTGAATTGTTTGAGTAGTGGCCCCCACCTAGAAAGTCTAATTGATCAACTTCTGGACACAGTTCTGTGAAGAGCATGTGCTTTAGATCAGAGAGACTTGAGTCCCAGTGCTGGCTCTGTCCTTTCCCAGCTGTCACTTAAGTGATGGGGCTTTAGGCCAAGTCACTTAAACTCCTAAGCTTCAGTTCCATTGCTTACAAGGTGCCTGTGAAAACAAGTTAAGCAAGGTGTCATATATAAAGATAGACTTAGTAAATGTTCACATTGAAAAAAGAACAAGAAAGATATCTATAGTTACCAACTTAAATTATATTTTTCATAGGCAAAAATTTTCATCAGGATGCTGTTTAGTGAGTGTAGCACAGATTTATTGATTTTATGTTTTGCTCCAAATGGTTATCTCAGGAACTCATCTGTGAGTAGACATGATTTTTCCAAAATCCCTTTGTCCTGCTACAATATCATTTTTATGTCTCTGCCTACTGGTATTTTACTGGATATTTAAGCAAGGTCACTGTGGCTGGAGACCCAGACCATGTATTAGAATTCTTCACCTGCTGAGGAGCCTCTAGGGTCTTAAAAGCTTTCGAGCAGCCATCCGAGATACTCCGCTGGTCTCACCCAGTCTGAAGCAAGGGAGAATGAAGAAAACCAAAGACACAAGGGAAAGATTAGTCAAAAGGACTAATGGACCACAACTACCACAACCTCTACCAGACTGAGTCCAGCACAACTAGATGGTGCCCGGCTACCACTACTGACTGCTCTGACAGGGATCACAATAGAGAGTCCTGGACAGAGCTGGAGAAAAATGTAGAACAAAATCTAACTCACAAAAAAGGACCAGACTTATTGGCCTGACAGAGACTGGAGAAAACCTGAGAGTACGGCCCCCAGACACCCTTTTAACTCAGTACTGAAGTCACTCCTGAGGTTCACCCTGCAGCCAAAGATTAGACAGGCCCATAAAACAAAATGAGACTAAACGGGCACACCAGCCCAAGAGCAAGGACGAGAAGGCAGGAGGAGACAAGATAGCTGGTAATGGGAAACTCAAGTTCGAAAAGGGGAGAGTGTTGACATGTCGTGGGGTTGACAACCAATGTCAGAAAACAACATGTGTATTAATTGTTTAATGAGAAACTAATTTGCTCTGTAAACCTTCATTTAAAGACAATTAAAAAAAAAACCTGAAAAAAAATTATTCACCTGCTGTGTACTCTGAAGCAGATAATTGGCCTCTCTGTGCTGTAGCTTCTTCCAGTCTGAAACCAGACTCAAATATGCTGCCCTATCTTAGGAGTTCTCCATGGGAAATAATTAATAAAAGTGATAACTAAGCACTCTTCCCCCAATCAAGCGCTAACTAATTCAGTTAGATATACATTAACTATAGAGTATTTTATATCCACCTGGGAAATAGGAGCTCACCTCCTCACCAAAACTGATTAAAATTCATCCCGAAAGAACAGAAAAGCATGCCAATTCTATTCATTTCACCCATTAACTTGGTTCTAAAAGAAAGAGAGTGGACTGCTTACAAACGTATGTGACCTAATTCAAATGGTATAGACACTTAACTTCATTTACCAATAGTACTGTGTGCGGTGGAGAATCTTAAAATCATGTTCGGTCCAGTGCTTTTGAAGTACTCTTTGTCTAATTTTTGTGATTAAGGAAGGATTCAATGACAAAAGTGGAAATCATTCATCAAGCGCTGTTATATACTGTTGCTGTTGCTGCTGCTGCAAAATGCTTCTCAACACTCTCATGCTCTCTCAGTTGGATTGACAAAGTGGTCTCCATCTCGAGCCTCAAAGGCTTCCCTTGGCAACAACCCTGCAGGCTCCTTCAAACACTACATTGGCTCATGATGCCAACCCCAGTCCTTATCAAACCTTAGCACACATCCAGCAACCATCCCACAGTGTTCCTGTTCACAGAGGTGGGTATCAGCCTGGGGCAGAGCCAGAGCCAGCCCTGAATAACCCATACCACGTCAGGATAAATAGGCAGAGTTATGATTCAGTCATTCAGTGTCTCTGTTGGACTATTGAAAGTCTCAGAGTCTGGTAGAAAAATCCGGGGCTAACTTCTCAAGTGGTTCTGAACCCAAATCGTAACTCAAGTCACTAACTCACTAATTCACTATGTGATCATGAGCAAATTACTCAATCTTTCTGAGCCTCAGTTTCTCAGGCAGATAGATAGGTGGAAAGAGGGTTATATTAAATAAACTCTTTGACACAAATTAAGAGGCTCAAAAATGTTTGTTTTCTCCTTAATTATAAAATCATTGGATTATTCAGGTTTAGGTACAAATTGTTAAGTTCATTCTTTTCATGAAGCAAATGACATTAACCACAATAAAACGTTCTCTTTTATTGATTGGACAGAAATGAACTAACGTAGACAATGAAAGCATATTTTGTGGATGATCTTTGCCAAGTCCACTTTGATGTTTTTGTTATGCAAGAGCAAAGCCAGATGGAAGTGATGAAATGGCTGAACTGAATGAGACAGAAGTATTTTTTCACTAGGTTTTGCCCACTGAAGTATTCAGCATCCTTCCCAATTATAGAAAAAGATGCTTCTGCGTTAAGTCTGCGGATCACACAGCCCCTGTTCAGATCTCCAGAGTCCTTTACCAAAATCTGACTCTGAGTTAAAAGTGGAAACGGGTGGTGGTGAACATCTGCTTTATAAACCTCAGATAACACTCCTGCTTATCAAGCCTTGATCAGGGAATGCCAGAAACACATGTTAAAGACTCACTCCTTTGACCTTCCCACCATAACATTTGGAAACAAGGGGACTTGGGGTACTTTGGAGGGACCAGAGACAGAGGTCAGTGTGTCTACGTTGAGTTACATGCACATTTATCAAACCTGTCCCAAATGCCAGATATTGTGTTAGGAGCTGGGGTGGTGTTAGGAGTATCCATCTCAGGGACCACTGGGCACTCAACCTCCAGAGCTAGAGAAGCTTTGTGCACCAGTGTCTTGGTAAATTCACATTTATTTTGTGCATTACACTCTGTATATATGTTGCAAACTGGCCCAGAAACAATACAGGCATTACTATTATTTATTGTTGTTTTATACGTGTGAGCTCATAGAGTTCTAGACATTGTGCAGAACATAATCACAGAAGTTTCAAATTCAGTATTAGATCAGATCTTAGACCTCAATTGCTAATTTAAAAATAGTCTGAGACTTCCGGGCAACATGGTGCTATAGGCAGAAGCACCATGCCATCCCTCCACAGCAAAGATCAGAAAAACTAAGCCAAACAGAGAAAACAGCAATCCTGAAACCCTAAGCCTCAAACGAAGAGATAAAGAACTCAGCCAAGCACTGAATGGAATAAGAAACTGACAGAGAACAGAGAGGGAGGAGAGATACATGTAGGGGTCCACTATTAGCTAAAGCAGCATGGATCCACCATCTTGAACTCCTATCAGAGATCAGTGAACAGGGAGAAGGAGAAAGCAGCTTCACGGAGCTTCCAGCAGGAGACGGAACAACCGGTAACCAGCAATATAGAATTTCCCACCCCCTACCCGTCTTCACCTCCCACTCGGCCTCCTCTACTCCCTGTGGCCAAGGTCTTCACCGGGAAACACCACCTTCACCCCAGTGTAACTTGGGTTCCACCCGCCCAAACTGGCCAGCTCCCTAAGCGCCATTTGTTGGCTGCTGGTGTTGCTTTTTTCCACTTTTTTAGATTTCTTTCTTACCTCTCACCACCTCCCCTTCCTTTCCCTCAAATACCTGGCTCTGTGTGCCATCTTTGCTTCTTCCTGAAAGGCTGTGAAATACGGCTCAAATGTGAAACTGCTTCCTGGCCCGTGCTGCCACACTGGTGGGATCCTGGGGCTTTTTTGTTTGTTTGTTTGTTTTGAATTGCTTTTTGTTTTCTTTTTCTTTTCTCAAATTGGGAGCCTGTTCTAGCCGGGCAGTACTGCGTGGCTTGGGACCTACCCCTTCAGTCTGCGCAAATGCCCAGAGGGATCCCTGAGCACATTTCTTTTTTCTTGGTTTTTTTGGGGCTTTTTTTTTTTCTGTTTTTCTTTGGGGATTTTTCTTGTTCTTTTTTTGTATTTGTTTGTTTTGTTTTGTTTTCCTTCTTTTTCCCTTTTTGTCTTTCTTCATCACTCAGTTTCTCATCTCTCTATATTTTCCTTCTTTTCCTGTCCCCTGAATACCTGGTTCTGAGTGATACCTCTACCCCTTCTAGCCAGGCTGTACTTCACGGCCTGGAAGCAACTTCCCCAGACCTCACAGCAGCACTGGAGGGATCCCTGGGAGCTTTGCTTTTCTTCTTTCTTTCTAAGTTTTACTTACTCATTTTTTCTTTTCTTTCTTTTTTTCTTCTCCTTTTTGTTTTTCTCCATTTCATAGTCTCTCATCTCTCCACTCCCAAAGGCAAGCTCCCCTAGCACTCTTTTTTGTTTGTTTGTATGTTTTGGGCTCCCGTTCCTCTCTCCTCTCTCCCATACCCATCTTAGCTAAACACATCACAGTCTCCCCCCTCCATCCTGCCTACCTGCACCGTGCGCTGAACATCACACCACCAAGCAGTCCAGGCACAGCCTACAAGAACCTGCCCTGCACTTATTACCAACTCGCCCTGGTGGCTGTAGTAAGTGCCACAAACAACCCATCCCAGCAACTCTTCTTCAGCTAGACCTGCCCTGCTGTACCATATCTGAGTGACTGACCCGGACAATTGGAGAAGGAGGTGAAAAGTATCATGCCGAAAGAAGAGCAAACAACAAAAAACACACAGCCTGCCTACTCAGACATAGCCAAATGAAAAAAAAAAAAAGCAGAATGAAACAAACAAATCTACAATTAATAAATGAGGAAAATAACTACCAAATGCCCTGAAGACAGCAGACAATTTCAAAAACTTACAAAAACAGGTCAGGATGGTTCCAGTAGGTGTCCAAAATAAAACACCAGATGGCTTTCCAGTAGAAGAAAAGGCACTAGAACTACCTGATAGGGAATTCAAATTTCTAATATTCAGAGCTATTCAAGAGTTGAAGCAAAAAGCAGAGAAAAATGAGGAAAAAATAGACAAATTCATGGAAAATACAGACAAAAAATGGAAGATTTCAGGAAAATAATGCAGGAAAAAAATGCCAAAATAAATTCACAACTAGAAATCACACAAAATTAACAATTAGAAATCCAAAACATAAACAACAAGATTTCAGAAATGGACAGTGTCACAGAAGGGCTGAGGAGCAGGTATGAAATGGTGGAAGACAGGATCACTTAAAATGAAGACAAACACTTGGATACAACTCAGTTTGAGGAAAAATCAGAAAAAAAGAACAAGGGAAAATGAAGTGACCCTGAGAGTTATGTGGGATACAATCAAAAGCAAAACTCTGTGACTGATCGGCCTTCCAGAACATGGGGAGAAAACAGAAAACACAGAGAGGATCATTGAAGAACTGCTGACAGAAAACTTCCCAATATCATGAAAGATAAAAAGCTGGCCATCCAAGAAGCTCAATCAACCCCATATAAGATAGACCTCAAAAGAAAATCACCAAGGCATATCATAATCACATTCACCAAAACCAAAGACAAACAAAGAATCCTGAGCGCAGCTAGAGAAAAACAAAAAGTCACATACAGAGGAGAAACAATAAGACTAAGCTCAGATTATCTGGCAGAAACCATGCAGGCAAGAAGGCCATGGGATGACATATATAAAACCTTGAAAGAAAAAAATTGCCAGCCAAGAATAATACATCCTGCAAAACTCTCATTCAAATATGATGGTGAAATTAGGTCATTTCCAGGTAAACAAAAATTAAGGGACTATGTAAAAACCAAACCAAACTTACAAGAATTTAATAAAGGAAGTCCTTCCATCTGAGAACAAACAACATCAGCTCACAGGCTGAGTCTAGGATGCAAGATCGTACCAGCTAGACACCAATCTAGGAAAAGAACTCTCAAGGACTATCCAAAATCAAAAGAAATACAACAGGAAATCAGAGCAATTAATCTGTAAATGACAACAACATCAGAACAATAAAAGAG
>NW_004443973.1:7547624-7596794 GCF_000243295.1 Trichechus manatus latirostris | reverse complement strand
GATAGTGAGAATAGCAGCACAACTGGAAGAATGTAATCAATGTCACTGAATTGTACATGTACAAATTTTTGAAACGGTGTTATCTCTGGCTATGTATATTTTCACCAAAAAACAAAAATGTCCTCCAAGGTCGAGAAGGGAGAATGTTGACATGTTGTGGGGTTGTTAACCAAAGTCATAAAACAATATGGTACTGACTGTGTAATGAGAAACTATTTGTTCTGTAAACCTTCACCTAAAGTACAATTAAAAAAAGAAAAAGAAAAAAAAATAGTCTGAACTTTGTGATAAATCATGAAGAGGTGGAAGAAACTTAGTAGAAACTCATAAAATCCAGATCACTTGACTGATTTGAAGATTAAATGGAATGATTCATACAAAGCACCTAATTCAGTGCCTGGCCCATGCGTTGTGGGTCCCTTGATTCACATGGGGCATCACCAAGATTTGTATCAATGAATGGTAACTCCAAACCAGCCACCAAGATCCTGCGTACAATTAGGCAATAATTAATGAAAGTAAAGAATCACTGAGTTGGAAGGCAGTTTGAAAGTCCATTCTGGTCTCCCCTTATTGCTAACCTGTATCTGTCAGCCTTACTTGTAAACTCAGTTGTTCTTCCCCTGTCTGAGCATGTTCAGGGTGAATCAACTTTTGGTTTTGCTCTTTATGAGTGCCTAAAATCAGAATTACACCGGATTTTTTTTTTTTTTTTTAAACAAGTTACATGTGCTAGCCAAGGAAATATGTTTTTCTTCTAACTTCACATTCAGACTTCAAACAGAAAGTGTCCTTACTGAAAAGACTAGCCAGATGCAGGTATATATCTCTGGGAGTTGCCCTGGTTTCTTTTTAAATTAGGCAATGAATATACTTCTTGACATGCACACAAAAGATTTGTGGCAAAAACACCTTTCTTTCATGTAACTGATTTTCCTTTAATCCCAGCCTTAATGTATATCATTCTTGATGCATAATCTCAAATGGGCTTTGAACTAGCGAATGCTAACTTTGAATAATGAAGAAAGAAATGCCAGTTTACTTTATAGCTTGCCTCGGGATACATGGGGTTGAGGGGTAACTGCAGTATAACTGTTCACCTTTCACCCTGGCACAAGCAGGTAAAATACTAAAGGGAAGTTATTAGTAAGAGGTGACAATAAGTTAAAACCCAGAGGCCGAGTGTTCTTGATGCATTTGCATTCCTTGGTTTGTAAGGCCATGTTTAAAATAAAAAACCATCACCAAGACAGAAAAACTGCTATAGTTATATTACAGCACACCGAGTTGCAAACCTTTTAATGAAAGACATAATTCCTGGGTTGTCTACGTCATACTATATTCCCATGCAAAACACTTTAATGCCTGGTATAAATTTCCTTAGATTTTCTTAGTATGTATTACATTTTTTAATCGTGGATTTTCAGTTCTGTTTTCTACTTGGGGTCGAGGAGAACAACGTCCAAAGGAAGCCAGATAAGTTCCACGTCTACAGCCTCCTCTTCTCTGGTCCTGTTCTCCCCTCCACTCTTCTTTTCCTCCCCAATTCTCCATCCTCCACCCACCTCTAGGACCACTACAGCTTTTCCTGGTGCAGCCTCAGTTGGCGGATGTAGTGTGGCGCTTGGTCAGAAAAGTAAGAAACCACAACTTTTCCTTGGACAGGACGTTAGACAAAGGGTCATCAGAAATTCACCAGCCCATGAGGGTTATGGGGACCATGGTCTCAGGGAACATCTAGCTCAATTGGCATAACATAGCTTATAAAGAAGAACAGGAATTCCAGAACACTTAATTGTGCTCAAGAGAAACCTGTACATAGATCAAGAGGCAGTTGTTTGGACAGAACAAGGGGATACTGACTGGTTTAAAGTCAGGAAAGGTGTGTGTCAGGGTTGCATTCTTTCACCATACCTATCCAATCTGTACGCTGAGCGAATAATCCAAGATGAAGAAGAACGGGGCATCAGCATTGGAGGAAGACTCATTGATAACCTGCGTTATGCAGATGACACAACCTTGCTTGCTGAAAGTAAAGAGGACTTGAAGCACTTACTGATGAAGAACAAAGACCACAGTCTTCAGTATGGATTACACCTCAACATAAAGAAAACAAAAATCCTCACGACTGTTGTACCAAGAAGCAACATCATGATAAACAGAGAAAAGATTGAAGTTGTCAAGGATTTCATTTTACTTGGATCCACAATCAACACCCATGGAAGCAGCAGTCAAGAAATCAAAAGACTCATTGCACTGGGCATATCTGCTGCAAAAGACCTCTTTAAAGTGTTTAAAAGCAAAGTATCACCTTGAAGACTAAGGTGCACCTGACCCGAGCCATGGTATTTTCAATTGTTTCATATGCATGCGAAATCTGGACAATGAATAAGGAAAACCAAAGAAGAATTGATGCCTTTGAATTGTGGTGTTGGCAAAGAATATTGAATATACCAGGGACTGTCAAAAGAATGAACAAATCTGTCCTGGAAGAAGTACAACCAGAATGCTCCTTAGAAGCAAGGATGGCGAGACTACGTCTTACATACTTGGACATGTTGTCTGGAGAAGGACATCATGCTTGGTAAAGTAGAGGGTCAGCAAAAAAAAAGGAAGACCCTCAATGAGATGGATTGACACAGTGGCTGCAACAATGGGCTCAAGCATAACAACAATTAGGAGCATGGTGCAGGACTGGGTAGTGTTTCGTTCTGTGGTACATAGGGTCACTATGAGTCAGAACCGACTCGACGGCACCTAACAACAACAAAGCTTATAGAGAAAATGTTCTACATTCTACTTTGGTGAGTAGCGTCTGGGGTCTTAAAAGCCTGTGAGCAGCCATCTAAGATACTCCACTGGTCTCACCCCTTCAGGAACAAGGAAGAATGAAGAAAACTAAAGACACAGGGAAAGATTAGTCCAAAGGACAAATGGACCACATCTACCACAGCCTCCACCAGACTGAGTCCAGTACAGCTAGATGGTGCCTGGCTACCACCACTGACTGCTCTGACAGGGATCACAGTAGAGAGTCCTGGACAGAGCTGGAGAAAACTGTAGAACACAATTCTAACTCACAAAAAAAGACCAGACTTACTGGCCTGACAGAGACTGGAGAAACCCCAAGAATACGGCCCCTGGCAACCCTTTTAGCTCAGTAATGAAGTCACTCTCAAGGTTCACCCTTCAGCCAAAGATTAGACAGCCCCATAAAACAAAATGAGACTAAAGGGGCACAACAGCCCAGGGACAAGGACTAGAAGGCAGGAGGGGACAGGAAAGCTAGTAATAGGGAACTCAAGGTCAAGAAGGGAGAGCGCTGACATGTTGTGGGGTTGTTAACCAATGTCATAAAACAATATGTGTGCTAACTGTTTAATGAGAAACTGGTTTGTTCTGTAAACCTTCATCTAAAGTACAATAAAAAAAAAAAGAAGTATCCCAGCCCACCCTGCACCAGGCTCATCTGGATAAAGATAAGGCTTGCCCAGCACAGCTCTACCCTCTTCACATCCAGGTACATTAGAATTGTCACAAAGAGCTTCTTCATACCTCCTATGCCTTCTGAGAAAGGTATGGCTGAAGGAATTTTTAAAATATTCATGTAAAATGGCACAGTACTGGGCCAAGAGTAGGCGCACAGTATGCATGTGCTCCACACTGTGGCCATGGTGATCTTTCTTAAACATAAATGAAATGCAGCCTTTCTTGACACATGCCCCCCATCTTCCATTTCTCCCTCTAAGGCAGAAGTAGGCATATCCATACATACCCCTATCCACCACCGGTCTGTCGGTTTGTTGTAGTGTGGTGGCTTGCATGTTGCCTTGATACTAGAAGCTATGTCACTGGTATTTCAAATACCATCAGGGTCATCCATGATGGACAGGTTTCAGCAGAGCTTTCAGATCAAAATAGACAAGGAAGAAAGACCTGGCAATCTACTTCCAAAAATTAGTCAATGAAGACCTTATGGATCACAACAGATGTTGTCTAATATAGTGCTGGGAGATAAGCACCCTAGGTTAGGAGGCACTCAAAATACACAGTGGCCGCAACAATGGACTCGATCTTATGAAAAATTGTGAAGATGGCATAGGAAGGGGCAACATTTCATTCTGTTGTACGTAAGGTCACTATGAGTCAGAGCTCACTTGACGGTAACTAACAACAAATGTATGTGCAGCCTGCCTGACTCTATGCTGTTACCATGGTGATCTTTCTAACACACCTATGAGACCAAATCTTTCTTGACAAGCACCCCATTTTCCAATTCTCCCTCTAAGGCAGAATTAGTCATTCATATAGGACCTGTAACACTGTCCCTATACCTTTATTACAGCAAGTGTCACAGTGGACCATAGTTGGTGTACCATGTCTTTTTTGAAAATCTGTAAGCAAGTCTGGACCCAGTTTTATTCATCTAAGAATCTCAGGGCATAGCACAGTGCTGGTCTGTAATAGTAGGTGCTCACTCAGTGTTTGCTGAATGAATGAATGAATGTTATGTCCTAAGGAGAGAGGTGTCAGATTTATCTACTACCATTTAAATCACGCATATTTTCATTTCACAGCGTCCAAATTGTGTAATGAAAGTAGGAAGTACTCTGTGATGGTGATAGAATTCTATATTCTAGAAAATATGCAATGATAGTAAAACATTGACTGTATTTATCCACTTCTACTTCAGGAGATGGGCAACATGGCTGTATTTGAGGTTTTTTTTTTTTGAGGGGGAAACTGAAGAATTTAATATATCCTCTGAAAGAGTCCCATTTTTCCCTGGTGTGAAAGAAAATGCAGTTTTTACTTATCTATAACCTTTCCAGGGCTCTATTTTTTCAGCTGCTTCTTCCTACCTAGGTTCAGGGTCTAAATAGGGGCTGGTCCAAGGTTAGCTAAAGCCCTGGATGAGATGAGTGTTGGCATATGTTCTTGTGATTATTGATTCTGGGGCTATGCCAGGTCTCTGGGGACTGGAAAGATTCCCTATCTGAGGCTACTTGGCTACAAAAACTCTTCCTCCAGCCCTTGCCAAGTAAAACACTGTATGAGCAAATGTTGTGTGGCAACTGGGTATAAACACAACAGTTGGAATGCTTCAAAAAGAAGTTTGGATTTCCTGGTTAAGTGTATTCAATGTTAAAACAACAATAACAGTGTTAAAAACACGTTTGGGGATTGTTAGAATGCCTTACCCACTGGTTCTCATTTTTACCCTTCGAGATTCATCGGGTGCGCTGAGTGTGTTTCCTTAGGGACTTAGGGACTGTGTCTACACAGACAAAGTAAGGTGAATAAGTAAGTACAACAGATACAAAATAAGACAAATTCAGTATTTTTAAAAACTGAAGGCTTACCTCTGAGAATGTGGAATTGTGTGGAAAGGTTAGTAAAGAGACCTGAGTTCTCCTTTTGACTGGGACGCTAACAAGTTTTTAAATCATGATTTTTACTGTGGCATGAGGACTGAGAACCTCATGAAATTTTCAACCAGGGACTGCTTTGCTAGGGAAAGTCTGTCCCTCAAACCTCCTGATCCCAGACCCCACCTTGTTTCTCTGCAGGAAGGAATGGATATTTTTCCCAGGGAGGGTATTATTGTTATTTGACATCAGCCAGATGGAAGAGTGGACAAGAGACAAGAAGAGAAAGGGAGGAAAAGGGAAGGAAGAAAAATTAAAGGGTAACTTGTTCTTTAAATCAAGAGGGCTGGGATCAAGGTTAATATTTAACAGGTAAGCACAGGTACAGCTTTACCAGTTATTAAAAGCTAAGGTATTTCTATGCTAGTTTGTAAATAGCCATTTCCCTGAGACCCCTGAGTGTTCCATTGCCAGACTGGTTGCCCTTGCCCTGGTGCCCTGTTTTAGTCATCTAGTGCTGCTATAACAGAAATACCATAAGTGGATGGCTTTAACAAAGAGAAGTTTATTCTCTCACAGTCCAGTAGGCTAGAAGTCCGAATTCAGGGCTTTCTCTCTCTGTCGGCTCCTGAGGAAGGTCCTTGTGATGCATCAGTCTTCCCTTAGTCTGGGAGCATCTTAGCGCAGGAACCTCAGGTTCAAAGGACACACTCTGCTCCTGGCGCTGCTTTCTTGGTGGTATGAGGTCCCCCTGTCTCTCTGCTTGCTTCTCTCTTTTATATTTCAAAAGAGATTGGCTTAAGACACTATCTAATCTTATAGATTTCATCAACGTAACTGCTGCTAATGCATCTCATTACATCATAGTGATAGGATTTACAACACACAGGGAAATCACATCAGATTACAAAACAGTAGACAATCATACAGTACTGGCAATCACGACCTAGCCAAAGTGATACACACATTTTTGGGGGGACACAATTCAATCCATGACAGGCCCCTCCAACACCTCCCCCAGAACTCAGCAAATGAAGGGTCAACTCCTAGCACCATAGACCTGTTGACACTGACCCAGGGCTATCTCTGCCACAATCTCATCTGATTGGTCAGTTGTTGCTATTGTTAGGTGCCTTGGAGTTGATTCCTACTCATAGGGACCCTTCGTACAACAGGATGAAACACTGCCCAATCCTGCACCATCCTCACTACTGTTGCTATGTTTGAGCCCATTGTTGCAGCCACTGTGTCAATCCATCTTGCTGAGGGTCTTCCTCTTTTTTGTTGACCTTCTACTTTACTAAACCTGAAGTCCTTCTCCAGGGACTGGTCCCTCCTGTTAATATGTCCAAAGTACATGAGACAAAGTCTCACCACCCTTGCTTCTAAGGAGCATTCTGGCTGTACTTCTTCGAAGATAGATTTGGTCCTTCTTTTTTAATTTGATTTAATTTGGTTGGTCAGTACTAGTTGTTAATAATATCTTTTCTGATTGAGAGCACTGTGCATTTAAATGATGGTACTGGGCTTCTGCAAATGATGGGCGAGCATGCAATGAAGGAGTCAATGGAAGAAGGTGAAACTGCAGGCTTCTGGAGGGAAGTGAAGAGAAGTAAACATAAAGGGATCAGCAGTAGGAGGCACAACAAAGCCAGGAAAAGGTAGAAAGGGGGTGCATACACAGCCATTATTGTACAATGGAGCTCCTGCTTCACCAAAAATGCTTTTCTGCCTTCTGGTTCATTTCCCACAACCTGCCACTGATTCAGAAGCACAAAAGAAGGGAGGAAAGAGGGCACGAAGGAGAAAAGTGGGGAAGGGCCAAGTGCTCACAGAGATAGAGTGGTGGTGAGATCGACCAGGACCTGACTGTAAACTTGCCCACTGGGCCAGAACAGATGCTGGAGCAAGTGTCCACCTGTTGATGTTAACCATGGAGGCTCAGGTGGGCTTGCAAAGCTTGGTTACAGGAAACTCTTAGGTCTATGAGTCTTGCTGGCAGTGGAGTGGGTAGAGGCAGCACTTACTAATAGCAATAATCATCTTAGCTGCCCACATGCCTCACCTTCCTCAGTCCTCACAAGATCTCTAAGAAGCAGGTACTATCATTATTCCCATTTTGGAGGAGAGAAATTTGAAATGCAGAGAAGTTAAATAATTTACAGTTGATCCTCATTATTTGCAGATTCCAAATTTGCAAATTCATCTACTTGCTAAAATTTATTTGCAACCTCAAAATCAATACTCATAGCAGTTTTAGGGTCATTCGCAGACATGTGCAGAGCAGCAAAAACTGTGAATCACCTGACGTACGTGCTCCCAGCTGAGGCCCAACAAGGTGACGCTCTGCCTTGTTTCAGCTCTCACGCTGTAAGCCAATGTGCTTTCCACAGCAATTTAGTGCCACGTTTTTCCATTTTTGTTGGTGATTTTGCTGTTTAAAATGGCCCCCAAGCATAGTGCTGAAAAGTGCTATCTAGTGTTCCTAAGAAGGCTGTGATGTGCCTTGTGGAGAAAATATGTGTTTAGATAAGCTTCATTCAGGCATGAGTGACAGTGCTACTGGCCGTGAGTTCAATATTAATGAATCAACAATATATATTTACTAAGTTATTTTTAAAGGGAAACACACCTAAAATAAGAATATGTATTGACCAGTTGATGAAAATATTGTGACCAGAGGCCCACAGGAACCTAAGCCTGAGTTTTCCGTAGGAGCAGTGGTTCAGTATTCACAAATTCAATGTTTGCAGTGACTTTATAGAAAATAACTGCCATGAATAATGAGAACTGACTGTATCTAGAGACCTGTGACTAGTCAGGAAGGGACCCAGAATTCAAATCCAGGTATATTTGCCCACAACACCTAGGCTCTTAGCCACTAGTTCATCGACCTCTTATAAGGAGGTAATCTGGTCATGTGTAATTTAGAAGCCACTCAGATCTGAGAGTGTGTCATATGTGCCATCACCAGTTCAAACCTCCAACCAAATAAAATCTTTTGACCAAGTCAAAATGACTCACATACAGATAAAAATCATACAATAATGAACACCAATGGATTGTTTTCCACATTGTCAGAGACTTGTCCAAGTGACATCATTTAATACTTATTGAATGTCCATTGTGCATTGAGCATAGAATGTGCCATGGTCACGCTAGCATTTCTAAGGATTTCTATATTAGAGACAAAATAAGAATGATTCTCCACTGTTGAGTATTGATCTCGAGAGATTAGGTATTTTTCTTACTCTAACCCTACCCATATACCTACTGAACATAAAAAATCATTTCTCAGATACAATTCAGATTTACGGGTAACATAAAACCAGTTATTCTTAAATAAGATTTGCCTTTATCATCTGGGCCGCTCTGGGGCGTTCTTAACTCTTTATGCACGTTTACCTTGGCAACTCCATTTGGAAAACATCACCTATGCATGCTCCCACACACACCGCCTTTTAGAAATCAATGTAAATGTAATTCTACCACCATCAACTAAGATAATACTATCTGAAAGATCATAATGGTACCAGACATGCTATGAATAATAGCTGTAAATGCAGCTCAGTGATTGATTCAACCGATGACAGTTAAGGTTCTTGGGAAAATGAGCTATTTAATTTTGTCATATACCTTAGTATGTTCTAAAGCACCTCTAAATTTGGGTTTGGGTCACAAGCTCATTGTGTTATCACAACAAGCCGAACTGGAACTTGCAGAGGTAAAAAAAAGCTACAGAAGTAGAGAAACTTGATATCATCAATCACTGACTTCATGGATGCATCCATTTTGGTCTCACTTTTCTGTCATAGGAAGACCCTAAATCACCCTTTAAGCACATCCAAGTAAATAAACATTAGAGTTCACATCAATGTAGCTGTTAGGTTATAAATTAGACAAAATATTTACTCATATTATAATATAGACACGGGGTTGCTATGAGTCAGAATTGACTTGATGGCAACTAACAACAATAATATAGAATACGCAAGTTTTGGTTATAAGTAGATAATGTAACTTCATTTGTTTTACTTTTTGAATTATAAAATATTTCATATAAAAAAGACTGTGTATTATATGTATATATGGTAGAAAGAGTCATAAAATGTCACTCAGTTTAAGAAATAGGACTTTGTCAGTAAAATTAAAGCCTCTCCCCGGTCCTGTGACCCTTCTTTCTTGGGAACAAGACCGACTAGGTCCTTGTGCTCATGGAGCTTACATTTCAATTGAGGAAGAGAGACAATAAACAAAGAAATGGAGAAGAATATATCAGATAAGAAAAGTGTTATGCAAAGGATTAAAATATGACCATGTGACAGCAAGTAACTGGATGGCTACTTTGGATCGGATGGTCTGGGAGGGCTTCCTTGGGGAGGCAGAATTTAAGTTGAGATCTGAGTGAAAAGAGGGAGTCACGTGAAGATAAAGAGGAAAAGCACACCAGACCAAGGGATGAGAAAGTGAAAAGGACCTAAAGCAAGAACAAGCCTGACAAATAAAAGGCCAGGTGGCTATAACTTAGTAGGTGAGAATCAGATAGAGGTACTGTTAAAAACAGGCCTTATAAACTAGCATAAAGAGTTTAGAATTTGTTTTAAGAGCAATGGAATAAGAATTTTAAATAAGGAAGTAACGTGACTTGATTTGTGTTTCAAAGATAACCATGGCTGCCACGTGGAAAAGGGGGCAGAGGGCAAACAAGAAGCGGGGAATTATTAGGACTAGACTGGTGATATTTAAGTCATAAGTTCTCTTTTGTTGGGTTTTAAAGATGCCTATAAGACAATCATGTGATGATTTTAACACACACGTGGCCATTTAAGTCCTTGTGTCTTTGTTAAAAACTAGTCTCCTTCCTCATGTAATACAGCCAACTCTACATTAGTCAAGATACATTCTCTAGTTGGTAAATTTGCTCAGCCATTTCCTCGTGGACTTTTTCCCTTTGTTACCTGTTTATTAACCACTCAGTCATTGACCAAATATTGTCAAGTACTCATTATGTGGATGAACATCTAACATGTGGTACTGACATTTAACATAGTACAGGATGTAATTGGCTCTCTATAAATGTTTGTAGAATAATCGAATGAATGAATGGATGAATTTATTATACAGTTCTCTTGAGGCTGAGTCTTCAAGGAGTGAATAGTCTAATACAGAGAACAGGAAATATACTTTAATAACTAAAACACAAAGTAAAATGTGGTAAATTGAATAGGACAGGCATTAAGAAAAGACTGAAGGAGATCAGAGGAAGCTGGGTGATTCAGGAAAGACTTCGTCAAAAATGTGGTATATTCATACAATGGAATACTATACATAACGAAAATGAACAAACCAAAACTACATGCAATAACATGGATAAACCCCATAAACATAATATTGAGCAAAATATGCCATATAAAATAAGCCATACAGAATATTATATGATTCTATTTATATAAAGCTCAAGAAAGGCAAAGCTAACCTATGGTATTATAAGTCAAGAAAGTGGTTACCTTGTGTAGAGGGGTTGTGACTGGCAAAGAGCATGAGGGGAAGTCTAGGTTTCCAGCTATGCTTGTTTCTTGGGTGTTGTTTATATGAGTGTGCCCACCTTGTGAAAATGCACTGATCTGTATGTATACTTTGTGTGCCTTTTTAGGGATGTGTCAAGAACTGTGAAGGGTCTGAGATTTTACCTTACTTGCAAGCCTGCCACAATTTTATGCATGCTTGCAGAAAACATAGTACTCCTGGGTCAGAGAAAAAGGAATTTATTACTCATAGCATAGCAAGCACAGTGAGTTTCATGTTCGCTCAAGTTCCCCTTGCTCCTTTCCCCCAAGTCCCATCTGCGTGGCCCAGGTAGATGTTGCACACACAGTGAGTTTGCACCACAGCTAAAAAGCCCCAAGCAAAGAGAACCCAAATTTTTCATAATGGGCTGCAAGAAACCTGCCCTACCTTTGCTCTGGAGGGAGATATTATCTTTGTTATACTGGGCAATAAACAAACTTGCCCTCTGCTTGGGAGGGTGACACTATCTATCTTCCAAGGCTGTTCTCTATATAAACATCCTTGAAAGATAGCCTTCAGTGAAAGTTGTCAGTGCCTCTCTGCTCACAAACCACATAACCAAACCTGTTGCCACTGAGTCGACCCAGACTCACGGTGATCCCACGTATTTCAGCATAGAAATGTGCACCATAGGGTTTTCCGTGGCTGTGATCTTTTGGAAGTAGATCACCAAAGCTTTCTTCTGATGTGCCTCTGGGTGAATTCTAACCTCCAACCTTTCAGTTAATAGCCGAGTACTTAACCATTTGTGCCACCCAGAGACTCCAAGGTGTGCACAAATGCTAGAGACCCCTAAAGGATTGTTCTCCAACATGGTGTACTCCAATAAAAAGTTTACATTTAAAAATATATGGTATTTCAAACTGAAAAACCAAACCTGTTGCTGTTGAGTTAGTCCCAACTTCTAGTGACCCTATAGGACAGGATAGACCTGCCCCATAGGGTTTCCAAGGAGTGACTGGTGGTTTTGAACTGCCAACCTTCTGGTTAGCAGCCGATCTCTTAACCCTTGTGCCACTAGGGCTCCTTTGAGTTGGAATTGACTCAATGGCAACGGGTCTGGTTTTTTTTTTTTTTTTTTTTTTAATAGGGTTTCCAAGGCTGTAATCTTTACAGAAGCAGATTGTTAACATTTTTCTCCCTCGGAGCCACTGGTAGGTTCGAACTACTGACCTTTCGATTATCAACTGAGTGCTTAACCACTGCACCACCAGGACTCCTTTGTGGCATTTTGCCTGGTCCTACGCCATCCTCACAATCACTGTTATGCTTGAGCCCATTGTTGCAGCCACTGTGTCAATCCATCTCATTCCTCTTTTTCACTGACCCTCTACTTTACCAAGAATGATGTCCTTCTCCAGGGACTCTTGCTAACATGGTCAAAGTATGTGAGATGTAGTCTCACCATCCTTGCTTCTAAGGAGCATTCTGGTTGTACTTTTTCCAAGACGGATTTGTTCATTCTTTTGACAGTCCATGGTATATTCAATATTCTTCACCAACACCATAATTCAAAGGTATTAATTCTTCTTCAGTATTCCTTATTCATTGTCCAGCTTTCGCATGCATATGAGGCGATTGAAAACATCATGGCTTGAGTCAGGTGCACCTTAGTCTTCCAGGTGACATCTTTGGCCTTATTTGGGCATCCAGATTAAGAGAAAGTGACATTTATTTAAGAAACAGTGAGCAGTTGAGTATGAGTAGAGTGTAGGACTTTCCCTACATAAAAGACTTCAAACATAGGAAGGTGAATAAAATGAAATTCAAATTGCCGATTTTACTGTCTTTTTTACTGCTCAGATAAAGGTTTGTAGAAGGGAAGAAAATCACATTAAAGAATGAAACAAGATTTCAAAGAATCGTGTGTGGATCCCATTTATCCTTTTCCTTACTTCCCCAACTGTACAAGTTTGGATTATTTAGAGCTGATATTTAGAAAACGTTTTCATCATAATATGTACACAGATCAGTAGATTTTATTTTGAAAATAAATTTAAAAAAAACAGAAAATAATAAACTTATACACCTTTAAAAATGTTTTATTTCCTAATTGAAAATTTTAAACCAAAATTATACTGACCCTAATTAAATTTACTTTGAAAGTCAAATCTCTAAATTTCTCTAGTCTTATTTACAATAAATCTGGATGACCCAATAGCATTTAAACAGAAATGTGATATAGTTAATACTTAACATTTTCTCTCTGAAACATCTATTTTTATGCTACCTAGGTAAGAGTGTGGAAGTGAATATTAACATTCCATAACCATATTTTGGTGCTGATGCTGCATTTTAGCATTTTATGATCTATCCTGAGCTGTTTGATTGAACAGCAGTCTGCTGTTTAATCAAGGGCCATGTGTTAGTCTATATAAGGGTACTGTATTATAAAAGCGAATGTAAAATTAATTTCAGGATATATATGTTTAATTACATGGCCTTGTGTTGTATATCTGAATCAAATTGTGCATTGCTTCTTAATAGCTTGAAAAAGTTTGGAATTAATTTAAGCAATGAAGCTTGAGATCTTTTTTTAAGGAGTCTTTTCTCAGATCATAATTCAGTTCTTGAAGCTGGGTCCTTTGTGTTTTTTCTCAATATAGCCCCTGGGGCAAGGAAGTAAAGGAATATAACATTTATTGAATGTTTGTTATGTACCAGGTGATGAGATGGATGGTTTACATACATCACCTCATTTTAAAACCCAATGAAATTTCATGAGGTGAGTGTAATTATTCCCATTTTATAGACGAATAAACAAATCAAGAGTAAGTTACTGAGATCACACAGTGAGTAAGTAGTGAAACCAGGATCTGAATCAAAGCTATATAACTCCATGCTAAAATTACTTTCAAAAATAGGACTTTCATATGGGTAGAGAGAGAGGAAAAAAAAAAACTGAAAGATGATTGTATGTTGTTGTTAGGTGCTGTTGAGTCGGTTCTGACTCTTAGCAACCCTAAGTACAACAGAACGAAACACTGCCCAGTCCTGTGACATCCTCATGATAGTTGCTCTGTTTGAGTCCATTGTTGCAGCCACTGTGTCAGTCCATCTCATTGAGGGTCTTCCTCTTTTTTGCTGACCCTCTACTTTACCAAGCATGGTGTCCTTCTCTAGGGACTGACCTCTCCTGATAACGTGTCCAAAGTATGTGATATGAAGTCTCACCACTCTTGCTTCTAAGGAGCATTCTTGCTGTCCTTCGTCCGAGACAGATTTGTTCATTCTTTTGGCAGTCAGAAGGATTGTATACCATTATGTTATTCTTCATTTTGCCATTCTTTATTTCCTGAATTTCTGATAATATATAAGTATGTATATATTCATTTAAATGTAGTCTAGGATTTTAAGTGACCTTGAGAAGTCATTCAGGTTGACACTATTAATGCCAAGAACTCCGATGGGCTACATCCATGTGAAGCCTCTTGACAGGGAAAGCTTGAGCACAGTGAGCTTCTGAAAATCAGAAATATTGCTGGGGATCTTTCGATCATAGGCTGACAGTACACTTTCAGAGAGACCTCAAAAGTCAAGTTGGGTGCAAAAGGAAACCTATTCAAGGCTCTACTCCAAGCTGAAAATGTTACTGGGTGGGCACTCGGACCGGTTGATTATTACTAGGTTGTGTAAGCAAAAACTACTACCACCACCACTACTTTAAAAGCTTGTTTAATAGTTGATGTAAATCATCTGGAGTCATTTCACGTACTTCTCTAATAAAGAATGGGTCTTACTGTTTATTATATTTAGCTCTTTACTTTGTATGTATCCTTATGACAGACAGTTTGGATCAAGATTCGAATGATCATTTCCCTCCTTTAATTTATCGTTTCCCTTAATATTTCTGTAGCTAACTTTAATTGTCTATATGAAGGTGTTGGTGTAGAAAGACCAGCTAGAAGGGTGTAGCAGATGCTGTGGTGTGCCACCAAGATTCCCCCTTTTGGACTAAGGTGGCACTCCCCGCACCTGCCGGGAGTGTTGTCTACTGGCAGCTCACAGCTGAAACTCTCGTAGGAATCACCTTTGGCCAAAGGTAGTTGCCTTGTCCAAGGTTACATGCTCTTCTCGGGGTAAGACTATATCTAATGTCTGGACTATGTCGTTATTGGTGGTGGCTGCTCCATTCTGAACTGGAGACCTCTGTTTTACCGCTGCTACTGTAGTTTGCTGCTACTGTAGAAAACCCTCAGCTCTGACCTGCCAATGCACCCCACAGCCTCCAAAGTCCAGAAAATCAGTCACAGAGCCTTTGAACTTGGGCTGACTCCAGTGCTCACTTTATTTGCTGCTGACAGTGAGAAGCTAATAAGCAGTACAGCTCTTAAGTTCAGTGTTTAGAGAGTAAGGCTTGTGAACTCTTTCTGAGCAAACTGGCTGTGTGTGTCTAGGTGACTAACTACTTGCTCAGTCCCTCCAAGAAGAGGAACGATCATCACAGAATCTGTCTGGTGCATTATTGTGATATCCACCTTTGGATGTTCTTCTTCCTGGTGTTCCCAGTGGTGATGGTGGAGTGAGTGGAGTCTATAGGAAATGTAGTTGTGTGGATGGATGTGATAGTCTTCTGTTTAGGATGGGTTCCTGGGAAGAGACTCTGAGACAGAGATTTACATGGAGAGGGCTCACTGGTGAGTGCTCTAAGGAACAGCACTTATAAGGGAGTGAGGGAAGGAGGATGGGGCAGAAGGGGAAGTTGAACCGTGATGAAGTTGCAACAGAAGTCACAGCTGATCCTACATGGAGGTCGGGAGCTGGGATGGCCCTTCAGCAATGAGCCTAAATTGAGGCAAGTGGACTGGGCTTTTGTATCCACTTATAATCCAGATGGAGGGGCAATGGTGGTTCAGGGGTAGAATTCTCACTTTCTTTGTGGGAGACCTGGGTTTGATTCCTGGCCAATGTACCTCATGCACAGCCATCACCTGTCTGTCAGTGGAGGCTTATGGGTTGTTATGATGCTAAATAGATTTTAGCAGTGCTTACAGACTAAAATAGACTAGGAAGAAAGGCCTAGTAATCTACTTCTGAAAATTAGCCAGTAAAAACCCTGTGGATCACAAAAATCCAATCCCCTTATGTATGGGGTCCCCATTAGTTGGGGGTTGACTCAATGGCAGCTAAGAACAACAACAGCCCTGGGTTTGGGTGAGTGGGCAGTTTACCCTTGTATCTTAGATTTGCAAATACTACTGTAAAGGCCACAAAAACTGGCAAAATTAAAGAGGTAAGATGGTCTCAGAGGATACCACAAAGAGGCAAGTTACCTCTTTGTAACAAATCTCTTTCTGAAAAATATCCTGTAGCAGGTTGCAGCAGGACAATTTAGTCTTCCCATCATGTTTACTAAAGACTATGGGATCTAATTGCCCATGTGGGGAAACTGTTTTCTTTAACCTCAAAATGAATTATTTTCCCCAACTCTACAATGATTATTACACATTTTCTGGATCCCTAAAACTTTTTCTAGCTGGGATCCACTAACCAGCATCCACTCTAATACATATGATTGATTGAGTCACATGGAAAAAAATCCAGGAGAAAAATCCTTAAAATAGCATCCCGAGTGGTAGTTTCCCATCCTGCTAAACTTGTTTCTTGACTTCTCAGATATAGTTTCCTCTCTTCAGCATTCAGTAATGATTTACAATGTGAAATAATTTTATTCAATCAGGAAATTAATTTAGTTTCACAGGGTAAACATTTTAGTGAACTGCTTTGATCAAAATTAGACCATTAACTCACCCTGGCATTACTGGCACGAATCTAAAACACTGGAAATAACAAATGTTGGAGAGGCTGCAGGGAGATCAGAACTCTTATGCACTGCTGGTGGGAATGCAAAATGATACAACCATTTTGGAAAATGATATGGGCTTCCTTAGAAAGCTGGAATTGGAATACCGTATGATCCAGCTATCCCACTCCTAGGAATATATCCTAGAGAAATAAGAGCCGTTGCATGAATAGACATATGCACAGCCATGTTCATTGCAGCAGTGTTCACAATAGCAAAAAGATGGAAACAACCTAGATGCCCATCAACAGATGAATGGATAAACAAACTATGGTACATACACACAACAGAGTATTATGCAATGATAAAGAACAATGATGAATCTGTGAAACATTTCATAACATGGATGAAACTGGAGGACATTATGCTGAGTGAAATAAGTCAATCACAAAAGGACAAATATTGTCTGAGACCTCTATTGTAAAAACTCATCAAAAAGTTTATTTACACAGAAAAAGTAACAATCTTT
Source organism: Trichechus manatus latirostris (assembly GCF_000243295.1). NCBI lineage: Eukaryota > Metazoa > Chordata > Mammalia > Sirenia > Trichechidae > Trichechus > Trichechus manatus. The sequence continues at coordinate 7,579,585 of NW_004443973.1, read as the reverse complement.
GTTGGTTACAAGGGATAGGAAAGGTAGGAGGAAATACTAAACAGAAAATAGATAAGTGGTAACTTTGGTGAAGGGTAAGACAGTACACAATACTGGGGAAGCCAGCACAACCTGTACAAGGAAAGGTCATGGAAGCTCCATAGACACATCCAACTCCCTGAGGGACTGAATTGCTGGGCGGAGGGCTGTGGGGACCATGGTCTCAGGGAATATCTAGCTCAATTGACATAACACAGTTTATAAAGACAATGTTCTACATTCTACCTTGATGAGTAGCGTCTGGGGTCTTAAAAGCCTGTGAGCAGCCATCTAAGATACTCCACTGGTCTCACCCCTTCAGGAACAAGGGAGAATGAAGAAAACAGGATACAAGGAAAAGATTAGTCCGAAGGACTAATGGACCACAGCTACCACGACCTCCACCAGACTGAGTCCAGTACAGCGAGATGGTGCCTGGCTACCACCACTGACTGCTCGGACTGGGATCACAACAGAGGGTCCTGGACAGAGCTGGAGAAGGATGTAGAACAAAATTCTAACACACACAAAAAAAGACCAGATTTACTGGCCTGACAGAGACTTGAGAAACCCCGAGAGTATGACCCCTGGACACCCTTTTAGCTCAGTGGTGAAGTCACTCCCAAGGTTGACCGTTCTGCCGGGAATTGGACAGCCCCATAAAACGAAACAGGACTAATGAGGCACAGCAGTCCAGGGACAAGGACTAGAAGGCAGGAGGGGACAGGAAAGAAAAAAAAAAATTGGACCATTAAAACAATTTTTAAAAATTGTCCAGTAACCCTCGCTGCTAGCATTATGTATGTCAAAATTGAAACACACAGCTATAGAACTCACAAGGTTTCCCTCTTGCCTTGACTACTAGGAAACTCAGAGCCAAATTTAACATTCTGTTACAATAACAATACTCAGCTTAGATTTTTCTGTAAAGTTCTCCTTCCCAACCTCCTCCCCTCACCCTTTATTCCACCTTCCCAACACACAACTAAATAATTTTTAGATATATTTTTAAGAGTTTGCCCTGGGTACAAAACAGAAAACCATGAAACATTCTGGAAACTATAATTATTTCTGTGTGTTCCAATATTTTAAGGTTGTTATGGGGAAAGGCAGGTTAATCATAAGCAATTAGTAAGTGGGCAACAGGGAGAAGAAGTTCAGTTTTAGCATCTCTCTGAGGACCAAGAATTTGATGATGAATGGTTGAATATGGATTATATATCCACTACAGAAAGGAGAACAGTCTCTTCAGTATGGAATCTATTTTCCAAAACTGAATAGATCTGAGCCTCAAGCAGTTCCATCAGACAAATTGTGTGCTAAATCTTCTTTGAGTTACTGAGCTTAAATCAAATTTAGATATAAAAGGTTTTATTTTACATAAGCTATGTTTAAAGCTTCTATTGAGTCTTCAGAATGATTTGCTGCAATGCATGTGCTTTTGGTATTAGTCCAACTTTTTAACTTGTCTGTAGTTTCAGTGATAAAAACTCACATTAACTTAAATAAAATGCCGGCATTGAAAGCTCTCAGGCTAGTTATCGATGTTCTCCATGTCTTCAATATATTAAGATAAGATGAACTCAGCCTTTATAAAAACTGACATTAATTGGTATGATTCTTCATATCAATACCTCAATCAATGTTAAAATATCCTTCCATATTCTGTGTATGTTAGAATCTGTGATAATGGAACGTATCTGTCAAGATAATATGGGTTTTGATGTGGTAAAAATATAATCCTAGAATCCCTGTGAATTAACACAATAAGGGTTTATTTCTTATTCATGCGAAGTCCCAATGTGACTCTGAAAGCTCTTCAATATGTAACCTTCTCTATATTACAGCAAAAGAAAAGAAAGCCAGAGTGTAGCACACTGGCTCTTAAACGCTTCAACCCAGAAACGACTAGCGCTCATGGCCCATTGCTCACGACTGAGCACATGGATATTTATTCATTTATTTATTTGTTGTTATTGTGCTTTAGCTGAAGGTTTACAGAGCAAATTAGTTTATCATTAAACAATTAATACACATATGTTTTATGACGTTGGTTGCTAAGCCCATGACATGTCAACACTCTCCCTTTCTCGACCTTGGATTCCCCTTTACCAGCTTTCTTGTCCCCTCTTGCCTTCTCGTCCTTGCCCCTGGCCTGGTGTGCCCATTTAGTCTTGTTTGTTTTATGGGCCTGTCTAATCTTCGACTGAAGGGTGAACCTCAAGAATGACTTCAGTACTGAGTTAAAAATGTGTCCGAGGGCCATACGCTCCGGGTTTTTCCAGTCTCTGTCTTTTTTTTTTTTTTTGTGACTTAGAATTTTGTTCTACATTTTTCTCCAGCTCTGTCCAGGAGTCTCTATTGTGATCCCTGTCAGAGCAGTTGGTGGTGGTAGCCTGTCACCGTCTAGTTGTGCTGGACTCAGTCTGGTGGAGGCTGTGGTAGTTGTGGTCCATTAGTCCTTTGGACTAATCTTTCCCTTGTGTCTTTGGTTTTCTTCATTCTCCCTTGCTCCAGATGGGGTGGGACCAGTGGAGTATCTTAGATGGCCACTCACAAGCTTCTAAGACCTCAAACGCTACTCACCAAAGTAGGAGGTAGAACATTTTCTTTATAAACTATGTTACGCCAATTGAGCTAGATATTCCCCGAGACCATTGGTCCCAAGCTCTCAGCCCAGTAATTCAGTCCCTCAGGGAGTCTGGCTGTGTTTTTGAAGCTTCCATGACCTTGCCTTGATCAAGTTGTACTGGCCTCCCCAGTATTGTGTACTGTCTTACCCTTTACCAAATTTGCCACTTATCTATAGTCTATTTAGTGTTTTTCCATCCCCACCTCTCCCCTCCCTCGTAACCAATGAAGATTGTTTCTTTCTGTGTATAAACCTTTTCATGAGTTTTTATAGTAGTGGTCTCATACAGTATTTGTCCTTTTGTGGTTGACTTATTTCACTTAGCATAATGCCCACCAGATTCATTCATGTCGTGAGATGTTTCCCAGATTCATCAGTGTTCTTTATCATTGCATAATATTCCATTATGTGTATGTACCACGGTTTGTTTACCTATCCATCTGTTGATGGACACTTAGGTTGTTTCCATCTTTTTGCTATTGTAAATAATGCTGCAATGAACATGGGTGTGCATACGTCTATTCATGTGACAGCTCTTATTTCTCTAGGATATATTCCTAGAGTGGGGTAGCTGGATCGTATGGTATTTATATTTCTCGCTTTTTAAGGAAGTACCATATCTTTTTCCGAAACGGTTGTACCATTTTACATTCCCACCAGCAGTGACATAAGAGTTCCAAGCTCCCCACAACCTCTGCAATATTTGCTCTTTTTTTTTTTTGATTCATGAGCACACGGATATTTAGTGAGCAGTAAATGTTTCTGTCTCATGGAGTGTTCAGCATTTCGAGGGAGTACACAATTTTTTTGCATCTGATTCTGGAAAAATATAGGTTCTATCCATATCACTGTTTTTAATATAAGGTCTTGTTTTTTCGTATCATGTCTGTTGCTGTGTGCTATCCAGTTGATTCCGACTCATAGTGACCCTATACGACAGAGTAGAACTGCCCCAGAGGGTTTCCAAGGTGTAATCTTTATGGAAGCAAATTGCAACATCTTTCTCTCCTGGTTCAAACCCCTGAGCTCTCAGTTAACAGCCGAGTGCTTAACCACTGCACCACCAGGGCTCCTTATAATGTCTGTAAGTGTACATAATATTCATGATTATAATTATATATACAAAAAGAAGAATATAAATTTGTGTCATAAAATCTCTATTTTGTTGTTTACAGATGATTTTTGTTGAGTGGATGTTAAAATTACTTGTTAGTTAAGGCATTGTTTTATCGTTTGAATGATAAAGGTCAAAGTCACACCCCTTGTGGGTAGGAAGTAGGGTCTTACTTAAACAAAATGTTATTCATAGTGCGACACACAAGAATCCTAGAAATTCTCTGAGGGAGAAACAAATATATCCCCTCCAAAGGGAATGAGGGTTGAGAGGGGTTGCCCAGGGAGGCAGTAGAGTGAGCAGCTTTTCTTAGAGGGGGTAAGACTACTAGGAGACCATCTCCTATGCACTGGAAAGAACATCAATAAGCAGACTAAGGGCTGGGGGTAAGTGTCCCAGGCAAGGGGCTATTAGGGTGTACTGACCCTTTGAAATAAGAACATAAGAGCAAGGGGGGAGGACTGGTTGGATAGGGCCTGCGACCTTGCTCACTACCTTAGTACTTGGAGAAGACACTGAAGATCTCAGATAGTCTCAGAGGTACCTATGGAACTGAGGGCTTGGTTTACCTTTAGGCCAAGTTTCAGAAAGGAATCAGAAAACTTTGTTAAAGTTGAGATTGGAATAAAGGAAGTGAGAAAGTTCCAATGAAAGGTTACATTCCAGGAAATAAAGTCAGGGCTCAAGTCATTGAGTAGGTTTTATACATCTGGGAGAGTGAATGGGAGATGCGGTTGGAGAGATGGACAGTGATTAGATCACAGATTTGTTTCCAAAGTCAGTGTAGAGCCAATGTGGAATTCAAATCAGGACAACACATGAATAGATTTGCATTTTAGAAAGATCAGCTGGGAAGCTATTATAGCAATGTAGTCTGGAGATGATGATTTTGTGAAATATGGCAGTGGTAGAGATAGACGTCAAATATTTGGAGATAGGCTGTATAGGATGTTGGTCAACTATTAGATGGTGAGGGTGAGAGTGTTGTGAGTCTGTGATGTCTTCCAGGTTTCAGGCTAGGTAGACTGGGTGAGAAATTAAATATGGTGTCATATTCACTCAGCAGATGCAGGCTGAGCGTGGGAAGGTACTGGAGCAATTCTGTGCATGGCAAGTTTGAAATATTTGCGACATAAAACACATACTCAATAATTATTAGTTAAATATGTGAATGTTCCACACTCCTTCAGAAAGAAAAGTAATAACTATTTCCCAATATCTGAAACCCACATAGAAAGAGTGCAGAGGTCTCCAGAGTAGTGTCATGTATCTACTAGAAATTAAGATAATAAAGGCTCAATTTTCATTCAGAGTTTTCCTCTACTAAGAGTTGGAGGCACTACTTATTACTCAGTGGCTGAGGCCATGTTCTGCCCATTGGGTTAGACCTCCTGGTTCCAACTGCTTGAATCATAGCTGAGTTTCCTGGACCCTTTGGACTCTGCCTTACACCGGCGTCTACAAGCTGGATTAGCACCCCCAGCCCCCACTCTGTGAGTAGGTCTACTACCCAGCCCCAGCCAGCCTCTCTTCTGCTCTACCAAAGATCCTACAACCCTGAGAGTCATCCCTGATAATCATCTGACAGGCTTCCTACAGCAGTGATACAGACACTGTCCCTGGGCATTCAGAATCACTATTTGTGGTTGGAAATCATTCCTGCTGAAGAGATGTTCATCAATTACACTAGGATTACCAAAATACATTACTGTTCTCCTTCCTCAAACTTCAAGGAGACGCCTAACTCAGTGCTTCATGCATGAAAAGTGCTCAACCAATGTTTGTTGAACGAGTGAATGGACAATCAATACATTAAACAGAGACCATTAAAAAATAAAACTCTTACTATGCCTTGTGCTCGGTGTGGCTTGTGCTCATACCCTTGTGAACTCTCAATAGTTCTCACTCTAATGATATATATACCTCATCTAATGATGAGCACTAATTTAGTTGTGAACACAGCTTTCACTAAGAACTGACTGGCAATAGCCACACTCATCTTTGCAGCCTGAGAGCTCCATGTGCCCATGTCAGAGGAGAGAGGCAGGCAGGTCAACACATTTTGTGGCACAATTTTCCAAATATGGTATAATAAAGCTTCTTTTTTATGGGCATGGAAAACATAGCTGGAAAAGGAACAACCCGTTTTTAATTAGAAACATTCAGATTTACTCTTAATTTAATTCAGCCACCCAGCAGCCATGATTCAATTTGCATCATGATGTATCTTCAATACTATCCATTTTCATAAATGCAAACTTCCCTGAATATGGTTCTGATGGATCCTGACATTTTAAAATACGTCCTATTGTCCTTTTTTGTGCAGTAGACCAAGCATAGACTGTTCACTCCTATATCATTGTCGCCGTACTATCAGACCAGATGGCTATTTCATCACAGAATCAAGAATGAGGGATAATTTATGCTATTCCTTGCTCTAGAATGTGCAAATAGAAAGCATTTGCTGTGCACATACTCATGAAAACCAGCTCAGTCCTGCAGCAACAGCCTCGTCAAAGGGCATTTGGTGTTACAGCTACCCTGCCTTCATGGACAGGATTTCATTGCACAGAGTTGTAAACTCTCAAGCCGTGGAGTATACTGTCAAAGCACATGAGTTGATGCTTCACTTAGTAACCAAATTAAACTTGGAGTGCCTCTTTGTTGAGGAAAACAAGTTGCGGTAAAATGGTTCTAAAATGGGAAAGATTATATCTGAACCCTTCATTGTCTCATATTCAAGGATTTCTCCTCTCCGTAGGAAAAAAAAATATGAACGTTGGCTTAATATTCAGAGCAGTTGTTTTTGTGTCTGTGAATGTTAAATGTTAGAAACGGAAGAGCTATTTATCCTCAGCCTGCTGAAGAGAACAGTGGAAATTTCTCTTTATTGGTCTATAAATAAAGTCTGAACACACCCTTTATTGGGAGAAGAGCCACAGCAACTCATTACAAAACCAACTGGCTCATCAGAATTCCTATTTTGATAGTGTCATAAGCATGCAGATGGAAACATAGACTAAAGATTGTCCTCACACCCTCTCAAACATATTTAATCTTAGGACCAACTAGCACTCCCTTGGTGAAAAGAAAAATGCATATAAAATCATAAGAATTTCTGGTTAACAAGTGTTACTGCTGACGAAAAGCTAAGTGATTCAGTGAAATATCATTTAATACAAACACTGAAGTAATAAATCAAATGGCCGTTACTTTCTTTGTCTAATCACAATATCAACAAAGGAATGATTCTCACTCCGTTTTGTTTTGTTTTTCAAATATTTGGGGTATTTGGGCTTTGTCTACACAGAACCCAAAACAACTAGTTAATTCAGTAAAATAAAATTTAAAAAAATACAATTACTCCCAAAAATATCAGTTAAGATGCCTGTTTGAAATCTACAGACCAAAGACCTGGTTCCATTAATTTTTTATATATCAATTATTTGTGGTTGTGAACATGTAGAAAGGCTATTGAAAATATCTCAGTGATATGGGCAATATAATCCTTCCTTTCTATTTCAATTCCGTTTAATTCGTTCATGTATATTAACTTTCTCAGATTAGATATCTTGCAAAAACAAACAGCTGCACTTGGGGAATTTGGTAGTGTGGGCAAAATTAAAAAGCTATCAGTGTGAAAAGTGAGAACAGACAGAAAGCTTAACAAACTGGAAAGAACAACAGGCAGTTAGCAATAATCGTGTTCCCTTTCCAAGGATGGAACTGTATCTGCCTGTCCCCAGTACATGATTTGAGGCTTATACTCATATTAATAATGATACCTTTTCCATCGATATCTTGGATTATTACCAGTGTCTGGGAGAAATTTTATTGGCTGCTGCAGTTCATTGAGAATTAATTGATATGACACACTTACTCTACACGAACTTGGAAAAAAGTCTATCAAGTGAGTGATTTAATTCATTTTATGTTAATTATAAATCATGCCAGGAAACACTATTACGGATGGACTTGTTTCCAGCTCTTGGGTTGCATGTGTGAGCAGTTTATACTTCCGACACATTCTGCACACCCTGACTTTGACTAACACCTTATGAAAGGCATTCATTTGGCATTCTCTCCAATATCTGCCGTGTGGTATGTTCTTAAACTAATTAGGCCAAGAGGAGGCAGCAAAATGGCCCACTTATCTTTATTTGTAATTTAACCAACATTATGAGAGACAACCTCCAAATTGGGTAATTTAAAATTTCTATGCACACCCTGCATCTTTTCAAATAATCTCCGAAGTATTTCATAAAACAGAAAAAACCAGGTGGGTGGGGGGGGCTTTGCTTCCCAATCGCACAGAAAATGAAGGATTACTTTAGAAAGGGAGTGTGAGGTGTTACTGGCTGCACGTTAAGACCACATCCAGAAGACCTCTTTATTTTCATTTCCTGCTCAATACTGCTGATGAGTAGATTCTCCCGGATTCCCCCCACCTCCCCGCCCTCAGTGACCGTACACAAGTACTTTTATTAAACAAGTCCATCAGAATGGGGGTAGTTGCTATGCAGGAGCGGTAACTCACATAATGGGAGATGGCATTTCTTCCCTACTCGTGCTGCTCCGCTGGTTCTAATAGCAACCTGGAGCTCAATTTCCTCCTCAAGAACATTGCATTTCATGTGGAATGTCAATTATTAAAATGCAGTGTCCCGTGTCTTACTTCTCACTAGATGAATTCATTTGCAAAACTTGCCAATTTATGCAAATGATCCTTAACCTGTAACTGCCTGGAATCTATTTCACTGTTTCTAGATGTGGCAGGTTGGAGCCTAGATGAGGGAAGGAAATCCATGAATGCAAAACTTGTCAGTTCTGTCATCCTTATATTGGTTACTGAGTTGTTGTTTTTTTTATTAAAAAAAAACAAAAACCACTACCACCACCAACAGATAAAAATGTGTTATTCAGTGGAAGCCGACAGCTGGTACTGAAAAATCTAGAGATTAAATTAAGGATAACCCAGGATGAGACGATCTGATACCTGCATCTCCTGACACTTCTGAGTAATGTTAGAAACTAATGACCTCTTTTCTGGGAGAAACTAACTGGTTAATAACCTAAGATGGGTCTATTAGCTACTGACTAAGACAGATACAGGTAAGAAATTTCTTCTTGAGAGGGAAAGCCAAACTGGCCTGAGTGTAAGTAAATACAAAGCACAAAGGAACAGTAGAAATATTTTTATTTTTAGTCATGGTTACATGAAAGACAAGGCAGCAAAAAAGGGGTGTTTGTCAAGAAGGAGATTGCTGTGCACGCCTGTGGGCGCATGCGCGCGTGGGTGTGTGACTGTGGAGGGGTATAAGTGGGCCTTCCCAATGTTTCTGTGCCTAAATGTGTGTTTCCACAGGTACCTCATACATCAAATTTTGAACCTTTCCTCTGAATGTGTTGGGTTTTGTACATGCCTACATCAATGGCACGACACTTTAATCTACAGTTCTGAAAAGACATACTGCAATGTTTGCCCCAACTGGCCCTGACTTAACAGTTACACAGTCTCTTTTAATGAACAGTGTTGAAAAATAGCTTTCTGCAGACCTCGGAGCTGCTTTTCCTTTTCCTTTTTTGAGGTCAGGGGAAGGATTTAGATTCCTGGCCTGGCTTCTGAATCACAGGAAATGGATATGTCATTTTTATTTGCCGCTCTTCATTCAAGCAAGTTTATCAAGACCAGTGAACAGGCTGGATTAGATGAGCCAGGGAGACTTGACCGGGGAGGCAGCTGGTCACAAGGTCTTTCTCTCTCTTTCTGTGTGTGTGCGTGCATGTGTGCATGCATATGTGTGTGCATACATGTGTGTGGCACAGGGACACTCAGCCTGGGCCATGAAACAATATTCATCAAGCATCGACTTTACTCCAGACTCTTCCATCCCCCACTGTCCTTGGTGGCTCCTTTGCTCCCTGAGCATGGACTCTGACTTGTTTGCATCCATGCTACATATACTTGGCCACAACCAGGCCTCAGAACCCATTCCTATGGCTACCTTCTTTTCCCTCTTTTAAGTGTACCAATAGTTTCAAAGTGGGTAGGGGTATTTACTGTAGAATGGATTCTCAGAACTTCACAATGGATTCTGCTTAAAGAGAAAAAAGGCATCTACCCTCTGTAAAATTGATAATTACCGCTTCAATGGGCCAGTCCAAACTCTGGAAGAATAATAAGAGAACACATACTTGATTGCTCACTTTGCGCCCGTTTTCTTCCAGAACAGTGTCTCTTTAAATCTACCAGAGAAGGTATTCCTTCTGGCCCACAGGATGCCAAAATGACTTGATGATTTATTTATGCAGTGCTTGGCAGCATATAGTCCAGACTGTGGCTGAAGCTGAATTTTATGAGCCTTCTCTTAGTGAGCATATTTTAAAATTATATTAAAAATATATTTTTTGAAAACCTCAATCACGTTTGGCCCAGCCTCAAGCTCTGAGAAAGACAGCGAAAAGACTAAGGAATTAATATTGCTAAGGATTTAACAGGTGAAATTTTTATTCTAAGAGTTTAGAAAAGCCTTATGCTTTCATCTGGGCAAGGAAAAAAATGGTATTCAGATCTAAATGTTTTAATGATACCAAACATGACCTTTTCTATTTGTAGCAATTCGTTTGGTCATTCAGCAAACACTTACTGGGCTCCTACTATGTTCCACGGGAGTCCCTGGGTGGTGCAAACGCTTGAGCACTTGACTACTAATTGAAAGGTTAGTGGTTCGAACCCACCCAGAGGCACCTTGGAAGAAAGGCCTGGTGGTCTACTTCCGAAGGACCACAGACATTGAAAACCCTGCGAAGCACAGTGCTTCTCTCAAACATGGGTACTCATCTCATCAGCAACTGGTTTGTTTCTTTGTTTTACTGCGTTCTAGGAAGTATTCTATGTCCAGGGGGCTATAGTGGAAAAAACTGACGCTGTCTCTTCTCTCCTGGAACAGACTTTCTAGAGGAGGGAGATGATTGATAAACAGGTAAATAAATACTATAGGGAGACAGAATGGTTTCAAATTCCAGTAAGTCCCATGTAATAAAGAGGGACTTTGAAGGAGGAGCTAGTTAGAGTGGGCAATCAGGGTGGGCCTCTTGGAGGAGACATCTTGTGAGCTGAGACATACCTGATGTGCAGTGAGTTTTCCTGAAAGGATAGCATCTCTAATGCCAAATCAGGAAAGTATAGGATCTGGCAAAACAATTTCCTGGACAAATTTACTTTTGCAAAGATCCAGGCCTGAAGAAAAACATGTTGTTATACTCAAATGAAGGGGTTTAGACCAAGAGACAGGAGTTGAAGGGAATAAGGTGGTCGGACTGTGTGGTTTTCGAAGCGGCTTTGTAGTTTGTTTGGCACTGTGGGTTTACTTTACGTCGGCAGTGATTAATTGTTGTAAGAAGACCCAAGTTTACAAGGTCTGAAATAAGGCCAGAGGTACAGGGTTTTTATCAACTGGTAATAAAAAGTGACACAGCAAGGCTAAAAACTTAAAATCCTGGTCAGTCTTTACTGAGAATTATTCATAATAATACCTCACATTTGTATGCCACTTTATGCTCTTTATTTTTTTAAGAGTACATTCACATTCTTAGGTCTTTGACTTCCACAACAACCCTATAAGGTATGACAACCCTCCTCTTAGATGAAGAAACCGAGCCACAGAAAAATCACACAGCTTTAAAATTGTGAAACTGCTCTTTCTACCGCAGCTAACCAACCCTTGGAAATGCAAATACTTCATAATTTTAAAGGAAGCATTCTTTGTGATTACATGCTGCCCCTGTAACTGGTCAAATGTGAAACGTAGTTGTCTATATTTTGGTTCCTAGTTTGATCCATAATTGGGTTCCTAGTTTTAATATTTTAATTAAAGTTGTGTCCTCAAAGTGCAAAAATGACCACTTAAATTAGCAAATTGGTAGGGAAAACACCCAAGCTACCAAACAAGCCACTTGAAGCCTTGATTTGTTGTGGAGTCACGTGGATGAGCACTCGCGTAACTACGCTGTTTTCTCAAAGACGTAGCCTGGCTTTAATTGCTGACACAGTGGAAACAGATTTTACTTCACTTAAATTAATACTGAAAAGTAAAAATCGAAGAGGTCTGGGATTGTGTGTAAATCTAGGAGAGAGAAAATCAGGGGTCTCGTTGTTACTGTTAAAAACCATAGCCAAGTACAACCACTAAAGCTGAGACTCACATGTGAACAATTACAATCTCGACCCCTGCTTACGAACTGCTGGCCAAGGAATGAAAAGTTAATAATTTAAATTAAATTCTCTTAAATCCTATTAGTACTCCTTTTTTGGTAAACAAAGGCCTTTTCTCAAAACATAAAATTTCAAGAAATTCGTCACTTATAAAGGAATAGATGTAATCATTACCATGTAACATTAATTGTCAAAAGCATTTTAATTAATTCATTGGGTACTAATAATGTCCAAGGATATTGCACAGAATATGAAATTAGATATTTTCCTGCCCATTGAGTTTTCAGCCGTAATTCAACAGATAGACACAACAGAACACTCTTAATCTGAAAAGAATCTATCACCAACAAACTTATTAGTGATCATCTTTAGAAAAAAAAACAGCAATAATAATTTCATTATTGGGTAGCTTCTCCACAAAGCAGTTCTCAGTGCTCAGACTTTTTAAGTGACAGCTTTAGGAAGAAATGTGTGTCTGTGAGTGTGTGTTTCACTGAAGGAATTTAAGTATAAATTTGAGCTAGGATTAAGGTGATTTTGTCATCTAAAAATATTGAGGATTAGAAGATTTCACCTAATAGGTGTCCTTCCTGACAGTCAGCTATACAACCATATGCGGTTCTGAACTGTTCGGAAAAAGCTGGATATGAAAAGGCCTCATATTGAGCATGTTAAAGAATTCTCCTACACTATTCTGAACAGGGCTTATGGTGCTTCTTCAGTGTGATGATAGATTCTGGACTCTACTTACACCCTGGGTCACACTCTGAAGCTATCTTGGTCAGGCATGTCCATCCACATTCCTTAGGGGAGGTGTTCAATTCATGCTGCCGTCTGCTTAGTTTCATTGAGTGTTTGGATCTCCTGGGAGTTTATAAAATATGTGCCTCATACAGAGCCAAACGCTTTGGTTCTTGTTCTACTCTTTGGGACTATACTGAATTATTGTCATCCCTCTTCCACATGATAATTGGTTTCTTCAGTTACTCAAGAAGATCCTAAGTTGGACCACTGCGGGGGGTGGGGGGGCGGTCAGGAGTTCTAAGCCAGTGATACTATACTATTGAAGGAAAGGTGTAGCTTGGGAATCAGCTAGAACTGGATTTGAATCTCAGCCTCACCACTTTCTCTGTGAACTTGGGCAGTTATTATACTACTCTTTGAGCCTCAACTTCCTTATTTGAATGAGAATGACAATGCTTACTTAATAGGAAATTATGAGGATTAAATGAGAAGACAGCACAGCACACAATATCTAGCAAGTGTTCAAAACTGTAAGCTCCCTTATTTCTTGCCCTCAGGGAGCTTGCCTTATGAACATAGCTCTATCCCATATATTATTTCAAGTCACAGATATGCAAAGTGGATTTTATACCTCAGTTTCATCTGGCTGCCTGTTTCGCCTAAAATTTCTAAGTAATTTACTGGGATAGTTAAGACTTCTTCTAAGCCATTCTTAGATTTCTTGCTATAGAGCCATTTTATACTTGAAGGAATGTGGGGCAGTATTAATTTCCCTTGAAGAGGGTTTAAGTGGAACTCACCTACCTGGTATAGCATACAGCATAATGGGGAATGTGTCATCTATGCACTATCCTCCAAGGTGATATTAAATTCTATTTTGCAGTTAGGTCTTAGCTTGGATCTTTGACATGCTAAAGCCATAGTTCAAATATCAAAAAAAAAAAAAAAAAATTGGGCTAACAGTTGCTGAGTTCTGTTAATACCACAAAAAAAATCAAGTTTATTTGATTAATTGTTAATTAATCTTTTTATTCCTATCAAAGACAGTCTTGTTACTTTCACAGGAACAGGGGTTTGGTCCCTTTCAATAATTGTAAATTCTTAGAGGCAGGATTCTGAATAGACTGATTCCCGTAGCAGTCTGTTTTCCTAACAACCATCTAGACAGGATCAGTGTTGTTACTTCAAGAGTTATACAGTGGAATAGAGGGGAGTTATAGGTAATCCCTTCTTCTGAACTAGCCTGAAATAAAAATTAAATGGGCCTTGAGCGTTTGTGAATTGCAGTGTTTCGTTGGGGCCATGGAACACTAAGTGAGGCTCAGAAACACGGTGTTAATTCAGGCCTAATCATTTAATTCCACTCTGTTATGTGCCGTATTTATTGCCCTCCTGGATCTGTTTTCTATGGCCTGATAAAGAGACAGTGATTCTCTGAAGCTCAGTCAGGGACCATTTTATTTATATTGTTAGTTAGTCCAATAAAAGCACTGGTTTCAGATTCCTGCTGTTATTTTCTGTTTTGTAGCCCTGTCATTAACTATGAAAATGCTGATGGCATTTTCATCTCTTGGGCTGGAGTTGCTCTGCAGTTGAAAGGCAGCTTGTAAGGCCAGGGGACAGTCAGGACTAGCTTGACTGTAGCAAATGAAGTTTGGTGTAACCAGATGCAGACTGACTGGGGGTGGGAGACAACTCAGGTTTTAGCAGCCACTATGAACTTTCCGTTATGTGTGTAGGTGTTATAAAATATAACTGACTTTTTAAAGCGAGAATGTATGCCCTTTTAAGCTGTGATTCTGTTTGTGAAACAGTTTCTTAAAAACATTTAATCAAACTTTGGTGCAACTCTCCCTGAAGTGAAAATACTACTAGTTTTCTTGTAGAAGGAAATGGAATATAGCTCTCAAGTTGTTTATGGGTGTCAAGCAAAGGAGAAGTGATTAAAAAAAAAGCAACTGGATCACACTTCAGGTGATATATATATATATCATATGTAGTTGTATATAGGTATACATATATATATAGCTTTAATTGCATAGTTTTATTGTTTATTTTCTTAATAACCTCTAAAGTGTTATGGAGAGATCCAGAATAATAAAATGAGAGCGGGAAACAGATTTATAGAGGATATTTGAATTAATGATATGGCAGATGCATTAACATAAGTTACTGTGTAATTACCAGTGTTTCCAATGGAGTTAATGTGTAGTTATCCATGTAATAACAGACATTATTTCATAGTAGATACACAATTAGCTCATGTCATCGATATGTAGTACACAAATGAAGCAAATCATTATTGTTGTTTCAAGGCCAAAGGTGAGGACATTTTGAGGACTGGTGGGACTTTTTATCAGAAAGATCTTTTTTTTAGTTTGTCTAAAGAATGCATTCAGCAAGTAAATGTGAAAAGTATCAATGGTCAGTGGCTTCCATACCTCTGCACGTATTTAGGTATTCGGAGCAATTAGCAGCACAGAAAGTTATATTTGGGGGAATCTGGTGGAAATTACCTGAGCTTAAAAGCATACATACTAATAACCAAAAGTTATCACATTCTCATTGAAAGATAAAAAATTAATATTCATTTATTTTGCCAACAAAAATTTGTTGACCACTTTCTATGGGAAATGGACAGCTGAAGATTTAGGTCATGCCTTCAAGTACTGGGTAGAAACTGATGATCCCAGAAATCTTGTCTGTTTCAATATGACAACCAAAAAAGGTGGCAGAAATTTTCACAACCCAAAAAGCCATTTATAGCGAATAAAATGAACAGATAAAACTACAGATTTGCCGTAAATACAGAGAGATATAACCTTGGATTGTAGAACATCATTATTTGAGTTTTTACCAAGTTCTCATTTGTTCCACCCCAATATAGTGTTCTTTAGCACGGGTGAGGGGAGACAGTGTGCTGTTTATGGGGCCATGTGATAAACAGTGACAATGCTTAGCATTTTAGGATTTAGGAATCACTTTCTTAAACATTGTTACATTTGATCTTCAAAACAACTTTGTAAAGTAGGTAGGCCAGCCATCTCCATTTTACAGATGTGGTAACTGAGTCTTAGAGCTCATGTGGCTTGCCCAGTGTCCCATCTTAAGAAAACTGTAGAGTAGGGTCTCTTCATCCATAGTCTAGAACAAGTCTACTAACTAAAAATTGAGAGAAGCTATAAAAAAGAATGACAAAAGGCCCGGCTCATGTCCCTGCCGGTTCTAACATTTTATGATTCTGTGGTAAATGTCAAGTCTTGGATTCTGGAGAATAAAGAAGCTAGGATTAAAAAAAAAAAAAAAATTCAAAGAAAGCATGGGATGTGTGTGCAGAGAGGGTCTGGAGAGAATGGTAAAGACATTTGAAGCTGATGGAATGGGGGCAGAATGGGGGGCAAAGCATGGTGGCTGAAGTAATGTGTGTGCCAGGCACAGAGAATTTGCATAAGGAAGTGGTGGCAGGTAAGTATTGAGTGATAGATAGTGCCCAGATGGTGGAGGCCTCAAATGCAGACTCTAGAGTTTATTTGGAAGGAAGTAAAGAACCACTGAAAGTTTTGGGTAGGAGAACGATGTCATAAAAATGGCTTTTTATGAGGATTAGTCAAGCAGTATGCAAGAAAAAGTAGCTATTGTTGGCAAAGATACAAGTTAGAAGACCACAGCAATTGTACAAGCATGAGGGAGAACCCAATACTGCTCCAGAGAGTATACAACCACAAAGATTTAGTAATTGCCTGGTGAATTAGAAAAACTATTTTCAAATGTTCTAAAGTATTCAAATAAATTAGTCACAGCTGCTCCCTCTTTTTGAGAAAGAGATCCAAATTAAACTTGGCTTTCAGCAGACATAAAAAGCAAAATTAGGCACATCTAAAATCCAGGGCAAAGCCCTCTACTTAGTAGGTGTTCAATACATTTTTCTTATAATGTTGATGAATATATCCATCTAATTCAAGCAAGAAAAATCATGTTCCTCTAGATATCTGGATTTTTAAGACACTGATATTTTTGTTAAAAATGTGATTTAAAAGGCTGCTTTAACTCATCTGTATATTTTAAATGTATAAACGTAGGTTAAGTAAATGCTTAACTTGGAGGTGAGTAGAGAATTTTTTTTCCTTTATGAGCTGAGTGACTTCGAACAAAAAGGAATAAATTTAGTGTTTTGAATTGAGTCTAGAGTCTTTATTATAGAGAATTTCAAAAAACTTTGGTAACCGCCAAGGGTCACATTTTCAATTAATTGAACCACATGGCTTAAACATAAGTAAGCTCTATTATTCCTAGAGAGCCTTGAGCTAAATTACAAACTAAGATAAATACACTTTCAGAGATTCCCAATTCTTCAGTATAAATTGTCACACTGGCTGGGTTAATTTGGTGAGCAGATTCCTTAACATCTCAATTTTCTCATCTGGGAAGTGGGGATGATAATAATAGTGCCTGTAGTCACAGATAAACTATACAAATGCTGGTCACTATTACGGTTTACTGCCTAATTTCCCTGTGTGGCCCTGCTTGCCTTAGTGCCCAATACCCTCACGAATCTTTGGGCAGCACTTCGTTCTCCCCATACCCATCTTAAAATTTACCTGTCCTGAGGTCCAGCTAATCCCACTCAGAGCCCTGATTTTGGCTAAGCTGATAACTTACTTCATGCCAAGATGTTAATGAATGTTAATATATCTCTTTATCAACCTTCCCAGACACCTTGTTTGCATTTTAACAGAGTTTAATAAGCCTTAAGCCAAACAGTAAAAATGGTATTAATTTTAGGTTTCTCAATTGGCTAGTGAGGAGGATTCTGGCAGAGAGGGAGGGGAACCAGTAACCACTTAGTTGTTTCTAACTCATGGTGACCCTGAGTGTGTGAGAACAGAACCGCGCTCCATAGGGTTTTCAATACTGATCACCGAGCCTTTCTTCCCAGGTGACTTTCGGTGGGTTTGAACTTCTAACCTTTTGGTTAGCAGCAGAAGGAGATAACTGTTTGCACCGCCCAGGGACTCTGGAGGGAGGGGAGAAAGGCTTAAATCATACTGCCACCTAAGGCCAACTCTGGGACAGCCTGACTTCCCCACTGTCTCGCAGTGGTTCCATAATCAACAGCTGATGTGGCTGCTCCAGCCACAAGCTGAGATCTGTCCTATGCACCAGGGGCACTTTTTCTGGTTAATAAAATATGCCACCTTCTCCTTCACATTCAGTGAACGTGCAGGATGCCCTCCTTGGGTTCAGCATCTATGTCTCCTATAGGTTTTACAGGGATGGGCTGCATCCTTTCGTCTAATGCTCCAGCTACAGTGAGGGCCCACTGGGTCCTCCTCCCGCGTTTATAAACACAGCGTTTAACCCACAGCCGTGCTTCTGGTTGCTGGAGAGAGAGCTGCACTGCATCCCTGCATGACCGGCTCTTTCCGCTCGAACCAATTGTGGCACTTGCTTCCCTCCGCCTGGCACCTACCTACAGCTGTGCTTACTGAAGTGAGACTGTAATTTGCTACAGCATGCCAGGGTATTAATAGACAATTATTTATTGCAAATCTGAACCATTTATACTGTTTACTGGCTGACACAATGTAAAATTTTGATCCAAATGTTAATGTGTCCATGACATTGCATAATTCTGTTCCATGCCCATGATTTTTCTCTTCTAAATGAATCAAACATGCAGTACAAGGAAATGGCACTTTTAATGGATAAATGATTTACAGCCTCAAACTTATAAGGCTATTATTTGTGTAACTAAGGGAGAATTGACTAATTACAATAACACAGCAAATTAAACAAATTTAGGATTGTACTGGGAATAAATTCATAGGGAGAAATTGAAAATAACTTGCAAAGTTCTTAAAGGGTAACTGAATAAATCTCACTTTAGCTTTACAGGGCAATTGTATTTTGGGGGGAGATCAGGTACCTTTGAGGCCAAACAGATTTATAAATGTTCAATCGAGTAGAATATAGGTAAAAATTACTTCTTCATGAAGAACCATATGTGTAGGAGAGAGCACTTCCAATTCTCCCAATGTTTACTGAAATTGCCTACGCAAATGTTTTCGGCAGTTGGGTGTAAACAAAGAGCTTTATAGTTACGTGGTTTTCATGAAAAAGACACCCAAGTTTAGCATATTTACCTTCTATTTGTTGAGGATGCAACGCAACACCAAGGAAGAATGATTTCCTAATGGAGATCTTCGTGATTTTTCAAAATAAAAAATGTGCATCAGCAAAAATATTAATTCTTTCTTTCTGAGGTATTCTTCTTAGGTTGTCTATATCAATTCCTGTTATTCTGTTACCTCTGCCCACAGAGAGATTATTAAAATAAAAAGTGCTTCAACACAGCTCTAATTAAATCTCTGAGAACTACACTGGAGCGCCTCAACACAAGGACATTCAAAGTGAAGATTCTTTCAGTATTTTAGTTTGTGGGCCTCCCACAAATTGATGATGAGAGAAAACTGATTGGAGGTGGGGAAGCTCTAAGAATAATAATAAAATATTTGTGTGGCCTTCCGAATTATATACAAAATGGCCTTCTCTTCCCCAGACGGCAAGACTCTCATTCTCCCTGGCTCCAGAGATCACTTCCTTGGTGGTTGTTCCTGCTTCCTACCACCAGTCTTATGCCTTTCCAGTCTGTTCTCTGCAGTTTAGCTAATCATCTTTCTAAAATATATGTCTTGTCTTGCCTTTGCTGAAAAGCCTTCCCGGAATGGTCAGATAAAACACAAACACATTTACATGGTGTATGCGGCCCTTCTAAGCCTCATACTGGACACTTTTCCACTTCCTCTTGCTGGTCCCCTCATCCCCTTCTTCTTCTCCCACAGCAGCCTCCTCACCCTACACATGAACTCTAAGCTCCAGTCAGTCCACTTGTAATCTTTGAAATAGGCTGTGTTCTTGTCCCTTATTTGGGGGCCTTTGCACACCCGTTTCCTCTGCTGTGGTGCCCTCCTCACTCTCTTTGCTTGGCTCTTACTGATGACCCTCCCAGATTGTTGCTGCCTCTTTCCATTGGCCATCTCGACTTCTCTTGCTTACTTATCAAGGCCCTTCCACACTGACAGAGTTTCCTAGTACTACTGTAATAGAAATACCACAAGTTAGTGGCTTTTAAGAAGAGAAATCTATTTTCTCACAGTTCAGAAGGATAGGGGTATGAATTCAGGACACCAGCTCTAGGGGAAGGTTCTCTCTGTCAGCTCTGAGGGAAGATCCTTGTCTCCTAGTTTCTGTAGCCCTGATGTTCCTCCATTCCTTCGCAACCTTAATGTGGCGTCCATCTTCCCCTCAGGTGTGCTTCTTCTGTGTCTAATCTGCTCTTTTTATAACTCAGAAGTGATTAGATTTAGTTCACACCTCATACTGATATGGCCTCAATAATATAACAAAGAAAATCCTATTTCCTACTGGGATCACATCCGCGGGTATAAACCAAAAAACCAAACCAGTTGCCATCAAGTCAGTTCCAATTCATGACGACCCCATACGTTGCAGAGTAAAACTGCACGCTATGTGGTTTTCATGGCTGTGACCTTTCAGAAGCAGAACACCAGACCTTTCTTCTAAGCTGCTTCTGGGTGGATTTAAACTGCCAACCTTTCAGATAGTAGCCCAGCACTTAAACATTTATGCTACCCAGGGACTTTCTATTCATAGATATAGGGGTTAGAATTCCAACACATATTTGGGGGTGACACAATTTAATCCATAACATGACACCCAGCTAAAAGCCCTATGCTTTAACTACCTTCTCCACTGGGTGGAAACTTTTAGAGGGCGTGACTGTCTTCTTTACTGGGCTTGGACACAGGGTAAATGCTTGTTCAATATATAAAGAATAAATAAAATACCTATTTAATATCTCCTTTGTTCTAGGCACTGAACAAAACCCAGTGAAGTACATGAAAATGGTTAACACACTGTCCCTTCTTTCAAATAGAACAGTTTACAGTTAAGTAGAGGTGATATAAGAAACACAGAAATAACAAAGCAGAGTGTGATAAAAACACAAGTAAGGTGAGGCTTGCTGCAGGGTTTCAGAAAATTGAGATTCGTTCTTTAAAAATTATCTTTTCTGTGTTTCACTCTTTTTCTCTCACTCACTTTGAAACCAAGCAGAACTAGAACTAAATCCTCTTTCAACCACTTATTAACTTTGTGACCTAGGACAATTTACTTTCCCCAAGCCTCAATTTCTGCATCTGCAAAATGAGGATAATAATATTTACCTTACAGCGTGCTGTGAAGGTTAAGTGAGATGGTGCAAAGGGCCAACGCATAGAAAATGCTCAGCAAATGGTGCTGAGAAAATTTATTTCAAGACAATGTGCTACTTGTTCTCTCAGCCCTGCTCCACTGAACTTTAAGGTTTCATAACTCAGCATCTTATATTTCATCTATTGGGAAAATATCTTAGAGTAGGAGTCTTATCTACATAACTTGTTTTCACATTAGGACACAATATATTCAGGTTCTTTCAATACTGACTATAAATTAATTCTTGGAAGTGCTTCCTTGCTATGAATAAACTGTCATTTGGGTCTTTTTGAAATTTTAAGGACCCAAGGACAGAAACCATATCTCACACTCTGCAGGTAGTCACAAGCTTCTTGTTGAATTTGAATTAGAGAACTTTGATAATTCCATTTATTTATTCAGCACATGTTTATTGCATTATTGGATGGACCCTCTTGCTGTATCCATCTTTCCTTCCACAGACCTCCAGCTAGAATGGAGAAATGTCAGTGGGAAATGGAAAGCAGTACCCAAATGGCAGTAATTTAGACAAGCAGTGATGCAATGACTGGGTGAAATTGGATCAGACTTTAGTATTAATTGTAGTGCCTGTGCCAGGTTGAAGGACCACACATCATTGCTGTAACTTACATGATGAACAAAGCTAAGACTAGTGTACCCCATATTAATAGTGGACACTGCAGTATAGAGTGGTTAAGAATATGGGTTGCAGAATTAGACATACCTACATAGTTGCATGATTTTGTATAAATTACTTAACCTTTTTAAACTCCGAATTCTTCAACCATTACATGGGAATTTTAAAACCTATTTCGTAAGATTGGTTTGAGGATCTGTTGTCATAATGCATATACAAATTAACACAATAAGAACTCAAAGCATTTTGGATATATTTATTATGACTTTAAAGATAAGTCATGGAATCTGTGACATTTTAAAATACATTAATGATGTCTGTTTCAGAGAGAAGATTTTTATATTATTCTTATTCAACTGAATGCCTAGCTCAGAATCATTGGGCAGTGCAGTCTGGCCTTCTTCCAGGCTACCCCCTCTGCTCCTCCCCGCTTACCTCCCAGA
This sequence comes from Trichechus manatus latirostris, assembly GCF_000243295.1. Classification (NCBI taxonomy): domain Eukaryota; kingdom Metazoa; phylum Chordata; class Mammalia; order Sirenia; family Trichechidae; genus Trichechus; species Trichechus manatus. The sequence continues at coordinate 7,557,508 of NW_004443973.1, read as the reverse complement.
CTGCCAAAGAATGGGGCAAGTGTTAAACAATGCGTTGAAGAAACAGGATCAATAGACCCCACAGTCCTAACTAAATCAATGCAAATATAAATTTTGGATTACTTCTAAAATAATCAGTTATCACCTTCAGTACAAGTGACGTTGCTTAGTCTTTCTTTGCTTTCAAGCAAAATTAGAATGTGGAAATGTTTTTAAAAAATAATAAAAAGGAAAGAAACATTTTTAGAGTCTATCACAAGGAGGCCAGGAGAGCTGTTTGGCTCAGGCTTCTTCATTTAGAAAAGATCTCAAATTAGCTTTTGAGCACTTTTCTAATTTAGATTTGTCCTGTAATCATGAAAACACACTGACTGGGCTGAAAGAAGATTCACATCAGACAGCTTTCTATCTGGGTTCCATATTGGATCACAAGGTTTGTACCACACTATGAAGCAATATTATTTACACATCATTTAAATATCCTTGGAACAAAATGATTATCCTGTGTTGAATATTTTCTGTTAAAGGCATTAAATCTGTTAATTTTATTAATTAAAAATCTACCACAAGTTCTGTAACCCTATTTTGAAGCATATTCATTTTTTTAAGGTAGAGTCTGGGCCACTATCTTCTACTTCCAAGGGATTGTGCTCTTAACTCACTAGGCTGGTTAGCGTCTGGTTTTGAACAGCAGGGGGGAACTGCCCCCTTTGCATACTAAATGTATTTATTTTACTTTCACATCTCATTCAAGAAGAGAAGCTATAAACAAGAACATATTGGTTGAGAGCCAGTTTTTAATTATGTCCAAAGGAAGAATTCCTTGGGAGTGGTGTAGGGCTATGCTGTTGGTGTACATCAAGAGGAATTCAGATTTTTATATTATTTGTTCTAAGACAGAACATTTTACTTATTATTCATAATACACGTTGAAAGCAGACACCAAAATGGCTCATTTGGAGCCTTTTTGTGCTCGCCCACTAATGTACATTAACGCCAGTACACATTCTATATTACAGATTCATAAAATGCATTTGCATAATATTGAAATTATAATCCCATATGTGTAGTAAAAACCTTTATGAAAAATTGTTACTGCTCCACTACTATACAGTGACTAATTTTTAATCTTCAGCCTCTCAGCTGCAAGTAAAGATGGGGTATTCTTTAAATAAAAATCTCAGGAGTAGGAGCCTGATATCTTAACTCTCCCTTCTTTCAAGCAGGCTGTATTCAGGTGGAAGAATATAATATTTAAAGTGTTAAAACAGTTGCTTTTGCAGTAATTTTGATCTTTTGTGGACTGATACCTTAAATTTTTAGATTACACCAATGAGTATCTCTAATTGAAATACTTTATATCGGTAATGGATTGAGGGCCTCATGACTCGCTGGAGGACAGACGTCCTTTGTAGAAGAATCACAGTGACTGAGGTTGCAAATATTCTAGCAGACAATATCAATGGCTGCTGTTTCTTGAGTGTCATCTATGTGTTCAATGCTGTGGTGGACTTTTAGATAAATTCTATCAATAAAACTTCATAATAATTCAATGAGGTAGAAATATTATTCCTCATAGGATCCCTGGGTGGTGCAAATGGTTTGTGCTTGACTACTAATCTGAAGGTTGGCAGATAGAACTCTTCCAGACCACTGTGGAAGAAAGGCCTGGCTATCTGCTTCTGTAAAGATTGCAGCCAAGAAAATCCTATGGAGCAGTTCTACTCTGTAACACACTGGGTCTCCATGAGTTGGAATCGATTTGAAGGCACCTAACAAAACAAAAAGGCCATAACAAAAACATCAGAAGTGGGTGCTTTAGCAAACAGAAATCTATTTTCTCACAGTTTAGGACCCTAGAAGTCAAGAATTCAGAGTGTCAGCTCTACCAGAAGGCTTTATCTCTTTGTTGGCTCTGAGGGAAGGTCCTTGTCTCTTTTCAGCTTCTGTTCCTGGGTTCCTTGTTGATATCCATGTGGTGTGTATTGTCCCCTGTGTTTGTGCTTCCTTCAGTAGGCTTAATTTGCTCTTAAAACACACTCTACACTGATATGGTCTCATTAACATGACAAAGAAAGTCCTGTTCCCAAAAGGCATTGCATCAACAGACATAAGGGTTTAGGGTTTATGACACATATCTTTGTGGGACACAATTCAATTCATAACAGACCCGTATCTATTGACTCCAATATTCCAAGTGCTGCATCTAGCAATTGTATTAAATACAGACACTATATTCTTCAAATGACTCCACAACTGTGTTTTTAAATGATTTTCAGAGAGCTTAGATGAGACTTTTCAGAAGTAACATCACTGAGTTGTTTCCATCAGGTCTTATCAACACAAACCTTAAGGGGAAACCCCAGTGGGTGGGCTGACCCCTCACATTGTGCAAGGGGTCCCAGTCAGAGGGTGGCTCTGCACTTCCCCCGTGGCATTGGTCATCTCTTGGGCCTCGGCCTCCTTGCCTTCTCCTATGGTCCTGGGCAAAAGTTTACCCTCTGTGCAACTTCAACCAAGTGACCAGGCGGGAAGACATGTTCTACTCAGTTCACACATAAATCGTCACCAAATGGTGAATAAACAAAAGTTCTCTGAAACCCTCTCACTAGACCCTTCCTCCTTCCTCCTGTCTTCTAAAATTAACAGCTGCATGAAGGCGAAGAGAAAACCAGAATCACACAGGCTTATCCCCACCTGGATGTCATTTGACACTGGCTACACTTATGACTTCCTCACAAGGATAGAGGAAGAACCAGGAATATGACAGAAAAAAATCTCTTGACTTATTCGAACATTTTGATCTGGAAAAAGGTTTTCTTATTTCCCCTTAGCCATTTATTTTATTTTGTTGTTGTTGTTTGGTGCTGACTAGTAGGTTCCGACTCATAGCGACCCTATGTATAACAGAATGAAACACTGCCCAGTCCTGCGCTATCCTCACAATCATTGCTATGTCTGAGCCCATTGTTGCAGCCACCGTGTCAGTTCATCTCATTGAAGGTCTTCCTCTTTTTCACTGACCTTCTACCTTACCAAGCATGACGTCTTTCTCCAGGGACTGGTCCCTCCTAATAATATGTCCAAAGCACATGAGGCAAAGTCTTGCCGTAATCACTTCCAAGGAGCACTCTGGCCATACTTCTTCCGAGACCAACTTGTTTGTTCTTCTGGCATTCCATGGTGTATTCTTTACCAACACCATAATTCAAGGCATCATTTCTTCGGTCTTCTTATTCATTGCCCAGCTTTCCCATGCATATGAGGCAATTGAAAATATCATGGCTCGGGTTAGGAACAACTTAGCCCTCAAAGTAACATCTTTGCTTTTCAACACTTTAAAGAGGTCTTTTGTGGCAGATTTGCCCAGTGCAATATCTTGTTTGGTTTCTTGACTGCTGCTTCTATGGTGTTGATTATGGCTCCAAGTAAAATGAAATCCTTGACAACTTCAATCTTTTCTCTGTTTATCATGCATGATGTTGCTTATTGGTCCATTTGTGAGGATTTTTGTTTTATGTTGAAGTGTAACCCATATTGAAGGCTGCAGTCTTTGATCTTCATCAGTAAGTGCTTCAAGTTCTCTTAACTTTCAGTAAGCAAGATTGTATCATCTGCATATTACAGGTTGTTAATGAGTCTTCCTCCAATCCTGATGCCACGTTCTTCTTCATCTAGTCCAGCTTCTCCGATTATTTGCTCAACATACACATCGAATAAGTATGGTGAAAGAATCCAACACTGAAGCACATCTTTCCTGATTTTAGACTACACAGTATCTCCTTGTTCTGTTTGAACAACTGCCTCCTGGTCTATGTACAGATTTCACATGAGTGCAATTAAGTGTTCTGGAATTCCCATTCTTTGCAATGTTATCCATTATTTGTTATGATTCACACAGTCAGATGCCTTTGCATAGTCAATAATCAGTATTTTATTTTACTTTATTTAATTTTAGTAAGTACTACACGCCAAATTCAAACAATAGTTCAAAAGTTAATTTTTTATACTGTGGAAAGTCAGTCTGTCTCCCATTCCCTTTTAAAAAATACGAACAGTAGCATATTATACATGGTATTCCGAACCTTGCTGTTTTCACTTGTCAGTATTTTAAAGATTCTTTTTAATAAGGACATATAGGGCTGATATAGGGCCGCCTCTTTCTTTTAACGAAGTTGGGCCATACTTATTTAATCTGTCTTCTTTTGATGGATATTTAGGTTGTTTCCAGTGATTTGCTATTTCTGAGACCTCTGCAATAAATCACTAACGCAAGAGTCATTTTGTAATTTGTGAACAGATCTCTAAGATAGCATTCTGGAAATGCAGACTATGAGTATTTTTAATTTTGGTAGGTTTTGAAGAATAGTCCACCATAGAGATTGTACCAATTCACACTCTTCTCACCCCTACAGGCAACACGTGAGTCTCTAACTTAACCTTTTTGATCAAGATGTTCTGGTAACTACTGACCGAGGCTTGAGATGAGGATGAATTCAGAGCAGGGTTGGACAGAGGCTTGGCTTGGGGAATTGCTGCTGGACTGTTAGCCTGTCCCCAGGTGTGTGACAGAATGAGAAGAACTAGGAAACTCTTGATGAGACCATCCTGTTCATCTCAAACCACTCAGAAATAAACCCAAACATATGGGTCTTCTGTCTGATGCTAAAAATCTCCAGGAGGTAAATTCCACAGCCTTCTTTGGTAAACTATTTGGGCTTCTCACAACTCTTCTGAAAGTCAGGACATTTTTCCTTATGTCTAATATAAATTTTTCCTACATACATCCACTTGTGAAAAATGTGTGCTAACATTTCCCCAAAGCAATGAAAGTTCAACTAGCTAGATGACATGATGCTATAATTTCACGGCTTAAGTATGTGTCCCTTTTTTTTTTAATAGCATTCATTCCCTAAATCATTTTAGAAATCTTTACTCCATATACGACAGGTAGTATAAGTACTTTTATTTTACCCTGTATTTAGCTATGGACTTTACAGTGTGTGTGTGTGTGCGCGCGCGTGCGCGCGCATATATACGTGTGTACTTTAAAATTTTGCAGTGCTCTCTTATTTTCTCGTCATATATTATAATTATAGCGTTATGATACGTTAGATCTGTTTAACATACCATTTTCTTAACAGCACTCCCAATATCACTTCTGCCAAATGAGCCAATGCCACTATATCTGAGATACTTGTAGGTCATTTCTGAGTGTATCTTTCTTCTGCTGTCTAGATACAATAGTTATTTTAGCAACATTTGGCATCTGAAAAATCCCAGCATTGTGCAAATTAAAGCATCTGCTTATGCTTTGACACCCTCATTCTTCAAAGGTAGTTGGATTTGTGGTTGCTTTGTTCAACAAGCCTGCTCTAAGAGCCCAAAGATGCACATTTAATTATTAGGAAGATATGTTTGACAGAGCTATGGGGGAAAAAAATTACCCTTCGTATTCAGACCAGCATTAACATTTTTATAGAAGGAGATTGCCTGAGAGCCAAAGAAGGGGGAAAAACTCCAGGAAAATAAACATGAATCTCTTTGGTCACTGGTCGTCGCCCCCTGATTTACAAGACACCAACCCAACAACTCTTTGCTCTGTTGCCTAGAACTCATCAGTTTGCTCTCACACTGGCATTTCTGATTTCTGCTGAGGTTAAAGACAGCAAAGTAAACTCTGCTTCCAACAATAAATAACAGAGGGAGTTATTCTTTTCATTCAAACAGGCTTTAGATCACAGCAGACAGCTACAACCAGGTGCATTTAGCTACATTTGTCATTGCCGTGAATGCAAAACATGTAAAGAATCTGCTCCAAATGGGTCTATATCCAGCTTTTTCCACCTTAAATATTCTATCCCCCATTCTGTTTGGGCTGTTATCACCCATCACTATAATGAAGGTGCCTGTAGTAATGGTAACATTTCCTGATTGGTTTGTTTATTTCCACAGGTCATTGACACCAGGGAGGAGATTGTACACTGGAAGTCTTTCTGTATCTCCGGCCAGAGACTAGTAATCTCCCCAGGCAATGTAGAGATAACACATGTCAAGAGGCAGCAGTGACTGGTAAGCCAACTCATCACTCACCTACTCCCACCACCTTCCTGGCCCCTTCATTGCAGCCTTTTTTTTTTTTGCCATTCCAGAAGCCGACAGGCTTAGCTGTTGGACAGGGAAGAGAGGGAGAGGAGAAGTGGAATGCACAACATATGCAGTAAGAAGGATTTGGTGAGGCAGGAACTGCAGGTGAATATTGACTCACTTTGAAACGTGCAGCTAGGTGTGTGTTATTTGCGTATCAGGGACCCTTTGAGAAAGTGACATGCCCAGCTGTGTGGGCACACATGGGTGGGGCTGGTCTGAGGCAGGAGATAAATTCCCAGTTACTTCCGACCTTATTTGTGCACTAATTGAGCTAAGGCGCTCTCATCGGAGACCTGCTGCAGAGAAGCTGCGTGGTTCTGAGATTTATTTTCCTTCTGCCAAGTATATTGTTTCCAAATTCGCCTTTTCAAGATCTTGAAAATTCCCTTGAAAAATGATTTAACAATTTAATGAAAACAACAGTGAAACAAAACCTGTGTTGATGAGGGACAGAGGTAAGGTTGGGTTTGAAATGAGTGACGAACCTCGTAATGAAGTGTGCAGCTTTGTATATTAAGCCATTTCTCTGAGGTACTTTTCCAGATGTGATGGAATACATTTATTTTTGCACTCATCTAAACTGAAATAATACAAATGAGATACTAAAAAGATATCATTACTTGCAGAAGTAGATGAAGAATTTAGAATCCCAATTCTATAAGCTAACAGCTGTGCATGAAGCAATTCAGAGATGCTGCGAGTTCAAAGGTTGCCTAGGAGCCTTTGTCGAGCACGTATGGACTGGTAATGATCTACATGTGAATCCTACATGCTGGTAGTTCAAAGCTACTTTATTTCAGGCAAAAATAAATAGCTGTCTCCACCGAAAGCCTGCAGTAATGCTGAAGACAGCCACTGCAGTCGTGCAATAAAATGGGATGAGTTTAAAACTACCAGATGGTACCCTGTACAGTGCCTGAAATAAAATGGAGAATTAGGGTGCCCCAAGGTGTGCACAGCAAAGGCAATTACATGAAATAAATGGGCCTCAGGCCTACAGGATGCTCAAGTATGCTACACAGGAGACATACAGTACATCTGGTGAACAGATTTTATCACACACTGGAAAGCCATAAAGCACGCCGTAGACTATCGGCTCCCAGTCTCACAATGACATTTTACCTGCGTTAGTATTCACTGGTGTTTATTTTAAAAGGTGCTGTAATCTCAATGATGTGTTTTTAAAGCCTCCTTAACATTGTTTTCTACTATGTCCCATTTTGAGGGACAGACTGATATCATGCAATGAGATCCTGTGGACAAATAACCATCCCGTTGCCCGAGATCGTGTTTTTCTTTCATTTATCTCATTGCTGGTGTGATTTTGGTAATGGGATTATACTTGTCAGCACTCCCTGTATGGGAAAATGCCAACGTATTTTTAATGTGAGTTCCCACTTCTCCATTTCTTTCCTTGTAACCTCACTAACCTTTCCATCCCCACCCCCACTCCCCCTTTTACTTTAATGTTCAAGGAAAAAACGATTTTAGGTGGTGGGGGTCTGTGAAGAGAATTTGTTGGCACTGAGTCCTTTCTTGTTTCTTCCTCCACAAATGCAAACCTGCTTTCTCTTTGAAAATGATGTGTTCCTTTTCTATTGTAAAAAAAGACTGAGAAATACAGAACATTCATTATTGTTTTAAGAGTTACTCTAATAAAATCCTCTCAGTACTTAAAGATAGGTTTAGTGTCCCTCCTAGGATTCCTCCTAGCTTTGATAATTGGGTAATTGCATCCCCTCCCCCACCAATAAATATTTTCACCCAATTAAGTTTAAAACTATAATAAATTTTAAAGAATTATGGTCTAAAAATTCATACCCTCGAACCAGTATTAAATATGAATATTTATCTTAAGCTGTTGAGCAAAGCAGCCTGTTTATATGCATTTATACTCTCCGTGCAGTGCCCCGGCTGGCTTCCTGAGAGTTGCTGTGTGGCTTCCCTGCATGTCAAGCTTGAGGGCAGGAGCCGGGAGAGACTAGTGCCACGTCACATCCCATATGACTTTCGGACAACAATCTTTCACTTTCACGTTCCCTCCCTTCAACATTTCAAGACAGCATTACTTGTTCATTCATTCATTCATTCCTGTCTTCAGTAACCTCTCATTGAACCACCAGGCCCATGTAAGGAGTTGAAGCTGGGAATGGAAGGGCACACAAAACCCATGCTCCTTACTTTCCACTCCCTCCTATTTGCTCCACAAACCAGCGTGTCCAGATAAATCTTCCAGGGCTTTATTAAGAGGTAAGCCCTTTGTTGCACAGCATATACTCCCAAAGCTAAAAGACAGCTCAATGACGCAGGGCACTAGCCCCATGGTTCAGATGTGAAGTAAATGAGAAGCAGCTCCCAAAAGACAATCCAGGAGTTCATGTTTCAAACTCCAGTTGCTGGAGACACAACGAGACTCCTGCTCCCTGCTTAGCAAATAGAAATTCAATCACAACCCCAAAGCCAGCAGCTTTAGCTAAGGGAGACCTGGAGCCCTGAAGCCAAGAGCAAGAACAAAAGGGCACCACTGGCAAGACTGAAGCTGAGGTCTAGGAGAAGGGAAAGGAGGAGGAGAAACTTAGTGCAGCAGTGGCAGGAGTGAAAGAGAGAAGCAGAGAATTGATTACCAGGCAAAGAAAGAGAACAAAGAGGAGAACCCTGGGCCCTGGATTCTGGGGAGAGGCTAGCCCTGAGAGCACTGCCAGGCATGTCCCTTGTCTTTCCACAACCACCACTTTCCTCAGATCTTCTGCTCCCTTGCAGCCCCTTCTCCTAAGGCAGCCATTTCCATTATCCTGCCCTCAAAGGACCAGGCATACCCTTCCCTTCACTCCTGCAATCCTGCCATCAAAGCTTACCCATCTCTATCCATTCTTGCTCATTACAATGGAGGAAGCACAGGTGGTCTTGGATTCTAAGGTATTCTTGTTTCAAATGAAAGCTGGTAAGGCAGGGCCAAGATGGCAGAGTAGTCAGATGTTTCCGGTGGACCCTCTTACAACAAAGACCCCAAAAAACAAGTGATTTGATTATACATGGCAATCTGGGAGCCCTGAACATCAAAGGCAGAGTTGAGGAACCAGACTTAGTGGCAGGGGGAGGGAGAGAGTCTTCAGAAGCAGCAAGGAATTGCCAGACCTGACCCGGTGAGAGCCTGAGCACTTCAGGCCCGAGCAGCTCATGGGTGAGCAGTGAGGCAGGCAAACAGCGGTGCTCAGGAGGCCCATTTTCTGCACCGGGAGAGACCCAGCACCAGAGAGTCTACACAGCCACCCAGAACCAGTGAGAAGCAGCCGTCATTGGTGAAAGATAAGTACTTGCGTAAGGCTTACCGTGCAGATCAAAAACACTCCCCTTAGGGAAAAACCGCTCTCCCATTTACCTCCCCACTACCTGCTCTGCACTGGGTCCTGGACCGGCTTCAGCAGCTGCCAAGTCCCCTGGGCCGAAAGTAGGATCCGTCACACACCCGGAGCCATTCTCCCTGCCTTAGAGAGTGAACAATTAACAAACGGGGAAAAAATAAACTGCTGGCTCCCCTAAGCCAGGAATCCAGGGTAGGCAAATCTCCTTTGCCTAGGCACAGGCATAAGGGATCCACAGACTTTGAGTGCCTTTCTCCCTGCATAGACTTGTGTGGGCCCATCTCAACAGCATAGGCCCTCATTACCACAGTATAACAGGGTATATACTGGAAGTCTAACTTCAACTGTTTCAGCTGTGAAGTGGCAAGTTCTTGAGATTTGACACTGCTCTGC
>NW_004443973.1:7398361-7541799 GCF_000243295.1 Trichechus manatus latirostris | reverse complement strand
GTACTGGTACAACAACAGATACCTAGATCAATGGAACAGAATTGAGAATCCAGACATAAATTCATCCACCTATGAGCAGCTGATATTTGACAAAAAAAACTGAAACAAGACCAATACCTCACATCATGCAATGGATCAAAGACCTAAATATAAAATCTAAAATGAAAAAGATCATGGAAGAAAAAATAGGGACAACACTAGGAGCCCTAATACATGGCATAAACACAAAATGAACCATAAGTAACAGTGCACAAGCACCAGAAGAGAGACTAGATAAAGGGGAGCTCCTAAAAATTAAATACTTATGCTCATCAAAAAACTTCACCAAAAGAGTCAAAAGACAACCTACAGACTGGGAAAAAATTTTTGGCTATGACAAATTCTCTCAGCGTCTAATCTCTAAAATCTACAAGATACTGCAAAACCTCAACAACAAAAAGACAAATAACCCAATTAAAAAATGGGCAAACGATATGAACAGGCACTTCGCCAAAGAAGATATTCAGGTGGCTAACAGACACATGAAGAAATGCTCATGATCATTAGCCATTAGAGAAATGTAGCTCAAAACTACAGTGAGATATCATCTCACCCCAACAAGGCTAGCATTAATCCAAAAAACACAAAATAATTAATACTGGAGAGGTTGTGGAGAGGCTGAAACACTTATACACTGTTGGTGGGAATGTAAAATGGTACAACCACTTTGGAAATCGATTTGGCCCTTCCTTAAAAAGCTAGAAATAAAATTACCATACGATCCAGCTATCCCGCTCCTTGGAATATATCCTAGAGAAATAAGAGCTGTCACACAAATAGATATATGCACACCCATGTTCATTGCAGCAGCGTTCACAATAGCAAAAAGATGGAAACAATCTAGGTGCCCATCAACGGACAAATGGATAAACAAATTTTGGTTTATCCACACAGTGGATAAACCTGCAACACAACGATAAAGAACAATGATGAAGCCATGAAACACCTTATAACATGGAGGAAGCTGGAGGTCATTATGCTGAGTGAATTCAGTCAGTCACAGGTGGACAAATATTGTATAAGACCACTATTATAAGAACTCGAGAAAAGGTTTAAACACAGAAGAAAACATTTTTTGATGGTTATGAGGGTGGAGAAGGAGGGTAACTAGATAGTAAATAAGAATTATCTTAGGTGAAAGGAAGGACAGCACACACTATAGGGGAAGTCAGCACAACTGGACTAAACCAGAGCTAAGAAGTTTCCTGAACACAATCCAACACTTTGAGGGACAGAGTAGCAGGAGTAGGGGTCTGGAGACCATGCTTTCAGGGGACATCTAGGTCAATTGGCATAACAAAGTTTATTAAGAAAATGTTCTGCATCCTACTTTGGTGAGTGGCATCTGGGGCCTTAAAAGCTTGCAAGTGGCCATCTAAGATGCATCAATTGGTCCCAACCACCTGGAGTAAAGGAGAATGAAGAACACCAAAGACACAAGGAAAGTATTAGCCCAAGAGACAGAAAGGGCCACATAAACCAGAGACTTCATCAGCCTGAGACCAGAAGAACTAGATGGTGCCCAGCTACCACCAATGACCGCCCTGACAGGGAACACAACAGAGAGTCCTGGATGGAGCAGGAGAAAGGTGGGGTGCAGAACTCAAATTCTAGTAAGAAGACCAGACTTAATGGTCTGACTGAGACTGGAGAAACCCCAGAAAGCATGGCCCCTGGATTCTCTAACAGCCCAGAACTAAAAGAATTTCTGAGGCCAACTCTTCAGACAGGGATTGGACTGGACTGTGGGATATAAAGTGATACTCGTGAGGAGTGTGCCTCTTAGCTCAAGTAGGTACAAGAGACTAAACAGGCAGCTTCTGTCCGCAGGTGAGCTGGGAAGGCAGAGAGGATTAGAAGCTGGATGAATGGACATGGGGAAGCAGAGGTGCAAAGGAGGAGTGTGCTGTCACAGTATAGGGAGAGCAGTTAGAGTCACATAACAATGTATGTATAAATTTTTGTATGGGAAAAAATAAAATTAAAAATTAAAAAAAAACGAAAACAAATGAAAGGTGGTGAGAAAACAATGACTGGAAAGCACAAAAGCAGTGGTTCCAAATCTGCAGGTAACGTGACTTTAGACCCTAAACTCTTATTAATGAAGTACATACCGATGACAATATTATACCCGTCAATTGCCATTGAATCTATTCTCAGTCATAGAGATCCCATGTGTGTCAGAGTAGAACTGTGCTACAGGGGGTTTTCAATGGCTGAGTTTTCAGAAGTAGACCATCAGGGCTTTCTTCTGAGGTACCTGTTGGTGGACTGCAACCTCGAACATTTTGGCTACACCACCCAGGGGCTCCAATGACAATATTATTAAGTTGGTGGAAAAAAAAATATAAGGTCTTTAGAAAAGCCTCTAGCTTCTGAAGCTCTCTATAAATTTCAAGAAGTTCTGACGACATCAGCAGAGACGTGTTTTTAAAATTCAGAATCATGAGTACCTGGGGAAAAAACAGAATCCAGTGACTTTTGTTCTTCAAAACCTATCTCATAGGTGGGACAGGGTTTGGTGGTAGAAGTGCCCTAACTGTTGAATTTCAGCAACTGAGTTGGAGCTAAAGCCCATATGGTGTTTTCCTCACTGCGTCATATGCAGACCTGATCTTGATGATGGCAATAAAGCGTCATATTTCATTCATTCTCAAATATTTCAAAACCAGATTTCACTGAATTCAAAGATTTCATTTGGGGAAGTAAAAATAATACATTTAAGAAAATAATCTATTCAAACTAAAGCCAGGAAAGATGAACAGGAAGACTTGGCAGAGAATCTTTCTTGTGTCTGGGTTCAATTTTTACTGGATTTAGTTTTTTGTCAGTTTTTGCTAAGCAGACAAGCAGAAGTTGCAAGCAAGGGCAGGGAAATGTAGGTGGTAGTTATCCATGTTTAGGAAGCTATCAGGGAAAAGTGTGTGGAGGAAGGACTTCTTGCTGTGACGGGTGCAGGTTTGTTTCAGTGCTGCTTCTCCAAGGGAAGGTTGGGCTACGGGTGGCTGCTTGCTCGTCAGGGGCAGTTGGTGTGCCACCTACCCTGAGGGTGGGTTGAGCTGGACAAAGGGATCAGACTAGAATTAGCCAAGGTTTCGGGGAATCCCTTAGAGGGAAGTAGCCCGAGCAGGTGTTGAGAAACTTTGCTTCCATGGCAGCCATCACGAGGCGCTGTGTCAGGGAGGCTGTCTGGTACTTAGCCGACTGGATGTAGGGTGTCAGCATCTCTGTTTTGCTCTGCTGGAGGAGCAATCAGTGAGTAGCACCCAGCTTTCATGGAACAAGGCATCATAGCATGATGGATAAAACGAGAGACAATGGGTCTAACTCCTGCCTCTATTGTTTTCTAGCTGTGGGCAAGTTATTTCAGTTCTCCACTCTATCAAATAGGTATGAAAATAGTAGTATTTTCCTGCTATGTCTATAATGAAAAGTAAATAAGATAATTCACTTAAAGTGCAAAGTACATTGCCTGGCTCGTAGTAAGAACTCCACAATTTTTGACTATTATCACAAATAATAATACCACCATAAAAACCAAACCCATTGCCATCTAGTCATTTCCAACTCATAGAGACCCTATAGGACAGAGTAGAACTGCTCAATAGGGTTTCCAATGAGTGGCTGGTGAATTCGAACTGCCAACCTTTTGGTTAGCAGCTGAGCTCTTACCCACTGTGCCATCGAGGCTCCAACATAGACAAGATAAATGAGCTAGAGAAGTAGAGAGAAGGAGACGGAAATGAAATTCTCTTTGGGACATTACAGAAAAGCATCAGGAGGCATCTAAGAGGACAAGAGACTTGGAGGATGGCACAGGAAGGGTGGAGGACATCCAGGTGGTGAGAAAGAGAGTTAAATTGGAAACACTCTCTACTGGATGTTGAAGCATTCTCTATCATTAAGGAACCTCCTCAAAGGGATGGGGCAAGTGATGGGTGTGGGAGACTAAATCAGGATCCATTTCAAAAACTGAATTGGTGACAATAAGTGGTGAGAGTTGCAGGACAACTTACCCAGTAGTTGTCAGCTGGGGTCATAGCTATCATGGTACATGTGGGTATAATGACAAAGGAGAGTAGGGGATGGGTTTGAGGGGCAAGTGTCGGCTACCGGGAAGGAAACCAAAGTTAGGATACCGTCAGGTTGTTATCGTAGGAATGTTGCCAATGCCACTTAAAGGAGCTTGTTGTTTGCTGCCGTCAAGTTGACCCCAACTCGTGGCAAACTTACGTACAACAGAACAAAATGTTGCCCAGTCCGGCGTCATCCTCATTATCACCAGCATGTTCGAGTTCATTGTTGCAGCTATTACACCCATCCATCTCACCAAGGGTCTCCCATGCCCTTGTTGGCCCTCTACTTCACCAAACATGATGTCCTCCTCTGGCTATTGATTCCTTCTGATGACATGTCCAAAGCAAGCGAGACAGACAATGTTCTGTTGTGATTCATAAGGTTTCTATTGGCTGACTTTCAAAAGTAGATCACCAGGCCTTTCTTCCTAGTCTGTCTTATTCTGGAAGCTTTGCTGAAAACTGTCCACCATAGGTGACCCTGCTGGTATTTTGAAATAGTGGTGACAGCTTTCAGTATCGCAACAACACACAAGCCACCACAGTTCGACAAACTGACACACGGGTAGTGGTGAAGGAATTTAGAGACCAGAAAATCTGCAGACGCTGAACATGTGCATGAGGGGTAGTGCCAATAGAAAGATTTTGAGCTTGTAGGAAGTTGGTGACATTGAGGAAACAGTGGGAGCCCATTCAGAAGGATCTGAATGAATCTAAGTGGCATCAGATGCTGGCACTAATTTTTTAAAGTGACAGGCTAAATACATTTTAATTTGTGGGAAAAATAAGAAGTGTAGTGAAGATATGAGCTTTGAATTGACCTAGAGATAATTCCAAAATGTTCTGGAGATGAAAAGGGATGGAAAAAATAGCTGATGTGTCAAAATGCAGGAGCAGTATATAGGAAGAGGCAGAAATGAAACCAGACTATAGAAATATTTCAATGCCAATGCCATTAACTAAATAAATTTGAGATTTGTAAGGCTTAGAGATCAGCAAAGACTTTGCTATAGCTGGCTGTAAGAGTGTGATAAGAAATGGAATTTTCTAGGCTATACATACAGAAGAGACATAGGAAGAGAGAAACTAGCAATGTATGAGAACAACTTCCATAAAGCAAAACACCATAGTACATATCATATTTTCATAATATCATTTTGCAAGATACTCTTTCTTCCCTTACTTACCTGAATTCTGACTTCCATCTCTTTCACTCCACTAACTCTGCTCTCTCAAAGGCCAATTGTCAAATCCTCTTCTCTTTGTTCATAAACTCATTCATTCAATGCATATTTCCTAAGCATTGGCTATGTGCATGGTCCTGTGATAGGTGCTGGATGGTATGATCCCTGCCCTCAGAGTGTTTGCAATCTGGGGAAAGATAGGTGTACACAGATAAATAAACATAGTACAAGGCAGAAGATCAACATTATGAGTTCTATAAAGATAGTTCTTTGAGGATATTCTTATTGAGCGGGCTGCAAAGAGCTTCATGGGAACTTACAACAATGAGGGCAGGGATATGAGCAGATGTTCCAAACAGAGGAACAGGAATGAGCACAGGTGTTTTTAGGAAATGACAGAAAGTCTGGTGTTGGGAGAGACAGGAGTGTGGAAGAAACACCTTCCAATTGTGGAGGGCCAGGTTTACAATGTGGAGCTGAGAGGCAAATAGTCCAGGGAGAGATGTCAATGGCCTGGGATAGAGGCTATAGTAGAAGAAATGGAAAGGAGGGGGTGGATTTGTGAAACACGTGGAGGTAGAATCAACAAGACCAAATGACCTGTTGAGTGTGGGGAGTGAGGAAGAGGTTAGAATCCAAGGTCTTTTTCAGAGTCCTCATTCTCTTTAACCTTTCTCTCCCCATGATACTGTGCACCACTCCCAGCTTCTTGAACCTGTTTTTGTTTCTTTTAATGAGGCATCACTACCCTGCTTCTCTTTCTGATCATGAACAGAAACAATAAATAAACCTTGTTAAGAAATTTGACTCTTCATTCCAATGCTCATCTCTCCAAAAGATTAAGTAATTTATGTGACTCAGGTCAAGTTTGAGTCAAGTAGTAGGTCTGAGACTATAAGACTTATCTACCAAGCTGAATTCTATCCCCTGGGAAGAAGAAAAAGGGAAGCGATTTGGTTGCAGGTGTGTACAGATGTGAGCTTAGGGAATTCAAATCTTCATAATACTCTCTTGACTGGAGAACCTAATGCTTTGTACAAAAATAGTTTGAAGTCCATTCCCAAGATAGTGAGTTTTAAATAGAGATATGATTTGGAATGGTAGAATATAAATCTTCTTTCCAGGCTTCAACATGAAGTGCACATTTGATCCAACAGACAGCAATGAGTCTTTAAGAGCTATAATGGCCCATCATGTCAGAGGGTATTTATGGAGTTATAGAGTCCTCAAATAATCTGGATCTGGTGCAAGCATGATAAAAGCCCTCTGAAATTTCTGCTCAAATAAATCAGTGCTTAGCTAGCTGTGCGTCTTAAATTAAATGACTCAGCCATTGTTAACTTGTTGTAAAGTACCCAAGGGCCCTAGTCCATATTTTGGAGTAATGTGCTGCAACATTTCTGTTGGAAGAACAAAGACGTTTGGGGGCTGTAGGAAATCAGTAACTTCTATTTTTATTTTTCACACTGCTAACTTAGTAAGAAATATGCTGCTGAGTACAACATTTTATGACAGGCATTTCTCAGGTCATACCTCTAGTGACAAACAGGGGTGATGGGAACAAAATAGTTTTTTACTTGAAAAACTGATCTGGGGCATAGGTCAATAATTTTAGGAAACAAACATTTTGCTTGACTTTTAACTGATAGCGTTTATAAGCTGATGATTATAGAAATGGAAGTCTTGCCTGTGGAACCATTGACTTCTCTCATTCCTGCAAACAGTTGAAGAACTTTCTTGCTATCTCACAAGCCCTCTACTTGGCTAAGGAGACAAATTAATGGTTATTCTCTGTCTTTATAAAATGCTTGCCATGATATGGAATTAATGTTTGAATGTTTGAAACAAAATATTTTAGAAATAATTTGTGATAAATAAAGCTTTCTGACAAGTAGCTGTTCCTGGGACAGTCAGCTCTACCAGAGGACATTTAAGCTCTCCAGATCTTCCCTAAGCTGACATCTGTACACACCTACAATCAAATCTCTTCCCTTTTTCCTTTCCCCAGGGGACAGAATTCAGCTTGGTAGATAAGTCTTACCAAGGCACTTTTGCTCAACTCAAAACCAGAGACCAAAGGTTTTATGATTTGTGACAATCAGTAAAATCTGGGCCCACAAGGGTTGCTGCTTTGGGAAAAAAAAAAAAAAAAAGTGCTGTCCCAATTTATACATCTTTGTGAGATCAATATTTGGGAAGGACTAAATATAATGTTTCATTATTGGTTTTGAGTATTGGAAACATGCAATATGATGATGGCCATGTCTAGAACAAAGTCAGAGGGTTTGAGGAAGGCTGCTGCCACCATCACCCCACTGTGGCCCCCCCCAGACAATCTCCTAAATCCCCATGGGAGAGAAGTTCCCTAGCCTACTGAGGCATGGAGCAAGAAGTTTTAAAAAAGGGGAGAGGGAGAAAAGGAGCGGCCAAACGTCAAACCTCTGCCAAAATAACCTATCCTGTCTTTGAGGAAAGAGTCATTGATTCAAGTAGTAAGGACAGACTTTTCCTAAGGAATCTAAAGATGACCAGTTTCAATTTCCATTTATCCATGATTCTAGTGACTATTCAGGGAACACTAAAAAGCCACATGTAATTGAGGCTCCCCCAGGAATCAGTAGAATTCCAGAAGGTAAATAGAATCATGCTTTTAAAGAAAAAGTAGACAGCTTTTAATTTAGAGACACTGAGGCAATGGAGATGAAGACTTGATTCCAAAGGGAATAGCGAATCAGTTGAAAAACTGAGTTCCAAGTCCTCTGTAGCAACTCTTCAGGGAGATTCCCAGAATCGATTTTAGTGACTGACAAGCTTTTCAAGTATATGAAGTCATAAGCATTTCCTTGGTTGTGAAAACGTTTATGCTCCAGGCAAGATGGGAAACCCATGTGTGTCTTCCTCTTAAGCTTTCTTCAATTGGACCACTGGGTGAATGTTTATCTGAAGTGGTGGAAAGCTTTCTTTGATTTTCCAGCCTCTTTCTAGCACTATCTTGTCTTATGAGACCACCACCTCTACCTGGATTCAGAACACAAAAGATTGGCAATGATGTGCATAGGCCTAGTGGTTCTGGCCACTAGACTTTACTGTGTAAGGAATAGAGACCAGCAAAGACCACTAATCATGTCCTGCCCACCCCAGTGGCCTCAGTGTCTATGCCTACTTTCTCCCATGAGATCCTTCACATTTTTCTCCAACATGAGTGTACTTGTCATAGCATGTCTGCTTCTAATAGATTTTATGTGCAGCCCTTACCATAAGAGACTTCTGGTGAATTTATGGTTTTGGCACAGGGCCACTTTCCTCATCTTCTTCACAAGTAAACCCAGCAAGATCTTCTTTATGTCTATCACATTCTAACTTCTGATCACAAGGCAGGGATAGACAAATGGCTGACAGTCCAACAAACAGAGCTGCTCTCTTTCAAAATAAGTAAGATCAGGAGGGGGCTTTATATAGCTGATGGCAGTATGGACTTCTATAACAATACGAATAATCATAATTATTACAGCTTTGTACTTTGTAGTAAGTACTTGCTTTGTACAAGACTCTGGGCTAAGTGTTTTATATATAGGCATACCTCATTTTATTGTGCTTACTTTATTGCACTTCGCAGATACTGTGTTTTTTACAAACTGAAGGTTGGTGGCAACCCTGCCTCGAGCAAGTCTGTTGGCGCCATTTTTTCCCAACAGCATGTGCTCACTTTGTGTCTCTGTGTCACATTTTGGTAATTCCCACAATTTTTCAAATTTTTTCATTATTACTATATCTGTTATGGTGATCTGTGGTCAGTGATCTTTGATGTTACTATTGTAATTGTTTTAGGGCACCATGAACTGGGCCCACAGAGGATGGCAAATTTAATTGATAAATGTTGTGTGTGTTCTGACTGTTCTACTGACCTGCCGTTCCCCCGTCTCTCTCCCTCTCTTCGGGCCTCCTTATTCCCTGAGATATGACAATATTGAAATTAGGCCAATTAATAACCCTACAATGGCCTCTAAGTGTTCAAGTGAAAGGAAGAGTAGCGTCTCTCACTTTAAATCAAAAGCTAGAAATGATTAAGCTTAGTAAGGAAGGCATGTTGAAAGCCGAGACAGACCAAAAGCTAGGCCTCTTGTGCCAGTTAGCCAAGTTGTGAACGCAAAGGAAACGTTCTTGCAGGAAATTAAAGGTGCTACTCCAGTGAACACATGAATGATAAGAAAGCAAAACAGCCTTATTGCTGATACAGAGAAAGTTTTAGTGGTCTGGATAGAAGATCAAACCACCCACAACATTCCCTTAAGCCAAAGGCTAATCCAGAGCAAGGCCCTAACTCTTCAGTTCTATGAAGGTAGAGAGAGGTTTGGAAACTGCAGAAGAAATATTTGAAGCTAGCAGAAGTTGGTTCACAAGGTTTAAGGAAAAAAGTCATCTCCATAACATAAAAGTGCAAGGTGAAGCAGCAAGTGCTGATGTAGAAGCTGCAGCAAGTTTTCCAGAAGATAACGATGGGTCGGTGGAGCAGTCAGAACACACACAACATTTGTCCATTAATTTTGCCATCTTATATGGGCGCAATTCATGGTGCCCCAAAAAAATTGCAATAGTAACATTGAAGATCATTGACCACAGATAACCATAATAAATATAATAATAGTGAAAAAGTTTGAAATATTGTGGGAATTACCAAAATGTGACACAGAGACATGAAGTGAGCACATGCTGTTGGAAAAATGCTGCTGACAGATTTGCTCGAGGCAGGGTTGCCACAAACCTTCAGTTTGTAAAAAACACAATATCTGCAAAGCGCAATAAAGTGAAGCACACAATTAAACAAGTTATGCCTGTATATGCACTGAGAAACCAAAAAATTCATGTGACTTGCTTTATTGCGATATTCACTTTATTGTGACGATCTGGAACTGAACCTGCAATATCTCTGAGGTATGCCTGTATATATTGTCAGTGAATTATCACAGAAACCCTATGAGGTGGGTAGTATTAGTATTCCTATTAAACAAATGAGAAAACCAAGGTTTAAATAGAGTGTGAAAAACCTTCCTAAAATTTTACAGGTAGTAGGCGGCAGAGCAGGGATTCAATTCCAGGACTGTCTTGTTCCTGAGCTCAAAACTTTGTGAGTTTGTGCCATGAAGAACAATGGAACCTCAACATTTCATACACACATGATAATATCTTTTGGTCCAGCCCCAGGATATAAGGTCAGACTAAAACAAATTGCAGACATTTCTCCCTGTCCAATTCAATATAGGAAGGACAACTTTTCCACATCATGGGAGACTCTCTTAGATTTAATCTGGTACTTGGAATTTGGGTCTCAACAGAAGGGGTTTATACAAGAATTCAGGTCAGATGAACTCTCAGACCAATACAGCAAGGGCCCAATCCAGATCCTCTGAGGAAGGAACAGAATGCATACAGCACCTACAATGTCATTCCTTTCCTGGCACAGTCTCCAGTCTCAAACTCATGAAACTCATGAGGCCATAGACTGTCTTGGGTAGACTTGAAAAGAGGCTCAGGGAAGTTTGCTACCTGGACATTAATAATATGTAACATCCAAGAGCAAAGTCCCTGGGTGGTGCCAACGGTAAACATGCCAGGTGCTAGCCAAAAGGTTGGAGGTTCAAGTCCACCCAGCAGTGCCTTGGAAGAAAGATCTGGCAATCTACTTCCAAAAAGTCAGTCATTGAAAACTCTATGGAGCACAGCTTCACTCTGACACACATGGAGTTACCATGAGTTGGAGTCAATTCAATGGCAACTGGTTTAACCTCCAAGAACGCTAGACAGCTATCTCCACCAAGAAAAGTCACTCTATTAGCCAGGGTACCAAGATCAAGTCTTCACTTGCTGCAGTGAATTGTCAGCTAAAAAAATCACTCAGTCTCAAATGGAGAAACTGCTCCTGGTCATCAGTTAATAGCGCAGTACAAAGAACCTTTAAAAAGCCTGATCGCATAGAAAAAGTAAACAAAAGATTAATATCCAACATTTATATGCAAGCAATATATCATTAATGATCATTACGGGGGACTTGCTTAGTTCAAATGAAGTTCCAGAAGACTGGAAGCGTTTCACTGTAGCACCAGTATTTATAATAGCCACTCTGGGGAACAGCAGGCCCATCAACTTGGCATAGCTAATATGCAAGGTAATGGAAATAAGTAGAGGTGAAACAGAGCCACGTGGACAGTGAACTATCGTTGGAGCCAAACTCCATGCAAATAATTAGAAATGGCCCTGTCGATTAGCAGAGTGGAGAGGACACTGCCTCAGACACCTTAGGTCACATTTTAACTTATCGTTTGTAACTGGCACATCATGTTGCACTGCTGCTTAAAATCACAGCCAAGAACATTCGATGCAATTGACGGGACAGTTTTTAATGGAATTTGAGGGAGGAGTTTGTTCACATGGTTTGGGAAGCAGCATGGTGTTGGAGAAGTGAGCGGTTTTAGTCCCAGTCCCAACAGACTCGCTGGAGAACATTTTTCAAGTCCCTTAACCTGCCGTTTCATTAGCTTCCTCAACTATAAAGTGTGGGTAATATTGCCTAAACTCCTGTCCTGATAGTTTGTGTAAACAAAATGTTGTTAGCTGCCATGGAGTCTGCTCCCAACTCATGGAGACCCCGTGCACAATGGAATGAAGTGCCGACGCATCCTTTGCCATCCCCGTGATCTGTTGCAGACCATTATGATCCGTAGAGTTTTCATGGGCTGATTTTTAGAAGTAGATTGCCACATCTTTCTTCCTGTCCATCTCAGTCTGGAAGCTACACTGAAACCTGTTCAGCACCATAGTGACATGCAAGTTTCCAATGACAGACAAGTGGTGGCCATGCATGAGTTTCTTGGCTGGGAACTGAACCCAGGTCTCCCACATAGAAGGCAAGAATTCTACCACTGAGCCACCAATGCCTCAAAATAGAACAGCCTATAACAAAATGCTTTGCAGAGCATAAAACAGTTGAAGGAAAGGCAAATGGCTAAATGAGCCACGTGGCATGCATGGATGACACTTGGGTGTGGTGAGGATTTTGCAAACTGGTGAGCCCTTGCCCTCTAAAAACAGCTCTTCTTCAGTTCTAGCCCACTGTTGCCTCTAGGAATGCGGGCCTGGAGTTGCAGATCTTCCCATTTTAAAGCAAAATGGAAAATAGCACCCTCCCCTCCTCTTTGTAGTGAGAAATCTCTCAATTTCAAAATGCAGCAACTAATCCAAAAGTTTCTAAAACTCTGTTCATGCCAAACAATACATGTCTGCAGAGTGCATCCTGCTCATGGGCTGTTCGTTTGCAAGCTCTCCCTAATGGATGATACAGTGTAAGAGCAACTGGGGATTTTATTAGCTGATAATAATAATAATTGCTAACATTTATAGAATATTTACTATATACCAGGTAATCTTCTAAGCTTTATATGAAGTAGTCCAAAGTAGTCCATGAGACAGGTAATATTATTATCCCATTTTACACATGTGGAAACTGGATGGAGATTACCACTGGTTAGTTATCAGAATTTTATCGAGGTCTTAATTTTTTTTTTAATTCAGCAGAGGGTGTGATATAGAAGCCCCCCTCCAATAATTCTTAACAGAACCCTTTACTATGACTATTGCAGGAAAATGTTTTCTCAAGGCATTGTTAATCGTGGATCTTTCCTGCAGCTAAGTACAGAGAATTCACCGACATTTCCTCTCATACAGTTACTTTTCTTCAGCTTGCCCTGATCCGTAGAGTTAAGAAACTGAATAAAACTAACAGTTCATTTTTATTTCACTGGGCAAAGTGGGAGTGGCTAGGGAAGCCAATTTCTTAGCTTGACTTAGATGTTAAAGCCGAATATGAAGTGGGAAAGGTAAGTTCCAAAATGTGAATGCTGTGTCAACTTCAAATGCAAGGTGATTGAGTGCAGAGGTAGCACGATAATGTTTCATCTTGTTACTCTGCAACAAAGAATCCACCAGAAGTAATTCTTCCTGGAAAATAACATCTAGAGGGGTGTCTTCAAAGTCCAAAGAAGATGCTTCCACGAAGATCCAGGAATAGAGAGAGGACAGATAGTGGAGAGGAGAAGGCCTCTGTTTCTATATTAGCAGGTCAAATAACTAGGTGGATTATCCAAATTATGCGTTAGTCTTCTCTCCCCTATTCTGCCTTTGTCAACATCTTTGCTCATTAGTATGACTGTCAGTGAGTACATAGAATGGTTAAAAAGCAATATTCTTTGTGGAACAATTAGCAAAAAAGGATCATTTGTAGTGATTCTTAGAAAAGGAATAACAACGAAAGAAATTCCTGATTATCCACAGTCTGGAAGCACACAGGAATCCAATGTTTCCCGATTTGAGTTTGTATCCTACCCTTCCTAACAGCCGCATTTCCCACCCTTCTGTGTTCTCTGCCGAACCATTTCTAGTGTTCTCTTGCGGCAAGATGATAAAGGCCTCCCAGGTGATAGAAAGCAGTTAAAAATATCAGAAGGAGCTGGCAAATTAAAGTCAGAGTGAAGGGAAGTAAGAAATGGAATCTTACCAAGGGTCAGTGTATGGCACTCGGGTGATTCTGGTCCATGGGAATGACGTACTTGGGGAGAAGAGGAAACAAAGTGGGCAGCCCAGACGGACAGGAGCCTGGTGTGCATGCCCTCCCTGCCCATGGTACCCCTTTTCCCGTCACAGCCCGAGTGCTTCCCCAAGGAGCCAGCAAATTAGAACAGGATGTGTGCAACCCCTGAGGGAACCGGAAACAAAAGAAAAACAAGAAAAGAAACTTCCCTTCATGTGCCCTCCACCAAAAGCACATTCATCCTGAGAAGTGAAGGGAGTTCTCTTAAAATGGTGTTTCCTTGGCCTGTGAGAGAGAACTGGTCAGTGACTTCTCAGAAGCAACGGCAAAGGAGGAGTCTTGTGATCATGATGACTAGTAGGTTCCCTTGATATTAATCATAAAAAAGGAAATGGTAACCATTAGAAATTCCCAGGAATAGGTTACGCTGGGACAGAGAGGAGAAGGGTACTGATTTTTTTAAAAATGAGCGACACACCTCCCCTTTCTACCTCTCAAAAGCAGCCTATGGAGCATATGGGTCTTAAGACCTCTACATCACATTCAGTTGTGGTTTTATAGTCTTGTGTGTGCCTAGCACTATGCTAGGTGTTTCTTTGAGCGACCATTAAGAGAAGGTCTTTTTCATTAAACAAAGGCATCACGTAGTGGGGTGAGGAGAGGTTTTCATGATCCCCACGTTTAATGAGGGTCTGATGACTTGGTAAGGAACCCTAGTGGCACAGTGTTTAAGCACTTGGCTGCTTACCGAAAGGTTGGCAGTTCAAACCCACCAGCAGCTCCAAGGGAAAAAGATGTGGCAGTTTGCCTCCGTAAAGATTTACAGCCTTGGAAACCTTATAGAGCAGTTCTACTCTGTCCTACAGGGTCACTATGAGTTGGAATCGGCAGTGAGTCGAGTAGGTTTTTTAATCTGGATCATGTCTTAGTCATCTGGTGCTGCTATAACAGAAATATCACAAGTGGATAGCTTTAACAAACAGAGGTTTATTCTCTCACGGTCTAGTAGGCTAGAAGCCAGATTTCAGTGCACCAGCTCCAGGGGAAGACTTTCTCTGTTGGCTCTGGAGGAAGACCCTTGTCATCAATCTTCCCCTGGTCTAAGAGTTTCTCAGTGCAGGGATTCTGGGTCCAAAGGATGCACTCTGCTCCTGGCACTGCTTTCTTGGTGGTATGAGGTCCTCATATCTCACTACTCACTTCTCTCTTTTATATCCCAAAAGAGATGGGTTTAAAATGCAACCTAATCTTGTAAATTGAGTACAGAGCCATTAATATAACTGCTGCTAATCTCACCTCATTAATATCATAGAAACAGGATTTACAACACATAGGAAAATCATGTCAGATGACAAAATGGTGGACAATCACACAATACTGGGAATCACGGCCTAGCCAAGTTGACAGACATTTTTGGGGGACACAATTCAATCCATAACAGAAGACCTGGTTAGAATTGTCTTCTAACCAGTCCAAAAGTGGGCAGCCTAGAAGGTGAGGACATTTAATGCACGTCAGGTAACAAAGGGCTTTGGTCAACTTGCAGCCCATTACAGGCCCAAACTTAATGCTCTTTGGAGCACTGTTGTTAGCTGCTGTCCAGTTGGCCCCCAACTCATAGTGATCCCATGCACAACAGAGTGAAACACTGCCCAGTCCTGCACCATCCCCATAATAGGTTGGGAATTGGACTGCTATGATACATGGGGTTTTCATTGGCTGATTTTCAGAAACAGATTGCCAGGCCTTTCTTCCTAGTCTGTCTTAATCTAGAAGCTCCACTGAAACCTGTTCAGCATCATAACAACACACAAGCCTCCACTGATAGATGGGCAATGGCTGCACATGAAGTGCACTGGCCAGGAATTGAACCTGGGGCTCCTGTACGGAAGGTGAGAATTCTACCACTGAACCACCTAGACTCAATTAAACTGGGAACTGCTTTGTAGTTTGCCAAGCTTCATGCAACCTCTGATGGATTTTGAGGCAGGCCCAGAGCAAAATGAGCCGAGTTGGGAAAGGAGAAAAATAGACTCAGAATACAAAAGAACAGGATTCTTTGATGGGCTGAAGAACTGACACATGGAAAATGTAATGCATTATTGACAAACACGTATGCTGGCTGCAAAAATAATTAACAGAAGCAGGAAAGAAATAGGAATGAAATGGAGCAGAAAGATTTTGAAAGATTGTCAAGTGTCCGCTGAAATTGCCAAGCTAATGTCAGAGAGATGATTAAAATTTCCCAATAGAACAGGTGAATAGGTACTTAGGAGAGTGTGATGTAAACCAAGAGAAAGTGGATCATTATATGAATCTGCACTGAAGTACTAATCAGCATTTTATGTGCCACTTTGCAGTGCACATTTTAGCAGATGGAGGAAGCTCTTAAAAGCTGATAGCTAAACCGAGTCTGACTGCCTTTCTGTTCCATAATAACCATCCCTGGAATGGGTACTTGCTCCAAGTGAGCATTGCGGGACCAGTTCTCAGAAAAGGGTTCCAGAAATATCAATATGCACACAAAGATATCTGCAAAACTCTAGGACCAAGGGGAAGAAAAGGAAAGCTTAAGTCCTCCTAAACAGGGATACCTGGACGAACAGGCTTTAAGCAGATAAGCTGAATTCTCAGGAATCAGATAAGCTGGATTCTCACCAATCAGAAGTCAAAAGGAAGACCAAGTAGCATCAGCAAGAAATTCTTCTGCAGACTACATTGTACACATGTACACACACACACATTCTTGTAGAAACTGTATTGCTGCAATAACAAAAACAATTAGATGGTGGATTGTGGGTATGTTAAAAGGGAATAATTCTTCGTGATCAGAATGACTTTTTCACTCATTCAACGAAAAAAGCCTCTTAATTTTTATTTGTTGGCAAAGCCAAATTAGAAAAAATATATATCTTTACGACCATAGGAGACAAATGAGTGATACCAAATATCACTAAAAATGCTATTAATCTACAGTGATATAAAATTACCATCTCAGCACAAAGAAAGCCTATATAATCTGAATTTCTCTAGCATCATAAAAACGAATGAGAAGCGAAATTGAGAGTAAGTATGCTTTTGAGATGCCATTAAGAGTTACATGCATTGTTAACAACTGGGGCTAGACAAACTGATGATTTACCTTGAGAAACAAATTTACAGAGACACAAAAAATTTCTAAATGAGACCTTTCTCATTGCCCTTCTCATTGGCTGAAGACACCTTTGAGGGCGTTATTCTTTCTTAGACATGCAAGTGTAGCTGATAAGTCATTGACCTTATGGATTATTTCCCCCCTTTTTCATTTGTTCGTTTTCTGCACATTTCAGAAACCAGAAGGAGCCTGGGGTGGGGTAAGGAGCTGGCAAGGAAGAGGATACAGCTCAGAGATTTCTTCTTCATGTACCAAAGACATAGGGGAATAGTGAGGATATAGAAATGGAAGCAGGAGAGAAATGAATGTTTCCACTTCTACTTCCATATTTAAAAAAAGAAGAGAGAAAAAAATGAAACCCACTACCACCAGCAACAAAAATACTTCAGGGAAATTTAGAGAGGGGCAATTTTCCCACACTACCATGTGACCAGCGTGGTGTGGGTACAGCCTATGAAGGTGGTAAAGCTTTATCAGGATGTCACTAGTAACCTCAGACAGTTTGCTGCTGGTCAGAGAAGAATACAAGGAGTGATAGTGATGGCTTTTTTCCTTTTCATGGGCTGTCTTTTTCCACGACGATATTAACGTCTATATTGTAATACTGCACGCAAGACATCCCTGTGAGATAAGCCAGAGCTCTTAATTCAAATCGCATTTTACTGATAGAAAAATAAGGTCACCGAGCATCAAGGTCTCCCGCCCAGGGTCACATAATTAGAAAAAGAAATAGAATTGAAGTCTCACTCCAGCTCATTGTTCTTTCCATGAAATCAAACAATGGCCCCTATTCTTACCGTCCTCATAGCGCAGAGACACCAGCCCTGAGGATATCTGGACCCTGGGCATGGCCTTCTCTGTCACAGCAGAAGATCCAGGGTCAGCCCCAGAAGCAGATCCAAGTTTGTGAGACCTGAAGCTTTAAGTCTTAGGGAACTCTTTAAGAAAAAGAATTCAAGAAAGATGAATGCAAAATCAGTATGAATGTGAAAATTTATTTCAAATGAGTAAAGAATTTGTAACAAATCAGAAATTTTATAAAACTGACAAATATCACAAATTTTTAAAAATCCTATTTTTATTAATTAACTGCCTGATACATCTCTATAATGCTTGTCTCCCTATATTTTTGCCTTCATACTCTTTGATCGCCTCCGTATATGTTAACGATTTTGTAATATCTCCTAGAAGGAGGATAGACATGTAATTCAGTCTTTCCTCTAGCAAGGTTGATCAAAGTGTGTTCATTACTGATGATTTCAAACCATGACTTTTAGCTACAGCCTTTTATTGGTAATGCCATATCTGTAAATTCCTGAGCAGTTTCTTGCTCAAGAACTGTTTCTTGCTTGAGGTCAAAGCCTTTGAAGACTGCAACCCCCTCATCTAGCTTGAGCCCCTCATTCCCTCACCCCCAATCACAGATCCTTACCACCTCCTACCTCACCAGCTCTGAGCTGTGGAAAGAGGCCCAGGTGGCCAGGTGGCCATGAACCCAAGTCAGAGAGGTATGGAGCAGTACCTGGTTCAGATGTTTCTCACTGAAAGCAAAGATGGGTCAGAACGCTCAAGATGTTCACTAGAAGATGTCCTTAAGGGTCAGATAGATGTAGAAGCTGTGCTGAGTCCCCACCACCAATCCAGCAGGCCCAGGACCATCACAGTCAAGAGTAGTGATGCCCCCACGCTGATTTAGCACACTTTGTCTCTTTGCTGCGGTGGCTGCTTTCTCCTGCCACCAGCATCAAAGCTTTGGAACAAAAGACACAGTTGCCATTGAGTAGATTCTGACCCATGTGTTTCAGAGTTAGAACTGTGCTCCACAGGGTTTTTAATGGCTGATATTTTGGAGGTAGATCACCAGGCCTTCCTTCTGAAGTGCCTCTGGGTGGACACGAGCTGCTAACCTTTGGGTTATCAGCCGAGCTCGTAAGCCGTTTGTACTACCCAGGGACTCCAAAGCCTTAGAAATGGCCCTGAATTTTAAGTTTCTCCGGTTATGCAGTGAGTCAGCTGTGTGTTTCGCCTTGGCCAAATTGTGAAAGAGAATGTTCATTTTTAGGACCTCCATTTCTCTTTAGTGCATTTCCTGTTCTCGGATTGTGACTTCAGGAGAAATTCACAGATTGGGCATTTACAATAAGTTTTGAGGCTAAAAAGAACTTTTCTAATCTATTGATAATAAACTATCAAAATTTGATTAGTCCTGCTAGAGGGAAGAATGAATTATCTTTCTATTTACTCTATAGAAATATTACAAAATCGTTGTCATATAAAGAGATAATCAAAGGGTATACAGCCAAAAATGTATAGGAAAAAGTATTGTAGCCAGGAGGCCACCTCACTAGCCCCAGAACCACAGGAGATACCCCCATTCCCAGGATACCCCCAACCCTATGGGAAATTGTTCTCTGCCTCCTAGCAGAGCTCATTAAGCAATGTCCCCTTTTGAGTAAATGCCAGGGTACCCCTTAAGGTTCCCATAGCTTGGGAGATAGAATTTATCAGATATTTTAAAAACAAAAATTCTCAAGATTCTAAGGAACATAGCTGCAACTGTAGGATTCCATGGCAACAATAGGGAAGATATCATGATGTTGGAGAATTTCCTCACAATTAAGTCAAGAGATAGACACACCCATTACATTTCTATCTAAAATCAACACCAAGTCTGAGCTGAGTGTGGTGTCATCCTGTATCGGCTGTTTTACCCATGGCAAATTTCTTAACCTTTTTATTAGTACTGGTTTCCTCATCGATTAAAAAGGGGAATGATGCTGTGGTTATGCTTAAGTCTCAGGTTGTGAAATCACCTATCGCAGTGTCCCACATATGGTGCTTAGTAAATGTTATTTCCTTCCTGCAGTTTTACAGTATAGGTTCTTGAATTTTATAGACAGTTTTCTATGGTGTCTTTCATCTTTACAAAATGCTCCATTTGTGCAACTTGAGTTCCTGCCGGAAACCAAGAGACCCTATTGTTTTTTAGTCCTAACTAATTCCTGATTTTTGCTTTATCTTCTGCATCCAAAGACCAAACCCTGAACTCTTGCTTCCACCTGATAGTAGCTGTTTTGTGTAATGTCGACAGTAATCCTTGGAACAAATGAGCTGACAGTGTTAGATCATTTCTTCACAAAGCTTTTGAAGACCAATCTTCGCAGAAAGACTGGTTCCATTTCTCGGAGGGGAAGTCTGAGGAATTGTGATTTTTCGAGGCTTTTTCTCCTACTCAGACTTCTCCAGGTGCACGTACTTCTAATTTTGGGAGTGCCTGTAAACCGTTAGGAGTCATGCACTCCCACATCCAGTAACCTGTGCCACAGCTGCCCAGGTCACATCCGATCGCATGAGCCTGGCTGCTCTGAATTATTTCCTTTGAAATAGATGCTCTAATGCTTCAAAGTTTGCTGATAGTCAGAGATAACTTTTCTAGACTTTTTTCCTAAAGCCTATCGATTTTAGGGTTGGAAGCAAAGTTTTTTTTTCTGCTCTGGGCTGTTGAATGTATCTGGCTAGTTTATTTTTTAAACTCCATGTCTTCTCATAGAATGGCAGGGAGTTGGGAAGGAGAAGGCAGGTGAGGTAGGATTCTAGTTCAAAACCAGTTGATTAAGAGGTAATGATTGCCTTTCAGATCCTTGATCTCTCTCACAGTCCAACATAGTTGTTTTTGATGGTGAAGACAGATGGTTAGAAATCAAAGCGCACGCAGGCTGGGATGTAAACGTGATCAGCTGAGGGCTCAGCCCAGACCAGCAGCGCTCTCTTTGAATGCAGAGGGAAAGGATGCTACACTATGGCTTCCTTCAGACTGATCTGTGTTCCCAAACTTAAAGAAACAAGGAGAAAAGGAGAATACTTGCAGGGGTTTTAACTTGAGCAAAAAGGCTTGCAGCACTAGCATTGTCGTTGTTAGTTGCCATCGAGTCGTCTCCAACTCATGGCAACCTTATGGATAACAGAACGAAACATTGCCTGCTTCTGTGCCGTCTTCATGACTGCTGGCTGGCGTGTTCAAGTCCGTGGTTGCGGCTGTCATGTCAGTCCATCTCATTAAGCGGTTCCCTCACTTTCACTGGCCCTCTACTTTCCAAGCATGATGTCCTTCTCAGGCCGTCACTCCCTCCTAATGATGCATGCAAAGTAAGTAAGTAGAAGTCTCGAACAATATTTTATGCTCTATATACGTAGCCCTGGTGGCCCAGTGCTTAAGCACTTGGCTGCTAACCTAAAGGTCGGCTGTTCGAACCCACCAGCTGCTCCATAAGAGAAAGATGTGGCAGTCTGCTTCTGTAAAGATTTACAGCTTTGGAAACCCTATGCGGCAGTTCTACTCTGTCCTATAGGGTCACTGTGAGTTGGCATTGACTCGACAGCAGTGTTTGTTTGTTTTTTGGGGGGTTCATTGACTAATTTTTGGAAGTAAATCACCAGGCCTTTCTTCCTAGTCTGCCTTGGTCTAGGAGCTTTGCTGAAACCTGTCTATCATGGGTGACCCTGCTGGTATTTGAAATACCAGTAGCAAAGCTTCCAGCATCATAGCAACATGCAAGCCACCGTAGTACAATAAACTGACAGAGAGGTGGTGGAGCATACCATAGCACCTTCAGTTCTTCAGAGCTCAGATCCTGGCTAAATCCTCCTTGCTGATAAATATTTTGATCACAAAGTTGCACACCATCCCGTTATATGTATGATACATACTAAGTTTCTTTGGTTTATGGCAAAACCATTTTACATTAAAGTTTTTCTTTCAAAAATCACTAATCAATTACTAAGATGTGTCCTCATAAAGAATAAATTCTTGCCATGACGGTGGAAGTAAATACTGTTAAAAATAACTTGGTGTTATGGATTGAATTGTGTCCCCCAAAAAGATCTGTCAACTTGGTTAGGCCATGATTCCCAGAATCGTGTAATTGTCTACCATTTTGTCATCTGATTTGATTTTTCTTTGTGTTGCAAATCCTATCACTATGATGTTAATGAGACAGGATTTGTGGCAGTTATGTTGATGAGACAGGACTCAATCTACCAGATTAGATTTTGTCTTAAGTCAGTCTCTTTTGAGATATAAAAAGAGAAAAGCGAGCAAAGAGGCAGAGGGACCTCATACCACCAAGCAACAAGAGCCAGTAGAATAGTGTGCCCTTTGGACCCGGGGTCCCTGCACTGACAAGCTCCTAGACCAGGGGAAGAAGGATGACAAGGACATCTCCCAGAGTTGATGAAGAGGGAGAGCCTTCCCCTGGAGCTGGCCCTGAATTTGGACTTGTAGCCTACTAGACAGTAAGAAAATAAATTTCTCTTTGTTAAAGCCATCCACTTGTGGTATTTCTGTTATAGCAGCACTAGATAACAAAGACACTTGCCAATTGAAGTAGACTATGGAAATAATTTAATCTAACCTGGTCATTTTATAGATGGGGAGAGCTGAGGCCCCAGTTCTTGTGTGATTTGTTCAAAGAAAGTTAGCAACAAACCAACGTTAACATCCAGGTCTTCTGTCTTCTACCTGAAGTCAAGACATGCTATGCTAATATTTGTACATAACAGTGGAATAAACTGGAGGGGACTTGGGGACATGACACAGGCTAAGTGAAAACATTTATTACAATTTCTTTATCTTTTATTATAATGGTGATAAAAATAAAATATAGAGCACTAGTGATGGATCTTAAATATGGAATTTGTATAAAAGCTCAAAATAAAATACTTTCCAAAATTTTTCGTGAGAAAGATGAGCTTGCTCCCATGCACATAACTATTTTATACCAAGTTTTATGTTTGAAGTGGCTACAAGCAATTCCTGATCAAGTCTTTTTAATGATCTCTTCAAATTCTTGATAGTCACCACTGATGAGAAATCTTGTTCGTGCAAGTAGGTGATAAAAAATTTAAAAGCATTTTTTACAGCCATTCAAAAATTTACAGCAGCTGAAATTATCTTTAAAGAATCTAAGAGCTCTTCTCTTTTATTTTCTTTGACTGATATACATGTTGAAATTTCTTTTGGTAATGAGAATGGATTTCAAATCCAGTAAAACTTTTTCATTCCAAGTATCTCAAAAAAACGATGCTTGAACATGAACAATGTTCATGCTGTGCTAGAGCCCTTTCCCTTGGACTTGTGTGGTGTCCATTAAAAGGGCATATCAGCTGCAAATGGACACAGGTATCCAGCATATGTGAAGGAAGAGGGGCAGGGCTGCCTTCTGAGCAGGAGTCCCAATGGGCCTCCCTTCCTCACTACCTTCCAACCTCAGTCCCAGCCTTGGACCACACATCATGCTCCTTGGGTCCCTGGAACAAGAAGTCTCTAGCATCTCTGCAGACCCCTTGCCCATAATGGGCAGCAGTGGGCTCTGCAGCTGACTGCTCCAGGTAAGGAGCAGCTGCTGAGCCATGCTCAGTGCATTGCAGACAAGTTTGTTTTATTGGCCATCTTTAGGGACAATGGAGCATACTATCAGAGCCCCGTCAGTAGGAGTCCCAGAGTGGTAACCAGCTTGGGATCTCAGCTACCCCAGGCCTCAGGGACTGAGGGACCACTAGCTCACAATACACCTATAATCCCTTCATGGAACAGCAACCAGGAAGTCCAGACAGGTACAAGCGACTGGTCCAGGTCTGCAAGTGACAGGCCAGGACTAAAACTGGGATTGTTCCCTGCTTAGTCAGTGTTTTTTCCCCTTCCCAAGGCATACCTTCATTGTACCCAGACGAACACATCATCCAGAGGATGGAGGCAGTGTCTCTTATGTTCTACCAGTGGCCCAGCAAATGTGTTAGTTTCACTTCTCATGCCGAATAAATGGTGTTCCTAGAAATTCGTACAACTAGCATCCAATTGAAATTTTATCTAAAAATAAATTTAAAATAATAAATCCTATTATACCTACCCTGAGATACAGAGGTACTGCTATCCTCTTCTCCAAATGCTCAATGTCAGTGAGACTTGTACCACTGATCATTTTAAAAACAAACATCACTACGGATAGAAAAATGAAATAAAGCAATCTCTTTTATCATTTTTTGCCCAGCCTCCATTCATTATCGGAATTTGCATATGCTTCATCCATTTCAATTCCCCTGGGCTGAGCAGTTTATGTTATAAAGAGCTGCAGCCTGCATTGTAAATGCCCTTCTTCCATCTTTCCCTTAAAAAATAAAAACATTTTTTCTCTGTGCCTGGTAAGAAGTGCTGAGTGGACAGCCCTGGTGGCTTCTGTTTATACTGCTAGCAACTGGCGCACAAATCGGTACCAAGTTTCTCTTGATTTCTGCCTGGAACAATATTATCCTGCAGGCACCCACTCTGGCGGTCTAGAAAGTGATTTACTCCTTGTTGGCCTGTGTATGTGCCTGAGAGGGCAATTTTAGCCCCTCTGGTGCTGCCCCCACTCTGCCAGAGACAGTTAACAGTGATGAGGTGGACAGTGGGACCATGCCACCACATGTTTGGAATAACCCAACAGCAACACACATTTATTGAGTCTCTACTATGTACAAAGCCATGTGCTAAGTACTAGGGGCTAAGTCTATGTGTTAAGTACTATGTGCTAAGTGCAGTGCAGAAGAAACAATAATAATAATAAATATTTGTCAAATATTTACTATATGCCAGGCACTGAATCAAATGCGTTACACGTGTCAAGCCTCACCACAATCCAGTTTTACACATTATTCCCAGGTATCGAACCAAACCCGTTGCCGTCCAGTCGATTCCGACTCATAGCAACCCTGTAGGACAGAGTAGAACTGCCCCATAAGGTTGCCAAGGGGCAGCTGGTAGATTCAAACTGCCAGCCTCTCAGTTAGCAGTCAAGTGCTTTAACCACTGGGCCACCAGGGCTCCTATTCCAAAATAGTAGCACCTTTTCAAAAAGGCTCTCCCTAATACAAGTACCTTTTTCTCCATCTCAGCTCGTTTGTTTTCTTCATAGTGTCTTTATTTTGTTTATTTATTGGATCTCTTTTTTTTTTTGGCTTTCTCCCTCTCTACTATGTTATGCCCTCTGAAGCTAGAGGTTGTGTATCTTTTGTTTCACTGTCTAGTAAAGTACCTGAACACATAGCAGGATCTTAGTTGAATGAATGAAACTGAGACAAAGAAGTTAAGTGCCTTACTTAAGGTCGTAGAGCTAGTGAGTGACAAGCTGGGATCAAAGTCTGCGTTTTTAGGCACATACGTACTCTCCTAAGCATATGTGATAACGCTGTTGGGGATTTGAGATGTACACACAGAAACTAGCACGAGGAGAATGTGATAAACGCGCTAACCGAGGATTTGGAGGTCTGCCCCGAGAGAAAGCCCTTTTCTGGTGTAGTCTGGAACTACTTCCTGTTCTAGAGCCTGGTAGATCCTTGGCTGATCCTTGGGACTCCTGCTGTATATACAGACCCCCGATTGCACTACCCTGTCTCCCTCGTCTTTTGATTTCTCCCCTCCACTTTTCTTTGCCTCTCAGGGACACTGGATATCGTGGAGACTCCTTCGATATACAAAATGTAACTTAGTGCAGCCCATGTATCATTTTCCTGGGTGGAAGGCTTGGGAGGGGCTGGAAAATAAGCTCCTGAACGGATTGAGTCAGCATCCAAGCCGGAGACAGGTAGGCCCCTTATCTCCCAGAAGCTGCATAGCCAGATGTCAGTTTTCCCATTGATCTTGGACCAGTTGGAAGAACAAAAGATTAAAATGGTGAGGGGACTGACAGTCACATTTGGCTTTTCTCTCCTCCTGGGCCAAGAAGGGAAACCCTGGTGATGTAGTGGTTAAGAGCTCAGTTGCTAACGAAAAGATCGGCAGTTCAAATCTACCAGCTGCTCCTTGGAACGCTACGGGGCAGTT
The DNA here is from genome assembly GCF_000243295.1 of Trichechus manatus latirostris. Lineage (NCBI taxonomy): Eukaryota > Metazoa > Chordata > Mammalia > Sirenia > Trichechidae > Trichechus > Trichechus manatus. The sequence goes on along the minus strand of NW_004443973.1, from coordinate 7,515,908 downwards.
CTCCTCCATCCTATAAAGTCGCTATGAGTTGGAATCGACTTGACGGCGATGGGTTTGGTTTTGGTTTTTTTGGGCCAAGAAGAGAGAATCAAACACTGTGCACAGAGCCTCATTCATAGTAGACATTCAATAAATATTTATTGCATGAATAAATAAATGACTGATTGGATAAATAAATGTCTCACTCCATTAAAAGTCAAGCTTTCCCTGAACTTGTTTAAGTTCCTCTCTGTGAGAAATTTTTACTGGGAAGATCTGGCTCATAATGTAGTAGATATCACTGCTTCTATCTTACATAGTTCAATCATTGCATTGCAATTTTAACGTCTTTTACCACTGTTTCTTGGGAAAGATTTCCTAGGGAAGGTGAAACTCCTTTCAAATACCCAGCTGCTTTGGGATATCTAAAACCAGTGGTATTTTAAACTCTGCAGATGAGTTTCACCAAAATAAAAAAAAAAAGTCAGAGTTGCAGATGGAATCTATTACCTCATCTTTTGGGGGGAGTTGAAGCTCCCCGTCTCCATGTGTGGGATCAAGGAATTTCCTGTATTGCCCTTGTATGTGACTTAGTTTCTATACACAGGCCACGAAATATTAAGGGACCTTTTCCATTTATATCTTCCTGAAATGGTATCTCGATGTCATTGATGCTGAATTTCTCAGGCTCTCTATTAAATACCACATATCTGGAAAGAAAGGGGCACTGGTGTTATCAGTGGTTAGAAAAGAATCTTTGTATCTCTCATAGCTAAAGTTTTCACATCTTTCACTGGGCGTTTTTCTTTTCTTTCTTTCTTTCTTTTTTTTTTTTAACATACATCCTCTTCTCTTGAGCAATTACACATCTTTGGCAACTGTTGCCAGCATATCTTGGCAACATTATTATGAGCCTGTGGATGCTCATCCTGAAGTGACGCAATAGGATTTCCACAGAGGTGGTATCTTGCTGATGCACTCCTTCAAGTAGGGTTGGGTCATCTGCTGAGCCAAATATATGCAATTGAAGAGAGATTCCCTCAGCATCATCGAGATAGCGTCATGGGTATTGACGGTAGGAATTAGACCAACCAGACCTTTCCACCACATGCATAAAGTAACTGGAATGTCTTGGCAGCCTCATTAGCATGTGCATTCAAATGAGGTCTCATTAACATTATTATCTCAAATTTATTTCTCTTGTCCTCACCCTGTTTCAGCCTCCCTGCAAAATCTTCCTAAAGTCTTCCTGGGAGTTCCCAAGGAGTGACTCATCTAGTTAACACACATGTCAGTCAGACCTCCCAGCAGCTCCACACCTTCCTCTCCAGCTCCGGATTCCACTCATGAGACCACTGGGGGGGACCTCACTGTAGCAACTGCTGATGATGCCTGTGGTGAAGGCACAAGTGACATCTCCCACATCCATCAATCCACAAGGAGCCAGAGCCGTCTGGGTCCTCAAAGAAGCAGGGGAGATTTTTTCTCACCCTAGTTCTGTGTCACACTTTGGTGTGCACAAGAGGGGTGCTTTGGGGCCCTGGAAACAAATCTCTCATGAAAATAGCTCCTTCGACTTCTGGCCTTCACCTCTCCCCAGCAGGTGATAACCCAGTCCAGGAACCAGTTACAGACAGACGCTAGGCTCTGTCCTCAATACTCCATGTCTGTGTCCCCCTCTCAAAACAATGCAAAACGACAACAACATACGCTGTCTCGCCTTGCTCCAAAAACAAGAGTTCTCATGGATACCAATTTATAAACAAGTGTATCCAGAATAGTCATTATTCTCTCCCATTCTGCCAGCAATCGAATTCTGATCCTTGATCTGGGCTCAGCAAAGGCATTATGCTACCATGCACAAAGATTGTGCTCTGTACAGCCCCAATATTTATAGCTCCCATGCTCCTGCTCAGGACTGTACATTCCACTCACTCAGTGTGCCTTATAAACACACTTGCTCATTCAGCACTTTCTGATTGTATCAGTTAGCTGTGGCTACAGTTATGTTACCTAACAACAACAACAAAACAGTTGTCACTGAGTTGATTCCAACTCATGGTAACCCCACGTACTTCAGAGTAGAGCTGTGCTCCATAGGATTTTCAGTGGCTCATGTTTTCAAAAGTAGACTTCCAGGTCTTTCTTCCAAGGTGCCTCTGGGTAGATTCAGACTTCCAACCTTTTGGTTAATAGCCAAGTACTTAATCATTTGTACCACCCAGGGACTCCTGTTATGTAACAAACCACCTCCAAACTCAGTGGCTTAGAAGAATAACTATTTATTCTTTTTTATTTATTTTGGATTGGTTAGTTCAGGCTAGGTTCAGATGGACTTGATTTCAAGCTACAGATTGGGTCCAGATTTACTCCAAGTGTTGTTGGTGGTTTTCTATTTTTGTTTGTTTTGTTTTTCCATCCTCTTTAGACCACCAGGCTACCAGTGGCATTTTCTTCTCATGGCAGGAGAACAAGAAGGGCCAGCCCGACTTCACAAGCACATGTCATGCCTCTGCTTGGTGTCATATCTCTTAACATCCCATTGGACAAAGCAGGTCACAGACCAAGCCCAACGTCAGTGAAGCAAGGAAGTATATTCCTCCGTGGAGGTATGGAGGGTGTGAGTGGGTGGGAGTAAGTGAATATTTGCTGAACGATAATCTAATCTACCACAATGCCCAAATCCAAATTTACACAGCCAGTAAACATGCCATCAGGATGTAGTCAAGATTGTGCCTGAGACAGCCTGCTCTAAGAAGTTTATGTGGAAGAATACATCATGTCTTATATTGTGGGGTCACATGTACAAACATTTCACATCAAAGCGTTAACACTGGACTTCTTTGTCAGCTCCCAGATGATTTTTGTTTGAAATAGTCATGACTTGCCCCGTGAGGGACCCATTGTTTCCAGAACTAATTCAGCCTTGTCTTTAAAGAAGTCATTCCCTTCTTTCTTTTCTTATACTCCCTGCAATTTGAATTGCCTGGGCTCAAGATCCTTCTTTTACTTCTTCTCTCCCTATCCCCCCATTTCCAACACTTCTGTGTCCAGTCTTCTCTTCTGTCCCAGAATATTCCCGGAGAAGTGTGTGATGGCTTTGAAAATTCAGAGAAAGATGAAACAGAGATCTTCTCCTAACATGCTTCTCCTTTTTTCAGCCCAAATTTTATATGTATTTGTGTAATGAAGCATTGGTGGTTCAGTGGTATAATTCTCACCTTCCATGCAGAGGACCTGGGTTCAATTCCAGGCTAATGCACCTCATGTGCAAATACCACCCATCTGTCAGTGGAGGCTTGTGTGTTGCTACGATGTTTAACAAACTTCAGTGGAGCTTCCAGACTAAGATGGACTAGGAAGAAGGGCCTGGTGATCTACTTCTGAAAATCAGTCAATGAAAACCCTATGAATCACAATGGTCTGATCTGAAACCAATCGTGGGGATGGTGTGGGATCAGGCAGTGTTTTGTTCCATTGTGTATGGGGTCACCATGAGTATGGGGCCAATTCGATGCCAGCTAACAACAACAACAAATACGTGTAATGTGCTTGTGAGATGTCATTTCTTATCACTGGTCATGGAGCAGAGGTAGACAAACACAAACGGCAAACAAATGCATAGCACTTGCCCCTTCCCACAAGATGTGGTACATTTCTGCACAAAACTTGGGCTCCCTCTTGCCTCTATTGTTTTGCATCCCCTTTGGTCTGAAGTAGTCACATACAAACTTTCTTTCATTGGGACAATGACATAGTTTTTAGCCATATGTTTAATTCTTCAAAGTCAATATTTGCAGGAAACATAAGCACAGCGCGATATTGCCTTGGAGTTGTTGATTAATCCCTTTCTGAAGCTTCTCTTCTTTTAAATTTCGTTTTATTTTCGGCTCATCATTAGTCCTGTAACAGTGTGTGTGCCTGTTTGTGAGTGCATTATCATATTGCCCCAAAGCCTAGTGAAGACATATGGTGAGCCTTTATTCTGGATTAAGCCATCGAGACCTCTTCATTTCTATCCTGTTCCATAACCAGTAAGAGCGGCTTAACACAGCATCCTTGGGAAACAGAGACCAGCCACAGATGCCTGAAAGAAGCAATGATAGCACCGATGTAATCCGCAGCCTGGATGTGCCATGAGTGTTTGTTACCTATTTAGGAAGCTAAAACGTCATCATGAAGTAGTTTTTTGACCCCCATTTCATGTACAAAGCAAAGGAGATACAGAAGAAATGACAAATAAAAGTCACACTGTGAGTTGGTAGGAGCCCTGAATGATCTTTTGGAGTCTCTGCTTCAAAGGACATTTAAATCTTCTCTTGATCTTCTGCACCAGGAACCTTCCATTGTGCTAGCCCCCTTCCCCAACCTCACCCCGGCTTTGAGATTGGAGCAAGAAGTGGAACTGAAAAAATTTCAGAAAAGTTGCTCTGTGAGAGATAGGTAAACCTTTTGCATTCTTCTAACAGCTTTCCATTCCTCCTGTCTAGAGATTTAAACAATTTTTTTTTATCACAAATCCACTGGGCCATTCGTTTTCCAAACCATCTGTTACAACATGGGATTAAAAGTTTCCGTTTTTGTGGGTCTGTTCATATGATTGCTTGTGTAGCCTACAGACGTTCAGAGAAATGTAATATGGATTTCTTTAAAATGTTAGGGCTTTGCTCTATTTTATTTTCCTTTCAAAAATGTGAAGTCTGGGCATCTCAGCTTGGGGTCATTAAGTGTCAAGATGTTAACTGATTAAAGTGGCTCACAGAACTTGGGACAATTACAGTTCTTGCAAAACTGAAAAGAAGACCTTTTGAGTCAAGGTCATTCAGCAGAGCTCACAACTAAATGAAAATTCCATTAAGTTTTGTAAAACCTTTTTGCTGGGCAAGAGGTAAAAAAGTAACTTACGAACTATATAAGAAACCTAAAAGTCGTTCGGATAGGCTTCTCTGGGCAAGGGCCTTGAGTAGGATTCTGCACACTCTTAGGAGCCAAAGCATTGAGTGTTTGTTGACTCTTGAGCCCTCTTTATTCCCCATCCAGAGCTGAGCCCAAATGCCACACAGTCCGCCTGTGTCCAATTCCTCTGTGCCAGCGTATCTGTTAATGTCCCAGGTGGCTTCCTTTACAGCCATGTGATCATCTGTGTATTATTAACTAACTGCAAATTAAAGTCATTACTTGGTGCTTAATTTTATGTAACATTTCTTTGTAATGTATACAAAAGAAATCTGTTTTTACAGGAGTTTGGTAAATAGCATGTGCCATGATTAATTAGAGAATATAATGGGTCTGTTGGTTTGAAATTAAATTCAGTGCAACAATTTTCTTTAAAAGTGATTTCTTAAATGGCATTTCAAGGCGTGTGAGTCTTTTTCTTTAAAAAAAAAAAAAAGTCAATATCCCATGTGGAATGTCCTAGTGCTCTGTCTCAGAGCTACTTGCTGGAGGACTCACTTTTATTTTTCTCAAATCTAAAGGTACTATGGCATCACTGGTGGTGCAAATGGTCAGTGTGCTTGGCTGCTAACCAAAAGGTTGCAGGTTTATTTCTACCAGAAGTACCTCAGAAGAAAGGCCTGGCTATCTTTGTCCAAAAAAAAAAATCAACCATTGAAAGTCCTATGTAGCACAGTTGTACTCTGACACACATGGGGTTGCCATGAGTCAGGGTCGACTCGAGGGCAACCGGTTGGTTCTAAAGGCACTATAAGGAACAGCAACATTCAAAGAGCTAATTTTTAAATCCTTTTTGAAACAAAGTAGAGTGTAAATGAATAAACTAAGAAGTGAATCCTTAAATACTTGGAGAATAAATTCTATTTCAGTGTAATCCACTCCGCTTCAGCCACAGGTGCTCTTCTTCTTCACACACCAAACAGATTTCTCCCTCAGGGCCTTTGCACTTGTTTCTTCCAGCTGGACGTCACTTCTCCTAGATCTTCACGTGGCTCAAATCTCAGTCAGGGCCTTCTGTGACCACCGAAGCTAAGGAAGTCCCCTACTCCAGTCCCTATCACATAACTGTGCTTATTTACTTTTTTCACAGCACAAATTACTCTCATATTTTCTGGCTTTGTGTTTGTTTATTGCACTTCCTCTGTCTTCTCTTATATCAGGTAAGACCCTTGAGAGCAGAAACTTGTCTGTCTTGTCCTCCCTATATCTCCAATACCTAGAACAATGACTGGCACATTAGTAGCTGCTTCTTACATCTTTGTGAAATGAGTTAATGGATTGCATTGCACTCACAAGCCAATAACTAACCTTGTCCCTAATGGATAGAAAGCATAATTAGCTTTAAAAGTTTTCTTGAAGGAACAGGAAGAGAAATTTGGTATTTGTTGGCTGGGCATGAGATGCATTAGAAGGAAATGAAGAATTAAAATGTGAAACAATGAAATGATGGAAAGGGCAGGAAGTGAAGGTTATAATTAACTATTTAGTTTGTTCAGACTCCAAACACCAGCTGAGAGGTGATGCCTTCAATCAGTTGGCACCTTCAGCCCATATGAACCAACAACTGGTTCAATCATTCTTACTAAATGACTTAGTGAGGCCGCTGTCTTTTCTGATAATGGGTTAGAAGATCTAGAGATTCTTTCAACTTTCGTATATTTAAAACAGTATTCTTTGAGTTGATGTGGTGCTTAGCGTGTAGAGATACGAGAAAGAATTGGATGAGAGAGCTGCAGTGATATAACAAGAGTTTCCGACCAAGAGAATACAAGTGAACGGTATAAATGTCCAGGTTCAGGTCATAGCAGTTTATTCCTCAAAATACACTGAAGTCTCTCTTTCTCCCTAGAGTCCCATGCCTTTTAAGGCTCTTCTAAAATGCTACATTAAGGCTGTATTGAACATAGGACTGGCCTAGCAATATTATTAGGATTTTATACCCCAATTGTGAGTGGGGTCTGTGAAAAAAAGTGTGTTTTTTTTTTATTTTTTTTTATTTTACCAATGTACTTTGAGTGAGCAGAGGTCTAGGTGGCTCAGTGTGCAATAAGTTACAATTTCCATATGTTCAAATCCTAGCTCTGCCATTTACTAACTTTGTAGACTTGGGTTAAAAAAAAAAAAAAAAGATGCCTTCTAATTAATTACGACTCATAGTGACCCTATAGAACAGAGTAGAACTGCCCCATACGGTTTCCAAGGAGCACCTGGTGGATTTGAACTACCAGCCTTTTGGTTAGCAGCCATAGCTCTTAACCACTGTGCCACCAGAGCCCCTTGTATACTTGGGTAAGTTATTTAATTTCTCTGTTTCTCAGCTTCCTCATCTGCAAAATGGGCATAATGTAACTCTTATGTGGATTAAGTGTAAGGAGTTACATTTTATAGATTTATGTTAACATCATATATATTTTGAACATTTCTTGTTAAAGTTATACCTAGGCATTTCGTTTTATTTTTATCTATCATAAATGTGATCTTCCATTATATCTTCTAACTGGTTCTTGTTTGTATCTATTGATTCAGTAATCATATTTTTGTGGTAGTCTTGTGTTGTTGGAGCCCTGGTGGCACAGTGGTAAAGAACTTGGCTGCTAACCAAAAGTCAGGTAATTTGAACCCACCAGCCACTCCTTGGAAACCCTATGCGGCAGTTCTACTCTGTCTTATAGGGTCACTATGAGTCAGAATCAACTAGAAGGCAATGCGTTTGATTTTTTGGTTTTTTTTAATTGATATTGTTATTATGAAACTGTTATATACAGAGTGTGGGATAAAGCAAAAACGTATATATGTGTGTGTGTGTGTGTGTGTGTCTCTATCTACATATATATAGATATATATATGCAGAGAGAGTTAGAGATTGTCATTGAGAACAAATTTTTTACTTAGGCAAGAGCAGACAGAGATGCAGATCAATGAGGCTAAGTAAAAATCCTGTACTCCAGAAAAGTAATCTGAAGTACCAATATTAATTCATAATGTGTTTTATATTTTAAAAGTATGCATTTTCTAGTTCTGCGTACATAAAAAGCCTAGAAATAATGACGAACCCAATAGCAAAGAGCACCCCTAACATTCTGATTATGTCTCTAAAAACTATTTCCCACCAAAAGAAACCAGGGTTCCTTGGAAAGATGGCTGTTTCCAGGTCTGAGGCAGGAAGTTTATTAAATGAGTCTGGAATATCTTGTCATACAAGCAATGAAAAACTACTAGGCTCCTGTCCAAAGAGTTTGGGTGAGTGTCTGCTTGAAGAGACTCTACTGGCCAGTTATGCGATGGTTTGAACATCAGTAGAATGATAAATGTAATGAATTGAAGCCTATCAAGTATATGCAAATCCACAAGTTGAGTATTATACCAAAAAAAGAATTTTTTAAAAATTAATTACCTTTGAAGGATGCTAGGGAATTAAATCATTGTGTGAAAAAACTGATGTCAGAGAGTATCCAAAAAGTCAAGGGGAAATTTCTCTTTATAGAATTATTCCAGCTAATAAATGAATAAGGGATGATAAAATTTGAATATCACTCTTTCACAACCTACTAACGAATTAATGAATCTGGGCAATGATCACCAATGGCTGCTGACATCACCAAAGAGAGACATCAGACATTGCGTACCTCATAACAGAAGTGCAGAACACCATCTATGAAATATTCTTGATGAAATAATTGAACCAGCAACTGAGCAAGCCTCTATATATAACTATCAATTTACAGCATACAGTGGTAGAGGGACACATTAAACATCAACACAGGGATGTAATCAACAAAATCCAGACTGTGGGAAACTCTCCTGGACAAATACCCAGTTTCTCCGTCAACAACAAAAACAAATTGGAAGAAAAGGGGGGAAAAAAAAAGATACGGTAGGTAGGGAAACCTGTATATTAAAACAGACTTAAGGAACATATTAACCAATCATAACTAGTACACCTTGTTTGGATCCTGATTCAAACAAGCAAACTATTTGGTTTTGAATAAGAAGTAGAATGTGGAGAAAACCTATTTCATGATATTAAGGGATTTTTTTTTTTTCTAATTTGGGGAGTGGGATAAAGATAGTAATTATGTTTAAAAAAATAAGTCTTTGTTTTTTAGAGGTACATACTGAAATGTTTAAAGATGAAGTGATATCTATCTGGGCTTTGCTTCAAAATAATCCATGGTGATGAGGGGGAGGAAGTAGGCGAGTATTTAGAGGACGTGAGATTGGCCGGAGTTGATAATTAATTAAAGCTGGAGGATGAGTACATGGAGGTTCATCATGCTATTCTCACTACTTGATACATATTTGAAATTTTCCATAATGAAGCTTTTGTTTAAAAAAAAAACTTAACAATAAAAATTATAAATTGCTCATGAATGAGAAAATGTGTAACACTCTCAACTATGCTTGACACATAGTAAATATTCAAAAATATTATTACCATGATTATATAATGTTATTAATATTTCTTAATCAGTCTTGGAGTCAATCTCCTGAATCAGCTTTCTGCATGCGGTCTCTGGTTTCTGGCTTCTATGCAGAGTAATCTGAAACCCATCCAGAGGAGCTGGAGTTTGATCTCCACATCCAAGCTGACTGCCCCTGTCCTCAAAGCTAAACCCTGCTTCCAGTACCCTTTACATTGACCCAGGAAAACCTCTCATGACCTGTTATCCTGACATTCCTCTAACTCATGACCACCATCACCGCTGCCGTAGCTCACCAATCCCCTTAGAACAGACCTCTCAGAATGTGATGCTGGCTGTTATGGACTAAATTGTGTCTCCCAAAAATATGTGTTGTAAATCCTAACCACTGTAGTGGTTATAAAAATAGCCCTTGTGGTGTAGTTGTTAGAGTGTTTGCCTGCTATCGGTAAGGTCAGCTGTTTGAACCCACCAGCCACTCTGTGAGAGAAAGAGGTGACAGTCTGCTTCCATAAAGATTACAGCCTGGGACACCCTATGGGGCAGTTCTATTTTGTCCTACAGTGTTGCTGTGAGTCGAAATCAACTCAACAGCAACAGGTTATAGTAGGTATAATCCTATTTGAGAATGGGTTTTCTTTTTATGTTAATGAGGCAGTATTAGTGTGGGGTGTGTTTTAAATCAATCTCTTTTGAGAGACAAAAGAGCAGATTAAGCAAGCAGAGATGGAGGCAGAGAAATACCAGGATACATGAAGATCACCAAGGAGCCAAGCAATAGAAGCTGAAAAGAGACAAGGACCTTCTCCCAGAGCAGACAGAGAGAGAATGCCTTCCCCTAGAGCTGGCACCCTGAATTCGAACTTCCAGCCTCCTAAACTGTGAGAAAATAAATTTCTGTTTGTTAAAACCATCCAATTGTGGTATTCCTGTTATAGCAGCACTGGCCCAGCCCAGACACTAATCAGCTACATCTTTTGAATTTGGTGGTCTGGATCACAGACCCTTCCATTGTAAGAACCTGGGATCTCTCTGTTCCATTGGCTTTCCCCAGGACACACCCCATTAGAGCCCCCTTGGCTATGGCATTCCCTGAGATTGGATACTCCTTCCCTCAGTGGAAATAGATCCTTAAATCTCTAAGCCTGTATGATAGTTCAAAAATGATAATGATGATCACACCTTTGGGAACCTCTGAAGGGCCAATACAGAGCGGGAAAATTACTGGATTTGGGTAAAGCTCCATTATTCATTGTACTATGAACCTACCCTAGGTCATCACATTCTTTACACAAGTTAAAAGCTAGTCATTGTTCAAATCAGACACAAGATTATAGCTGATAACCTAAAAGAGTAGAGACTTCTTTAAAAGAAGAGATGAAGAGTTGGATTGTGTTATGCTAAAATATTCTCCAACTAAGACAGTTCAGGAAAAAGAATTGAGGACAGGACTTCCTAATCTATATTAAATAATCCAAAGCTTAAGCCATTTTTGTTTGCGGTCTCGTGGCAACTAAATGTAAGAAATACCCCCAAAAGTGTCGGTTTCTGTGGTGTGATTTTTGACCTTGACTCAGCTAAAATAAAATGTAAGCTAGTACGGAAAACAATACCAGTATGGTGTTCACATGAGGGTAGGGGTAGCTCAGTGGTAGAATTCTCACCTTCCGTGCAGAGACTGGGGTTCATTTCCTGGCCAACGCACCTCATGAGCAGCCATCAACCATCTCTCAGTGGCGGCTTGCATGTTGCTGTGATGCTGAACAGGTTTTGGCGGAGTTTCCAGACTAAGACTGACTAGGAAGAAAGGCCTGGTGATCTGCTTCCAAAAATCAGCCAATGAAAACCGTGTGGATCACAAGAGTCCAAAACTGTTGTACATGGAGTTGCCATGAGTCAGGGGCCGACTCGACACGACAAACAACACCACCATGGTGTTCACTGACATAGATGAGATCAGCTGTAGAAATCAGAAACAACTGAGAGAATTGAGGTCGAGAAGTTGGGGAGGGTAACAGTCCATGCCACGCGAGGTAGATATCAGACCTCTCCCACCTATGTGATACTTGTCACAACATCATTTTTCTGTTGTCTCTAATCTGCTCCTCCGGGAAATATTTTTGTCTAAATAAAATCTCTGAATAGGGATCAAGAAAAAGATTAGCTACGTTAAACCGTGCACTCCAATTTAACCAGAGATAAAACAAGAGAGAAAGGAGACATAACTCCAAATTCAATTCTCCTATCTTCAGTTATGTTTTATGGAGAACTTAGGTCATTCACAACAGAGATGCCATTTCCCCAGGGAAGACAGCAGGTGTACATTTCCTCTCAAAGTTATTTAATTGCTGTCAGGAAGACATATGATTAACAAACCAAATGCTGGAAATATGAAGTATAGACAATTTTAAAGTTGTTTATATAGTTGATTACAGTATATCATACAATGTGTTTATTTGCTATAAACCTGCCTATCACAAACTGTTTCCACACCTGTGCATCTGCACTAAACAGCCTACCGTTTAGCTGTGTATAAATTCATGGCTGTGTGAATGGCCAGTATACAGCAGAAAGTCAATGTCCCTGGTGGCCACTCTGAGTCACCTCCTATGCACCAGGTCCACCGTGGTGGTTTGACCACCTCAAGCTGGGGTCTGAGGTGGGCTGACCTGTAGCATCCTCTGCTTTGATGAGAGCGCTTTGAGCTCTACAGAAGAAAAACAGTATGGGAATGACAGATCTTTTAGCTTCCTCACTGTCCTTTAGGGCATTGCTATTCAAAGTGAGGCCCATGGTCTATAAACCATTACTTGTCAGAGATAAGCACACAATCGAGAGGAAGTATTTAGCACTGTAGAGAGCCATTTGGCAGCATAAGTTCACATCTGTCGAATCTAATAATAAAAAATGGGGACTTTTGTATGTATTGTTTATTTCATTTTGACTTATTTTTATTTCACTTTACAAAATACCAGTCTGTGACAGATTGGAGGAAAAAAAAAAAAAAAAAAAAAGAACTGTTCTTTCACCACAGGTAGTTTGAGGAACACTGCGTTATAGAGTGATGGCGCCATGCATCCTACAACCCAGGGCTTACCTTGACCCTCCAGCAGGAGGGGCAGTCAATGGAAAAAACGTGGGCCAACAAAGATAGTCTTCTCAGAAGATACATGGGCCTCCCAAAGGCTGAGGTGCAGATAGCTAACCTACTGCACATGTGTTAGGTTTGCCCCAGGGGTAGTTAGATCTAACTAAACCAGCCCAGCATACCCTCGTCAAAGCATGATCCTTAGGCTTTTCAATATGAATAGCAGTAGAAGCAGGTAAGACTCATCTAGGGCTTGGTGGTGCAAACGGTTAATGAGCTTGGCTGCAGACAGAAAGGTTGCAGGTTCAAGTTTACCCAGAGGCATCTCAGAAGAAAGCCCTGGTGATCTACTTCCGAAAAATCAGCCATTAAAAACTCTATGTAGCCCAATTCTAGTCTGATACACATGGGGTCACCATGAGTCAGAGTCAACTCCACAGCAGCTTTTTTTTTTTTTTTAATGATCTAGGTACTATCGTAAATGCCTTATATATACAAAATATCAAATAGCCTCTCTCTTTGGAGTGATATATAGTCTAACCTATACATATACACAGGGAAGTGTGACCTGAAGTATGGTTTACAATGATGATTCCTTGTCTAGCCATGTAAGTTTGCTGATGATTGATTCCTTATTAGGGCATTTCAAGACATCATACCAAATATACTAGAAATAGTATTAAAGGATTGAAATTTAATAACCAGCAACTAAGAGTAGTGTTTGGATATTGATCATCAAGCATAGCTGGAAAAATTACTAGCCCAGAAACAGCATTTAGTTTTGGAAAATATGGAGATAGTTTGAACTATGTTTTCATTTTTTTGTTGTTGTATTGGAAGATTTTCAAGCATGAAACGGGGATAAAACCATGTATAAGAAACAAAGACAAAAACACAACAATACTTGCATCACAACATAGAGGCGTTACCCAAGATCGAGTTTTTATCTGTTAGTTTACTCTCCCCATATACAGTAGAAGCTGAAGGGCATTTCAAATATTTCTGGACTCCTTAGCTCAACCTTGGGATTTAATAAAGGTTTGAATTTTTGAAAGTCTGTATTTAACAGAGTCTATTTGCCCTCTTCCTCTAAGAATGAACCTTCTTAGACTTGATGCAGAAGGAGCTGCTTTCTGCCCCCTCCCACAATCTCCAGAGTAACCAGAGCTACCCTCCCCCACCCCCGCAACTGACGTTGGCAGCCAGATTCTCCACTTGGTTTTGGAGTAATCAAAAAAGCTAATCACACGAAGATTTCCAGTACATCATTGTAGGGAGAGATTAAGGAGTTCACCCTTGGGAACCTGCGTGGGGAAAAGAACTAATTCCTCCCTCATCTTTTCCTGGCCTTTCTCCCTCCTCAGCTTCTGGTGTTTGACTCTGTGTGGGTACTGGGTGGTTTCAAGCCCATGAGATCAGGGAGGGAAACACTTTCTTCCAAGTGAAGTCTCTTCTCCTTCCCACAAATTGAAAACCTAGCAGTAAGATGGTAATGCTAAATCCCAATTAATTAATATTTATTGGTTGCCCATAACGTTCCAAAGCCATGATTTCTACCCCTAGGAGCTTCACCCTAATTAACCATGAATCTCGGGAGAGTCTTCTTCACATTAACTCTGTCTGCATGCCCTTCAAGATGAAGTCGTGGTTTTAGGCCTCCTCCTGAAGGTAGGGAACCAGAGAAGGAGATGGAGGCCAAGGCAACTTGGTCAAAGTCACAAGGTAAGTCAGTGAACGCCAAGACGAGAAGGACGTTGGTGATATTTTCATGAGAGAAAGTCCCAACTTGTTCCTTTGTGTAATTGCTTATGTCTCTGTAATAATAAAAAGTAGAGTAATTCCTTATAAAATTCCTTCAGAAAATGTTATTTTATCTTTCCAATAATGTGGTGAGATAGATATTGATATGTCCATTTTACAGATGAGGAAACCAAGGCTCTGAAAGACTAAGCCCCTGGCTGAGGTCACACCTGTCAGAGCAGGGCCAGGACCTTAACTGAAGTTGTTTGACTTCAAGTCCAACGTTCTTTACCACTGTAGATGTCTTAAGGGTATTTCCATGATTTTTTTTCTTCTGGATGTTTCACAGGCATCTCAAATTTAATATGTCCAGAACTAAGTTCCTGATTATTCCCCCAAATCTTTTCCTTCTCCCATCTTCTGTATAAAAAATCTGGGTGTCATCCTCAACATTTGTTCTCTCTCACTTTCCCAAATCCAATCCATCACGGAGTCATGATGTTTTTATCTCCAAAACACCCCCTCCTTGCTACTTCTGTCGCTACTGCCTGGTTCAAGTCCTCCAGACATTTATTTGTTAAATGCGAGTTGAAGTGGAATATGTCCAGTTTAGGAGGGTACAAGGAAGACCGTTGGGAGATGAGCTAGATTTCCTTTTAAAAATAACAATTTGACAGCATTTTTCAAAAATAAAATAACAAAGCTTGTGGTCACCGTATTTGCTTTGGGTAGTATTAGTAACAGTCATGTTGTTGTTGTTGTTAGTTGCCAATGAGTCGACAGAACAACACGCTGCCTGGTCCTGCACCATCTTCATTATCACTGATACGTTTGAGGCCATTGCTGAGGCTATTGTGTCAATCCGTCTCACTGAGGGTTTCTCTCATTTTTGCTGACCCTCTGCTTTGCCAAACATGATGTTCTTTTCTAGCAGTTGTTCTTTGTTGATGACATGTCCAAAGCAAGCGAGCCAGAGTCTCGCCATCCTTGCTTCTAAGGAACACACAGTAATGTCTTAAACTTGCATTTTAACTTTTCAAAGTGCAACCAAAGTCTTTCATGGAACAAAGTAGGGTTCAGATTAAACACATTATCATTAATAACTAGTGATTTTAGATCCATTGCCTAGTTTTCCTCCCACAACCAGACGCTTAAAGATAGGCAAAGCAGATGTTATTATAATTTTACAGAGAGAAATCTGAGTTATATAGAAGCAAAATGACTGCCCAAGGTCACAAATGAGACTGGAATCCAGTATCTAGATGCCCACATGGGTGTTCTTCCCCAGTAGGCTCTGCTAACCTCTTTGATGTATCCCTTCCTCATATTTTAATGTTAAAAATAAAGAGCAATATAGGAAATTCACTGATTTAGTAGATGTAGCCTTGTGGCAGATCCACTATAGCTCAGAGACCATAGTTCTTTTGTTGTTGTTCCAGACAGTGTGTGCAAAAGTAAAGACCTTAGTAAGGAATTTTCTTTATGGGTAAAATGATAATTCTGAGCAAAAAAAAAAATTCACGATGACACATTTCTATGATACCCTCTTGCACGTTGATTCTTTTTTGCCCCAGATAAAAATGCAACATTTAGTGATGGTTAATATTGCTGAATCTCTTCTCTTCAGAACACCTACCTATTATATTTTCTTATACCAGTAGCAATTGCCGCTGAATCAATTTTTACTGATAGTGACCTCGTGTGTTTCAGAGTAGAACTGCGTCCATAGGGTTTTCATGGTTGTGATCTTTTGGAAGTTAGCCAGGCCTTTCTTCTGAGGTGCTTCTGGGTGGGTTTGAACCACCAAACTTTCAGTTAGTAGTCCCCCGCTTAACCACTTGGGTCACCCAGGGACTCCTAGTTTTGCTTATGGTTCTTCTTAAAATCAGAAACCATATATTCTAAAAAAAAATTCAAGCAGCAATCTAAAGGAATTTTTTAATTTACTGTTTTACGTAGATTGGATTGGGTCACTGTGAAATACAATCTTTTTCGTCAGCTCCCTGTGGCCTAAGGGAAGTATTTATTTTCTGTCCGAGTCCGCATTGTGGAAAAAATTTATCAAGAGCTTTCCGAAAGCTGGGTCTTAATTGACTCCTAGCAGTGCAGGTAAAGATAATGAGTAAAAAATCTTTCAGTGATGTAGATGAAAATGTTAGAGCAACTCCTAGGCAGAAGAGAAAGACTCCAATGTTTACATAATTCTAAGGTGCATATATTGTCTCTTCCATATTTTCTTGCCAAAATTCACCTGGCTTTGCTCAAGACCTCAAATGCAGTGAATTCTAGGCAGCACCTAATATTTATTCATGCCATTGTCAAGAGCATCTTTGCAGTTCTTGCCAAGGTCTGTCGTAGAATATGTTTATCCAGCTGCATGGCAAAAGCATAATACACAGTCATCATTTTCCTCAGTCACCTACTCAATATTTTCTTCTATGATTAAATTCACTCATAAATATTACACTTTGAATGCCAGAAAGCCATGGCTCACCCAGCCAGTTGAATGCTTGTTTGTCTGTTTTTTAATGTGGCCGGGCCCTCGGTCATTTCATTATAAAGTTTGAAATAATGAAAATCATTGCATTTCCTTAGCATGCACAATGAACAGAGCAGGGTCCCTCCATGAGCTCCTTTATTATTGAGCACAGGCCACGGAAGAAATTTTGTAAGAACTGTGAGCTGTGTTAGAAACAATTTTGGTGTATATATGTAAATCTGCTCTGACTGCCTAATGCAAAGGACAGAAATGCCTGCTGTATTTCTGGCTGGCACAATTTCTTGCTCAACAGAGGCCGTTTTCAAATAAACATACATATCTTGGTCTTGCTTATACCTGACTCACTACCAGATTGTGCTCATGAATGCTGAAGACTGTTTCTACGTACTGCGATATTTTTGAGACTCCTTCCTCTAACCAAGCACGCTTGGAGTGGTTTTTAAAGCAGCCTGCAGAGTGTACATATTGCACACTCATCTCTATGGTATAAGGATCACAGCTTGAAGACAAGAACCTACCTTTGCTCTCAGTGCCAGCCCAGGTGGCAGCAGTACAATATGTATCTACGTAGTTCCCATCTTCGGAGCCAAGAGCCACATACCACAGGACCATTATCAAATAAAATAATTGTAGCTGGTGATGCGGGGCAGTTAACTTTTCTAGAATTATATCCAAATTTGTTCCACCATTCTGGGAATCGTCTTGGTTAGCAAATTGCTCATAATATCAATGCCTTTGGAAACTTTTTACGGTCGTTTTACTGTTTTTATTTCAAAAATAAAACTTAAAGGAGCTTGAAAAGTAGGTTTTTAGATAATCACACGATGGCCTGATTTCAGTGGTTTCAGTTCTGTGCATTTTACTTTATTTGCACTCACTGAAATGAACCAAAATTAATCCATATTTGAACAAAGACTATGGGTACAAATGAGTCCTAACTTCTAGACTACTACACGTAGTGTGCTGGCTGAGGCGTTTGGAATGCATCGGCCCTGGGGGCCAAAGAAGTTACAGCAAACAACACATGGGCTTTAAAATCTGGAACCATCCAAGACAGAGCAAGAGAGCTATTTTCACTTTACTTATTCCTCTTTTTTTTTTTTTCTCCTCCAGAAGATGAATTGTTTCTAATCACATTTTATTTTCATCTTTAGCCCGAGATCCCAAAAGAGCCAGTTTGGCTTAAAACTGCTGGTGACTTTGCAGCTCTGTCCAATGATTACCTAATGCATTTGTGTCATCCGCTTTCCTTGTTGTGTGAAAACACACTGAGGAAATGTGTAAGTTCACTGAATTGTTCCCAACTCTTTTATTCACCTTTCAGCATGCTAGTTCCTTCCCCTGGCATTGATATAATTATGCATTTGTCAAAGACAGACTGTCACTTTAGGGCCTCTATTATGTGCAAGATTTGGCAGCAGATTTGGCCACTGGGATTTGCTTATATCCTCTGTATGTTATTGTACTTCTTTGGCATTCAGTAAATTCCATACACCCACTTCTTTGATGTTCACTCCAGCCCCTAAATGTGGAAACAATGACTGAAATTTTGGATCAAAGCACCCCATAGATGGCAGGCAACACAGCCCTCTGATAATTCACCAGAACAGAGAGCAACCCCCCAGCGAAAATCGAGGCCAATAGTCCTCCAAGAACAGCCTGGTTTTCCTGATGCAAAGGCACGCAAAGAAGATAATGAAATAATTCCAAGGCTTTAAGAAAAAAAGACGGCACTGCTAAATTGAAGCTCATGGTCATTTCTAATAATAGAGAAAGCTAACTACCGCTCCAATTGGTTTGCCCATTTCTTTTTGCTGGTCATGTGCTAGTCTAGCATTTCTTCGGAGCAACCTGCAAACCTGCCCAGGCTTCTTTCAGATTTAGAAAAGTCTCCAGATCAGACTTCTATACAACATCAGCTCCACAAGATGGCCCAGTTTTTTTAAATGAAGTTTTAAAACAAAAGTTAAAGGGTCCACTAATTATTTAAGGGATTTTGAAAGTAATTGGAACACCCCTGAACTATCAAAATTTCAGCTAGTTGTTTTTGCAAACTGGCCTTAGCTGTCTGGAACACAGTTTCAGTGTGTGCTTATGGTCTACTCCTGGGATGGCAGTGAAAATAATTACTTCATTCAATTTATTTCACAGGGCAGGGTCAACTTTGACTCATAAAAGCATTAAAGCAGGTAACCTCCTAGGGACGTTGGGCAGACAGATGAGCGAATAGATATGAAACTCTTACAAGCTTTTTGAGGAGAAAAAATGGCACTTTATAAATCCAGGGTATTTTATGGCTATGTTTTCACCTCACTCCATTGGCATCCAGAATGTTCTAGTCAGAATTAATATAAAATGTGGGGAACCATTATAAAAGTACCATACTCTTTTTAAACATAGTGAGAAATTACTGGGTTTGGGGCATTGCATCCTGTGTAAATTAGAAGAATTCCGAGGAGAGTGGCATGATTGAGAATCGACTGACGGCGCTGAATGGGAAAGAGAGTCATCTTAGCAGGATACCATGTGTTGAATCAAAAGGTAGAGCGACACGGAGGTAGCTGACAGCCCTTCAAACATGTTTCAGATTGTCTCTTTCTAAGTGTGAAGTTTTTACTGCCAGACGTATGCAACAGTGACATCCAGCGGTTATAAAGATAATTACAAGTGTATCTCATTTTTAAATAAAGTATAAAAAATAAGTTGTACATTATAATCAAATACTCTGTATTGTTAACCGTAGTCTACATTCTTCACCTAGTCAAAATGTAAGTCAATAATTCAGGCTGAATGTCAAGTAAGGTAAAATGCACTCCCTGTTTATTTACCAAGTAGTTTCCAAATTCTGTTATTCTGTTGTTACTTGGTTTTTCTTTTTAAACTAAAATTTTGATGCGTCTCCACTCCGAGGGATCTCTCCGACCCTCCTAAGCAGGCCTAGATATCTTTACAAGCATAAATGAGACAGTGTGCATACTGCATATAAGCAAAAATGGAAGCTGCTCTCTACCCCACTGCTAAATACTCAAGGGACATCATCTGTGACCCTGAACGTTTTCATTGTGTGGAATTGCCTTAAGAGGTTAATTAAGATATTTCCAAGTTATTGAAGAAGAGGAGAAAGAAGAATGGAAAAGAGAAACAACCAAACCAACCCACAGCGCTTGAGTCAATTCTGATCCACAGCGACCCTATGGGACAGAGTCGAACCACTCCGTAGGGTTTCTAAGGCTGTAATCTTTGCAGAAGCAGACTGCCACATCTTTCTTCTGTGGGGCAGCTGGTGGGTTCAAACTGCCTACCTTTCAGTTAGCAGTAGAGCACTTAACAACTGTGCCACCAGGACTCCTAAAGAGAAGGAAAGGGAAGCAAGAGAATGGAGAGGAAGAAGGAAGAAAGTAAGGAAAGAGAGGAAGGAAAGAAGGAAGGGAGGGAGGAAAGAAAGAGAAGAAAGAGCAGGATTTCTCACTGACTGGTATTAAAATTTGGCAGTAGGTCCATTAATGTGATAATATATCTAAGAGGGAATTCAAAGAGATATTAGCCTCCAACAAAGAAGTCTTGTTTTAAATTTCATTCCGTCAACCATCAGTCAATTAACTAAGCAAACAAAAAAAATCACATTTTATTTTATTTTATTTTTTTTAAGTCTGAGAACAGCTTCTATTGCTGCACCTAGAAAGGTACCACTTTTTAAGAGAATGCTGCCGCCTCGTAGGGAGGAAGTCAACAGAAGCCTGCACATCCTGTCAGCCTATGGGTTACTTAAGTCCATGCCCATGCTGAACACAACGGGGCTGCTTATGAAATTCCTAGGTGGCATTCCTTCAGATGCGGGAGAAGGATGTGGCAGTCTGCTTCCGTAAAGATTTACAGCCTTGGAAACCTTATTGGGCAGTTCTGTTCAGTCCTATAGGGTCGTTATGAGTTGGAATCGACTTGATGGCAACCGGCTTGGCTTGGTAGTACTCCTTCAGAGAGACAGTCATCTTGCGGCAAGCTGTTTCTTGATCTTATAATCCGTGAAGCATTTTTCGCCTTCAGCCACCTCCCTCTTTGAAAAGTTCTCAACACAGGAAAAACTTAAAGGCACCTCTTTCACTTTCTTTGTGCTAGAGGAGGAAAAAAAAAATCAAACAAAACATACAAACAGAACGTCTACCTAACTCTAGTAAGAATGTACTAAAAAGTGGAGCCATAACCCCATTTAAAAAAAAAAAAATCTAAATGCCCTTTAGCTAATGTACCCCATTGTGGCCAAATTGAGGAGAAAAAAAAAAAATCACCGGAAAGTGTTGGACTGAAGGCGCATGTGTGCATGAAATCTGTGATGTGCGTTAAGCAAAGAGCACGAGGACAAAGCGAAGGGGGTGGCCTCCTTTCACTCTGAGAAATGATTCCCATTCTTGTCAGTGAGAGTTAGGGGAGATGTGGATTGAAACAGAGCAGGTAAATCTGCAGCCTGGAACCAGGTTTGTTTGGTTTTACAAGGTCTTTGAACTACAAGCTGGAGTATCCAGATTCTGCAGTAAAAGAACGCCCCATTTCTGTCACAGCCCTCATGGTATCTTCACCTGGAGAATCCGCTGGCTTCTTGCGCCTCTTAGTAATTTTTGCAGCAGGGATTTATCGGGAATATATGGAGGATTAGCATGCCCAGGCCTCACCTCTCCTGTTCATTCTGCAGGCATCTGGCCTGTCTAGCTCTTATCTCGTGCACCCCGGAGCCCAGACTGGATGATTTCTGGAGCTCAACCCCAGAGCTCCTCAGGCCCAGCACGAAGGTGGAGCTTTCCCTTAGCACACAGAGGCCTCCTGTACCAGGACTGCCTCTGCCACCGCACTACCCGCTCCTGCCAGTCTGAGGAGCAAGAGGCTGGCATGAGGGATTAATTCCCTTCTTTTCTCCTTAAAGAAAAAGCCTGCTTTCACTCCTCTGCCTTGCAAAGCTTTCTTCAGTGTTTCAGGACAAAAAAAATAAGTAGTAGCACGACACGCATAAACCCTCCTGGCCTACAGCTCTGGGTAGAGTTTTACTACAGTATATAATCTAATAATCCATTTAATTTCTTTAGAGAGATGTTGTATATACAGGTGGCATTTGGATGGAATCACATGCCATAAACCTGTCTGCTCCTCTCCAGGTTCAGAACGCAGAAGAAGAATCTGTTTTACAGGCGTTCTAGAATTTTTACATGGTCAATTGGCTTTTTTATTTTTATTTTTTTAGTATTCTGGAACATATCAGAGCATCTGTAGGAAAAAATATACATAAATTCTATAAAATGGTGGCAGGACTTCTGATTTACTAATGGTGCTGGTTTGAATTTTCACAAAAATATTTAGCTATAGGACGATATGTATTAGGTGTATTCTTAAAGGTAAAGAACTGCAGCCAATAAAAGTTCAGCCTATAAAGTGTCCCATCTTCTAGTTTTCTGCACTGAGAATTACTACCAGCGTAATCATGGCTCCCTGCACACTAATATTTCCTCTGATACAGTATGATCAATGTTGTGGAAAAACATTTATTATATTTCTTCTAGCTACTTAAAGGCATTACTGAATTATGGGCATCGCAAAACGAATCCACTGTGCATTTTTTCTTTATGTGACGTTTTTACAATCTTCATTTTCTGCTTTGCAGGCACTGAGCTATAGAGATCCACACTTCGTTCCTCTTACAACTGCCACTGGGGCCACCCTCTCCTTTCTGCTTTATTACATCTGAAATGCACTTCATATGATAACACTCCTTTTCATTCTGGGCCGGACTCTCATTCGAAAGGAAGAAGTGATGAAAGAAATTAAACAATCAGTGCGGTGAACAACAGTTCTTAATCTCCTTACTTAACAAAGGTTATGAAGTTAAGCCTGAAAAAAGGACAAGGGGAGGAGATCGTATTTTACGGAATCATTCCAGAAGAGCTGATAGAGTCTGAATGGCTGTGGGCCTGCGGTTTTGACATTTAACAATTTTATTAACATCATTGCTTATTATGCACCGTAATCCACAGGATCTGCAGCTGGGAGAGTGTCCAGCTAACAGCCCGTGTCTCGGCCCTGCCAGGGGATGAATCAATTAGCAAGAGAAGCAATGATGCAAATGCTTCGGGGTCACTTGGGATGCTGTTTGCCTTTTTGATAGAGAAAGCACACCATAAATAACATCACACCTCAGGAAACCATTCCGGGAGGCCCAGATGCCGGCAGGGCTGCTGCCGGGGACGGAAGGAATCATTTGCTCATTGTGTGTACTTCCCCCCATCTCAGTCAATGGAAGATATGTAGTAAAATCAAAGTATTTAAAAGGAGGACAGACAGTATGTGGTAACAGAGGCGTGTTTAGTAATTTTTTTTAGTACCAGAACCCGTGATTTATGACCCAGAGTTACTGCCAACTTTATTACAAAAATGACTTCACCCATAATAACCTTATTCAGGGCTCTCTGGAGAATGATGTAGTACCCAACAGCATTATAATCTGGCAAATATTCACAAACAATTCCCGCCTCTGTCTCATTTCCATCCACCCCGGCAGAGGAAGGTTTCCCCTTTCACATGATGGGAGAAGCGGGGGTCCCAGGCAAGGGTTCGTGCTCTTCCTGGGGGGATTTTCCTGACTAGGCAGTCATAAGAAGCCAGGACAGAAAGCTGCCTCCTGGGTCTCAGTCACATCTTCCTCAACCTTGTTCCTTGAGGAATAATCAGCAGAAGACACTCACTCACCCTTCATTTCTTCCCCCAGCACAGAACCCTCCTGGCTCCTTGCACACTGCCCACTCTTCCAGGGTTCAGGTCCTCACCACCGGAGAGAAGCTTGCTGAAGCTCCCACCCTCCTTTTTAATTGCCATGGTAACATCGGCTGCACTAAAACCGCCAGGGCTGGGTGTCCAAGCAGGGTCCCCAGGGTGCCCCGGGATCTAGGAACAAGCCCTCCATCTTATTAAACTCCCATGTCAGTTCCTAGCAATTGTTTTAAATTTATACCCTCAGAGTGGCTTAGTGGGATTACATGTCCATTTGCATTAAAACAGGTTTCTGTCATTAAACCGCCATACAGTAAGCTTCTTTGGGACAAATTAATGAGCTCTAAATATCATCAAGTAGAAGTTTACTTCACCAAGATAGCCAACAAAGCGGGGTGGGGGGAGGAAGTGCCTGCTTAGAAATCTTCGCCCAGGAGAAATGTAAGTGCCAACTATAGAAGTAGGTCTTGTCCTGTTTCTTAGCTGTTAAGTGGTCCTGATTTAGAGCTGAGCAGGGAGAGTTGGCAACATTCTCCGATTCACCAAAATCCCACAGCTCACCTCCCCCTAGTCCCTATTCCAAATATGTCTTTACCCTTGACCTTGTCTGCTGAAATTCACAGATGGACCACTGGCAGATTCTCGATCTCGCGTTGCTTATCTGCTGTGTGTGTGTCTTTGAGGAGCTTGTGTACGTGCATCTGCGTTGTATGGGAACAACATGCACATAGCACAGCTCCGCGTGTAGTGAAAAGTGCACACGGACTCCAAAAACAGGCTAAGTGGGATTGTTACTAGGCCGTGGATCATCTGTCAGGGGCCCGGGCCCTGGGAACACTATCCCTGATAAGGAGTACCTTAGGCTAGCCACCTAAAAGCAAAATAGAAGCCAAACCAAAAACCCATTGCCCCAGAGTGGATTCAGATTCATGGCGACCTCCTGTGTTACAGAGTGGAACTGCTCCATAGGATTTCCCTGGCTGTAACCTTTATGCAAGCAGTTGGCCAGGCCGTTCTTCCCCAGAGTGGCCGGGTGGGTTCAAACTACCAACCTTTAGGTTAGCAGTTGATCACAAACCACTTGTAACACCCAGGCAATAGTTTTTAAGGCTAGGTCAGCCCCACTCACAAATATTACCAACACTTGTCCTCACAAATACATATATGCATCTAAGTAGAAGTTTATTATCAAAAACAAATAAATAAACCCCTAAGCCTTCTTTTATGTAAAGGAGGTAAGATTGGCTGCTAGACAGACTTCCAGATTCAGATAAGCTGTGATCTCATTCCTGTATAGTCTTACCAGGGGATGGTAATGTATGATTGAGACATTGCTATATTTAGGAATGACAAGATGGGCATTATTAATAGCTTAATTGACATTAAGGCAATTACCCCTACCCTTACTACAGTTTGTTGAATTACACAGAAAATATTGGCTGAGGCCTTTTTTTCCCCAGAGCTACCCAAGGATACAGCATTTTATTTCATGCCAGATCCTGGCTTTGACATTAGATACTTAGCCATAGAATGATTCCAGTAAATCATTATAAATGCATTATAATAAAGATGTTATGAGCTATCAGATATTAACCCCCAACCCCTAAAGAGAGATAAATAGTCCAGTTGCATGATTCCTACTTTTGTTTCATAAGAAATAAGCTTTTGCAAAGAGCAACTGACTAATGAATTATAAAATGGTGTGTTGAGCTCAGCTAATTAAACAATGCATTTTCGTGTCTAGTGCAGGATGAACACTAAATCATACAGAAATAAGAAAGGAAAAACCTACACCCCAAATTCAACTCCTATTTTCAAATATCATTAAAGTTGGTCTACAGTCCAGAAATACTTCAACCTTTTCTTATCTGATTAGAGAGGTGTATCAAGTCTAAGATCAAGATACAAGTAGGTAAACTAAACCAAGAGTCAGAACAAGAATTCTGGAGGTGCTAATTTCAGATAAGCCCACAAAGTTATTTTAATGGAGATTTTACGTGGAGATTGCCTTTTTTTCCCAACGTGTTTAATGGAGCAAAAGTTTAGAAGAGCCTAGAAGTTTCCAAGTTTCCTTATACGTTCCAACTTTATATTTTATCTATGAACTCATAGTAAAACATTAGTGTGTGTGTTGAGGTGGAGGGTAGACTTTAAGAACTATGGTATTGATGATGGTCTTGTCCATGTAGTGCTGGAAAGACAAATGCATATCCTGAAAGTCTCCCTGTGCTGTGGGAGGTGGAGGGATGGAGAGGCTGGTTTGTGGTTCTAACCATTGTCCTCAGGTATGTCATCATGCCCAGCAGGGCTCCATCTAGTGGTCAACCTTGATCATCATGAAGCATTTCAACTCCAGTGGCCCCCATACTGGGCTAGTTTGCTATTGACTGCAGTTTCCTGGCATGTCCTGGGTTTGCTACATGATTTGAAGCTGTGTTTCAACATGTCCTGAATATGTATCTTAGCCTTCCAACCTCAAAGACATGATGACCACCTTGAGGCTGTCTTCTGTTTCTTGGTCAACCAGCACTCCACTAATGACCTTGTGGCCAAAATTAGAATTGTCTTCCACTCTGCGTGGGCAATGATCTCTTCTGGTGGTGAGCAGGGCTTCCCTGGTGTACCTGGCACATCATGTACCACTCACTCAGTTCTCTGCGGTCAAGCTGGACCACACAGTCCCATCCTCCTGCCACTTTCCCACCTCTGTGTGTTGGCCATTGCAAGCTACTTGATCTTTCTAAGGCTTGTTTTCTTCAAATGTAAAACGAGAATAATAACAATATCTACCCACAGGGTTATCTGAACATTAAATAATATCATTAATATAAAGAACTATCTATGTAAAGTAACTTTTACAGAGAGTCTTAGTTATCTAGTGCTGCTATAACAGAAATACCACAAGTGGATGGCTTTAACAAAGAGAAATTATTCTCTCATGGTCTAGTAGGCTAGAAGTCCAAATTCAGGGCGCCAGCTCCAGGTGAAGGCTTTCTCCTTCTATTGGCTCTGGAGGAAGGTCCTTGTCATCAATTTTCCGATGGTCAAGGAGCTTCTCAGTGCAGGGACCTTGAGTCCAAAGGGCACACTCCCCTCCTGGTTCTTCATTCTTGGTGGCATGAGGTCCCTCTGTCTCTCTGCTTGCTTCTGTTTTTTAAATCTCAAAAGAGATAGGTTTAAGATACAACCTAATCTTGTAGCTTGAGTCCTGTCTCATTAACATAACTGCCTCTAATCCTGCCTCATTAACATCATAGAGGTAGGATTTACAACACATAGGAAAATCACATCAGATGACAAAATGGTGGACTATCACACAATACTGGAGATCATGGGCTAGCCAAGTTGACACACATTTTTGGGAGGGACACAATTCAATCCATTCAGCCCATGATTAAATGTTACCTGTTTTTATTTTAGTTATCTTATACCTATCTCAGCCTGCTTCTCTCTGTACACTATCCTTCTATCTTCCAATTTATTCTCTGTCTCTGTCACACACAAACATATTTTCAAATCCCTGAAGGCAGAGACTCAGACCTATCTGACCTATTTACTCAGGTACGCCTTGCAGTGTCTAACACTGTGGTTTGCTTATAGTACACACTCAGCACATACTGCTACAATGAACAGTATTAATAATAATAGCTATTAGTAATAGCATTTTCTGACCACTTAATATGAGCCTGGCACTATGATAAATATCATCATCATCTCATTTAATTTTCACAATAATCATATGAAATAAGGACTATTTTAATCCTCACTTTACAGGAACAAAAGCATAAAGATGTTAGGTTCCCCCAAGGTTGTACAAGCTCATAAGTGGGCAGCCAAGACAGAAATCTAGAATCGGACTAGACTTGGAGTCTCAGCTCTGAACTACTGCTCTGTTGGGCTGATTTTGTCAGCTTGCTCGTCTTTATAAGTGGGCCCCATCAAGGCATTTGTCATGAGCATCTACCCACTCCTGGATGACCTTTCAGATCCTGATCTTTGGGTCCCAGAAAGTCCAGAAGTGGACATTAACTCTAGTTTACATCTGCCCAAAAGTGGCTTGTCTGAAACTCCCAGGACATCATGTAAAACCATTCAAAAAGACTATTAAAATGTGTGTGTGCACAAGTACACTCACACCCCATAAAATTAAATTCACTTTGAGAGAATGTGTCTGAGGGAGGTGATCCACTCGGTCATGTATCAGGTCTGTGGCCACAACCAGCAGAGCTGTCTCATCCTCCATGACATCCTGGCTTTCTGGAAGCCTCTCTCTACCATGCTGTCACAGGCAAGGGACAGCCTCCCCAATCTTTCTCAGAACAGTTATTCTTCCTAATGGCCAAAGACTCCCAAACCCCACACTTCACTTGTTAAAGGAGTAGATTATAAGGAGTATTTCAACCTTACGAATGAATGACCTTAGTAATTTAAGTTTGACATGTTACTAGATAAAAGGATGTGGGTTTATTTAAAAAGCTACCTTTCACATAGGAGGATCCATGGATGAGGTTGCCCTGAGGTGGTGAGGGGTTTGTGCAGCTAGAGGGATACCTGTGCAAAGCAGCACCCAGAAGGGTTGGGAGTGAGGTCTGCTGCTGCAGAACACAGGCTGGCTACACTTTTCCATCAGGCACAGCAGCCAGACACTTGGGGTTTCATATGGCCTTTATTTCAAACGTGCAGACCTTGGATGATGTGATGGACAGACTAGTGTCACAAACAGACCACCTCTCCTCCCAGGCACATGGAGGCTGCACTGCTCAGTTCCCTTGCAGTTGGGTGAGCCATGTGATTTGTCTGTTGCTGTGAGCAGAAGAATCACATGTCACTTCAGGCAAAAGTATTTAATTGCCAATGGATGACTATCCAGCTCTTTCCTTCCCTTCAAGAAGTGATTCGAAGCAGGTGTTGGGATGACAGAGTGTCTGATGTCCTGGATTCCTGAGTGACATGGTGGAGCGTAATCCTCCACAGGCCTATGTTGGGCATGTAGCATAGAAAGATATAAACTTTCGTTAAATTAAGCTTTGACATTTGGATGTTGTTTATTACCGCAACAAAACCCAGCCTATCCTGCCTAATCCAGAAATTGACTTTTTGTTCAGAAAATATGGTCTTTCTTTTCAAGTCATAAAACCCTTCTCCTTTTTCCAATAGCTGTATTCACTAATTCAATGGTTTACGCATTTTTTTTTCATCCTTTTGATACACTCACAGATGCCTAAAATTGTCACAGTGACCTTGGATTGGGAAAAGTCATAGCATCTAGTATATGTGTCTAGCATGCCAGGGTGCTCAGTAGATACTGGTTGAAAGAGTAAATAAAGTCATGAATGAATCTCCATTTTATAACTTGGGAAACATAGATTAATTTAACTGGTCTATGACTATGACTGTGCATCCCATGGTACATTGAAAGGCAGTGCAAAAAGTGAGAAGAGAACTAGAAACAATAGAGCTTAAATAGCTCTTCAAGATTTTTAAATCTGAGTCCTTGAAAAGAGCAAATATGAGGTTAGAGCAAAAATTCTTCGTTCTAGAAACAGGATATCACTGATGACTCAGAGTCGTCTGTTCAAGAAAATGTTTCAAATAAACTGGGTAGGAATGTGCTTGGTTTGTTTGCCCCGGCTGGCTTGAACTCAGGATGCAGACAGCACTGAGGAGTCTCTAGTTTTGATGTGGCAGGAGGTGAAAGTAGGGTGCTGAATAATATTTGCTGAGTAATTTACCTTTCCCAAACTGCAAAGGGGCAAGTGATAAGGAGGAGCTGTGAGTCATTCTACGGCTGATGCCAACTGGGCATGCCCAGTAGAATATTCATTTGGTGATGGAGTCATTCACTTTTTCTGAGATACACAAAAGGCCTGTGGTAAGGCTGCCTCCCATTCAACCATGCTCACTGGTAAAGTCAATAGAAGCCAAGACTAAAGACCCAGAAGGAAGTCAGCCCTTCCTCTGGGGGAAAGTGTGCATCCAGGGTCTGTAGTCTGTGAGTTTATTTGTGTGTGTGTGTGTGTGCGTGCACATAGCTCACACACACTCACACCCTTGTCAGCAGCAAAGCTCAGATGTCTACAACTTGAGATGAGAATGGAGAGCCCTGAATAAGCAGACAGCTGCTGCTTGGTAAGCTGAGGTAGGGTGACTGCAACCTGGAGCGGCAGGAAAAAATGAATTGCATGTTAGGACTATATCCCTGTGGATTATGCGGACATATGGTAAAAGTGTTGTTCAATCCTGGCAGTAGTTTAAAGAAAATGACAATCTCTTGGGATGAACATCTCTCAGGGATGCACACACTCTAGACATTGAAATTCAAACTCATCATTTTCCACCTGTTATTCCCAGCTACATTCCTCTCCCATACCTTATCTAAGGAACAAGCCTTCTTCTCCTTTTCCTGGCTAAACTCCTTAAAATCATAAGCTGCTCCTCTCCACTTTTCCTTTCATTCAATCTCTCTCTTCTAAACATTCCTTGGATTCATTCTTTTTTTCTCCCTGCCTGCTCTACCTAATTCTAGATATTTGCTTTCCTATAGGCAATATAAGACTCACACACAAATAATGAAATATTATTCCATAGTCCAAGGCAGAAATGATGAATCTTATAGTAACAATGGCCCTAAGTGCTAGATTTTCCAGACAGTCCAAATTTCATGTAATTTTATTTTCAATAAAGGCAATTGGTTAAATTCATACATTGAAAGATAAATTTTAAAAAATATTACCTGATTTTTTTCTCTAGCATTTCTTTTCCCCCTTTGATCTTCCTCCTCCCCCATTCAAGTAGCTGAACTTATCTCTGCTCTTTAGCTCTAGGAAGGAGTGAGATAGCATTAAGCAGAAGAAGAATTCTCTTCCTGACTTGCATATTTCAAAAGCATAGCTCCTTCGGGAAATAAAGACTTAGGGCAGAGAGACAGAAGAGTTGCAAAACACGGATATAAATTAAACACAATGAATACAAGTTTACCTCCCTTCAGTATCAGAAAAGATCCCAGGATTGGTGGAGGCGAGAGAATTGGAGGGAAGCAATGGGAACAGAGACGTTAGTGGGTCTGAGTCCACAAGAATGAGGCCTTAGGCCCTGTTAGTTGGTTTTGAACTTGGTAAGGTGGCAAAGCCCCCGTATCCGTTTATGGAAATAGAGCTGGAAGGAGTGGAGATTGGTAAATTGGTATAGTCACTCTGGAGGACAATTTGGCAGCATTTGGTAAAATTTTGGAGAAATTTTTACATATATATAAATATGTACAAAAGTGTCTAATTGCAGCATCACTCTTAATAGAAAAGAAAAACTTCCAAAAATTTAAATATCCATTACTAGAACAAGAAATAAATAAAATGTGGACTTGTGTCAATCATAGGCTATTATATAGCAATTAAAAGGAATAGTTAAAACAATAAGGAGAAATTATAAGGGGATTTAGACCTTAGAATCTGTTTAATAAGCCTTAAGTTAAAATGTATGTGTCAAGCCAGTACAGCCCACAATTTACAGATGAGCAGGATGGGACTGGAAGGTTAAATGGTTACCTAAAACCAGGACACTGTTTAGACTCCCAACCTGGCCTTTTGTCCATGACATTATGCTGATGTCTCAAGCTACCTGGTATAGTTTTTGGTCTATTTCAGGAACCAGGGACTGATCCTTCCTGATCTCCCTAGTATGCTAACCCAGAAGAATTTTTTTAAAAAAAAAGAAAAAAGGGAAGAGGAAAAGGGGGAGAAGAAGGAAGAAGAAGAGAAGATGCTGCCTTTGCTCTTGAGATTACAGTCCAGATGAAGAACAGAATCATATTACAAAACCATGAAAGCATCCTCAGTCATAGAGTGCTCTTTCTTCCCACATTCTCAGCTAAAGAGTCTCTTGACCCTCTCTGAATCTTGATTTTTCTTATTAGCAAAACAAGGACTTAAAGTAGGAAGAATTATATTGACTCTTAAGTTCAAAATATTATCCTCACATCAAATCTAACTTGTAGCTATAGAATCTAAACTGTCTTGATGTCACTGCTGAAATCTATACCCATAAGATAATTTTCATCCACTTATCCCAAATCTTGTGTCTATGCCTTCAAATTTTCTAATAGTTGGTCAAACCAAGGGACCATGTCTGATGCTTCTTTTCCAATATGATATTTAATTCTCAACACTCTTATAAACTTGTGGGAAGAATCTTCTGCCTAGGTTTTCAAGACAGGTGTCTTAGTCATCTAGTGCTGCTCTAACAGAGATACCACAAGTGGATGGATTTAGCAAAGAGAAGTTTATTCTCTCACAGTCCAGTAGGCTACAAGTCCAAATTCAGGGCATCAGCCCCAGGGGAACACTTTCTCCGTCGGCTGTGGAGGAAGGTCCATGTCATCAATCTTCCTCTGGTCTGGGAGATTCTCTGTGCAGGAACCTCAGGTCCAAAGGACACACTCTGCTCCCAGCACTGCTTTCTTGGTGGTATGAGGTTCCCATGTGTCTCTGCTCACTTCTCTCTTTTATATCTCAACAGAGATTGGAATAAGACACTATCTAACCTTGTAAACCTCAACAGCATAACCTCATCACAGTGATAGAATTTACAGCACATAAGGAGATCACATATAACCTCATCATAGTGATCGAGTTTACAACACATAAGGAAATCACATCAGATTATACAATCATACAATACTGGGAATCATGACCTAGCCAAGTTGCTACACACATTTTTTGGGGGACACAATTCAATCCATGACAATAGGCAAGAAATAAAAATCTAGAAACTGAAAGGCAATCCATCCCTTTTTTTAAAGATTGGGAGCCCAATGTCAGTGAAATGGCCTTGAATCCATCTCTGTGACAGCCTAAGGTGGGAGTGGAAGTCACCATAGCACGGGCGCTGACCTCCCGCCATGGTCTGGTGGGCTGAATGAGAGTGGGAGTCAGGAACTCCATGTTAAGTACTAATTGTGTGACTAACTTGGACTGTGACATTGGAGGAAACTGTTCCACCTCTGGGTTTCTTTTGTAAAGTGGGAGAAAGTTGTAAAAAGTTCCCTGAAAAGTACATCATGCTCTAGAGGTCAAATGTTATGGTTATTAAGGTAGCAAGAAGAGACTCAGCTTCTTTCTGGACCACAACTGTGTCATTCATGGTGCTCCCACCTACACTGTGAGTGGTCAGATCTCAGAGTGGCACAGGCCGGCCATCAGAAACAGTGACTTTTGAACAAATGGCTCCGATCCACTTTTCACTTTTAAAGTAACACACTTTTTGTAATTATTAATGGTTTATTCGTGTGATCACCCATGAGTGAAGGGCATTTCCCTCTCCCACATCTTTAATGGCAAATAATTAATGATGTGTTGGAAATTAACGACAATTAACAGTGCATAGGAACAACTGCAGAAGGTCAGAGACTCTGAAGAAACACGATGCTTAGCTTCTCAAGCAGAATTGTGCAAGTTCAAAGAGGGAGACACCCAGAGAGTTTTTCCTGTTAACTATCTTGCCATTTGAGTGACTTCTCAAGTGGGGAAAAAACATAACTAGGACTTGAATAGTCTTACATCTTAACAGTACATATTTCTTTGATGGACTCTGAGAATTCCTAGCCCTGGAGTACCTCTCTCAGGCACAAATACAGCTGTCCCTCTAGAACATGGGCCCAAACACAACCATTTTTTAAGATTAAGCATGTTAATGGAAGGAAGTGAACAACTACCTGGCACCTCTGTTAAGCTTATGAGTTTTGCTGAACTGGCAGAATAGTGTAACATATCACACTTTTAGCTTAGTATTAATAAGCACGGCCTGAAATAGAGAGCAAACATAATTTAGCAATAACTTGATCATTTGTTAATGTATTAGATTCTGGGGCATTTCTGGAAATGCCATTTTGCATAATATATATAGATCAATTGTATAAATTATATGTATGTCTATATTGTATTTTTTGTGTTGGTTTAACTACAGATCTCTGCAAGTATTATTGCTGTATATAGGTAAGTTAATAAACAAATTGCCTGTATTTATCTGACAGATAAGTGCCAAAAAATATTACCACTGAAGTATTGTCTCTCCTAGCCTCATTTTATGCATTTTTTCCCATTTTCTAAAATACAACCTGAAGTCCTCATGCCAAAGTCTCACATACATCCCAGTGTTGAAAATAAAGTCAGAGAGAGTGAGTCAAGCTCAAATATACAAAGTGATGACCTAACCAAGGATATCTACCAAGGGCATCCTGTTATAGAATGGGTATGGGATATATATATATGTTCTGTTTCCACCCACAAAGTAATTATAGTTATAGTCATGAGCTGCATAATGTCCCTTTGGGCAACATCTGACTGCACATATGTCCGTGGTCCCATAAGGTATAATAGAGTTCAGAAATCCTGATTGAAGAATGGGACGTCAAAGACATTACCGGACATAGCAAACGCAACAGCTTCCTGCATGCAATACATATATCTCATGCCTCTTGTATACAAAATGACTGCTATGCCAGGTGTATAATGGTATAGTACATGTATAACCTATATAACCACAAACGTGCTGATTTCTGTTCCAATTCATGGCCTGGATTCCTCTTGTGTAGGGTTTTCAATGCTCCCATTAGTGTTGTCAAGTCCCACCCATCCTTCAAGTCCCAGCCCCAATGTCTTGTCATAATACTCACCTACGTTGCTGGCTTATGTATGTACTGTACTGTACTTTCCATTGTTATTTTAATGTGAACTTTTCCCACTTACAAATAAAAAGATTATCATACAACAGGACATGCTTCAACTTGTAAGCAGCAGCATCCAATCTCGTGTATTACGCATCTCTTTGGTGTTCTAGCGTTATCTAATTTTCTTTCAAAAATATTACCATGAAGTGCATCATGGCTCCCAAACGCAGCAAAACCAGTGCCAGTAATAGCAGCAGCAAGAGGGAAAGGGGAAGTATCAATTTGGAAGGGAAACAAAATGTTATTAAACAACACGAAGGTGGAAAATCAGTGAATGCTATTGCTCAAGATTTAGACACGTTTGCGCAATGGCCAAATCACGTACGTACTATGTCACAGAACGTATCGTGGGCATTAAATGACACATGACTACATAATTATATTACCTGTAATTATAAACATAATTGATTATATTCCTGCAGTGCTTTAGAGCTTACATAGTACATTCACATACATTAATTATTTAACCTCCTTGGTACCCTGTGAGGCAGGAATAGCCGTAAACCTACAGAACAAAGCCAGTGTCTCCACATTGAGTTCAGGTCTTTGGCTTTCAAGAGGCTACTTCCTTCTCTCTCATTCCTGACGATCTGCTTAAACCAAGCTTATGCTCCAAGTGAGAAGAGAAGCCCTTTGCTAGAGGCAATGTTTCTGGCTCCTTAATTAAGCAACTGCTCAACCAACAAAAGTAGGCTTTAAGGGAATAAAAGAGCCAGAATTTGGGGAGTGAATAGCAGTCACAACTATCTCAAGGCTGTGGTTTAGTGCAGGTGAACACAGTCAGTTAGGGGGCCCTGAACCTCAGTACAGGTTTCCATGGATAAGAGTTACTTGCAGAATGCAACTCTTGGAGCTGGAATAACAAACATCCGTTGCACATGGAGGCTGAGCATGTTTCTGGGGGTGCAGAGAGAAGGCCTCTGCTCCATAGCAGCTTACAGTCAATGAGAAGGAATCCTCATGACCATGCAGTTCAGCCCTTGTGCTTTGCAGATTAGGAGTTCAAATGTACACTATTCTGCATGCCTTTCAATGTTCTCCCCATACTCACCTCTCAAAATCCAGCCAGACACTTCACTGTAGGCTTATTTCCCACATGTCTTAACATCCTATCTACTCTCACCCTTCCACAAACACTCTGATTTCTGTTTCAGTTCACGGGCTGGATTCCTCTTGTGTAGGGTTTTCAATGCTCCCATTAGTGTTGTCAAATCCCACCCATCCTTCAAGTCCCAGCCCCAAGCTACCTACTCCCAATATAAGGAAAGTTAGACTTTGGCCCTTCCATCGAGAATGTATGATCTCATTGGAGAATAAATTTGTACTCAAAATAACTATAATAGAAGTTGTAACTTGTTCAGTGCCCTAAAACAGTGCTACTTAAAGACCTTGGACCAGCAGGATCAGTATCACCCAGAACTTGTTAGAAATAAAAATTATGGGGCCCCACCTCCGACCTTGGTCTGGAGTGAGGCTAGTGTAGAGTTTGTTTGCTCATTGGTTTGTTTGTTTGTTGTTTAAAGCTCCCAGGTGTTTGATGTGCAGATAGCACTGAGACTACTGAGTTGATCAATTAACAAGCATTTATTGCTTACCTCCTTGGTGGTAGGTCCTATGTTCCATGTGGTGGTAGTGGTGGTAGATTCCAATGATGAACAAGATACTGCCCCAGCCCCCAGAATTGATGGCTTCCAGGATCTGCATAAGACTAAGGAAGAGATAAAAATAATATTGGGGAGCAAAGCAAAGTAGTGAATTCAGCCACTAACTCAGAACTAATCCTTGGAGCCTACTAGGAGGAGTGAAAAGGATTCAAGAAGGGCAGTGTTTATACTAAATAAAGCAAATAAGGAAACTTCAGAGGTTGCTGTGTAAGGTTACACCTCTACTTTGGAGGTCAACTGGGGTAGACCAATTTGTCATCCTCTGCCTCCCTCTAAGTGGTTTACATATCCAGGCACGGGTCAGGCCCTGGCACCTAAACCACGGCTGGTGGGGCAAGTCTTTTTCTTGGCCAGTGGGAAAAGAAGGAAAACATTTCAGCAATTGCTAGATCCCAGGGTTTTTATCTGAACTTCCCTTGCACAGGCAAGTTACTGGTATTTATGGCTTAAAAGAATTTCCATCTGTAAGTTAACCTTCTTGTTAAAAATCAGCCGTCCCCCTATTCAAAGCAGCCAAGACAATAAATCAAGGCCACAGTGAGAAGCAAAGAGTTATCTCTACAAATAGGACGCCATAGTTGCTAACATAGTATTTTTTAGTATCAGGCACTGTAAGAGGTTAAGTGGTTGGGGGGCTGGGGTGGGCTCCCCATTAGTTGGGTACACAGAGGGCACAGAAATGAGACCATACATTGTCCTAAGCTAATAGAAGAGCTGCACCAGCATTTCCTGATGAACAGTGGCATCACTACAGGGGCACAGGGGATGTGGACAGCACCAGGTGATATTGTCAGAGGGGATGACGCCAAAATGACTGTCTATAAAATTTTTGTGCTGTGTTTCAGCAGAAATTTATTATTTTTTAAAAAAATATCCCTGTAGTTAGTTATAACAACAGAAAGTTTTTTCATAAGCCCTGCTTACATGTATCAATATACCTGTATCAAGGCTAAAACTCTATAATTGACTTTTTGAACTTTCTAATGCACTCCAGTCAGAGCTGTCATTATTATCCAATTACAATGACCCTTCAAATCATGTGGTTTCTTTCGCACGTACTAAAAGCACTCGCTGTCGTTTTTGTTGCTGCCGGTTTTCACTGATTTTGTCAAATTTTCTGGTGTTTTAGCTACAATATTGTGGTAATTAGTATTTGTGAACCTATATCAATAACTTTTTTGAGAATGAAGTAGTAATTAAAGGGAAAGAAGGAGAAAAATCAAGAGGCTTCTGCTCAGTTACTAATAATGCTGTAACTAATAA
Source organism: Trichechus manatus latirostris (assembly GCF_000243295.1). Classification (NCBI taxonomy): domain Eukaryota; kingdom Metazoa; phylum Chordata; class Mammalia; order Sirenia; family Trichechidae; genus Trichechus; species Trichechus manatus. The sequence goes on along the minus strand of NW_004443973.1, from coordinate 7,478,827 downwards.
TGTTATAATTCAATGTAGAAAGATTTTATAAAACAAATTTTTGTTAGTATTCATATAATCTAAGAAATACTACATTTAAGCAATTTACAACAACATCACATATTATTATGTGATTAAAATTGATAATAAACTCACATGTGTAGCTATGATGGATTACATAAATTTTGATACTAAATAGAGAAATTGACAGTTTAAAAATGTGCAGTAGGGGAAATGTTATGTTTCTTGACACATGTTTAGAAATATGAGTTAAATCTTAAATTCAGTTTTTTTTAATTTTAGTCTTTTGATTTTCTTTAAAAACTTCACTCCCTTGTAACTATATATCTGACTTTAATAACATTTTCAGGGTTTAAGTCTGAATTATGGTTTAAAAAAATAATGCTACATTAAAAAGTGAGTTGGTGAAAGGCATTGATTTCAGTGAAGTCATTCACAAGTTTGCAGCTTTGAAGTCCAGGAGAGGAAAGTTCTGATTTAGTCGAGATGTTCACTAAGTGCTGAAATGCTTGCGCATTTGTTCCCGTTTATTTTTTTTTTAATTTTTTTTTAATTTAATTTATGAATATATTTCCATATCCATTTGTCTACAATTTCTATGTTATTCAGGCCATTATTGATTATGCAAATCTAATCCATTAATGTATCTTATGTAACAGTAAAGTTTAATGTCAAAATGAGCATAATTTCGATGTAGTTCCTAAACATTTTTACCTCAAATTCTATTGTTTTCCTACCGAATTTTCACTTTAACCACAGGAAACTGTGTAAATGTAAACACATTTAGGCTGTGCGTACAATATTGTAATTTAAAGATGTAATTTTAATTTTGCTAGTAGTTTATGTCACTGCTATTGCCATTACATTCCGTGATATACAAGAATTATGATTTACAAGTAACAGTGTAAAGAACTTTACTAAGGATTCTGTATCGTCTGGTATGGGAGGAGACATGGAGGCGGGCGGGGGCGCTGAAACCATGACTTACCGCACTGGGTGACACCAGCCCTAGTGACGACACTGCCAATGACCCCCCGAGCCTCGCCAAGGTATTACCTCTCCCAAATGACGCACGCTAATTGTTGTTCTTCACTGATTCTGCCAACTAATGACTGTTTTCTCCAACCTGGATCCTTTCTCTTTCACAAAAACAACAGTGTCAAAACAAGCATGTCTCATTTCTGAACACTAAATGGATGTACAGTTCTGTCGTTGTCACTGAGGAAATGACAGCAGAATTTCGTGGCAGTCAACTGGTGTAATAAGCTACTACTGTTGTATCTAAATATAAAAAGGTGCTCTGGCCCCAAACTCTCCTCTTACGAGAAGACGCTATGCTCCTCTTGTCCACATCTGTGCTCAAGTACAGTCTGTCAGTTCATAAGCCTGTACAACAGCCCTTCCATCCTAACACCCAAGTTACCCCCACTCACCACCTGCCTTGTATTACAAGTAGGGAGTGCCATTTTTCATTGATCAAGGTCAGCCTATTTATAGGTAGAATAGAAGGAGTCCATGTAGGCCTTTTACTACCAAATATGTCTGCTGATCAAGTTGCCACATTGTCTGAAATTCTACCACTGATTTTTTTTTGGTGGGGGGAGGGGAACAATTTGAGAGTATTGCTCACTCCCTCAGAGTTTTATTTATAATGCATATAATCTCTGGAATTTCAGTTTCTCATTTTAGACCACTTTCTATTATTTATTCCCATCACACAGCAAGTTTTCCAACAGTAAAAAATAGTAATCACACACACATACAGTGTGTAGAATTTAAAACCAACAAATCATGCTCATGGAAGTTCTTTTTCTTCTCAAACACTGTCCCACATGGGCAGATTGGCATTATCTCCCCAGTATCAAAAGCGACTGCTTTTCCTAGGAGAGCTTTGGGAGACGTCTGTGGTGGAGGAGATGGGGGAGGAAGAGGGAAGAGGGAAGCAGGCTGTCATCAGCAAAAGTTTCTTCCAGAGGAAGCCAGAAAATTGGCTCAGGATTTTTTTCTTTCACAAAAGAGGAGCACATTGCTTAGGTCGTCCAAAGCTCAAACGGAAGTCAATAGGATTCTTTTTCCCTAACAAAGATTTTTCCCCACTCTACAACATTTTCTTGAGAAATGTAAAAGATACAGAAAAGTTAAAACAAACTCCCACATTCATATTCCCCAAACTTAACAACTGCTAACATCTGGTCATATTTTCCTCCAGGCTTGTTCTTTTTTTTTTTTCTTAAGAAATAATATGTTTCAGATTTCAAACCCAGTCCCCGTTTAGCCAATCTCCTCCCCAACCCCCAAGGTAAACCTTGCTCATGAGTTAGGTGTGGATCCCTGTAGTCCATTAAAATTATATACATTGTATATACTTATGCATGCCACAAGTAATATATAGTGTTATTCTATACATGTGCTTTGTAATTTTAAAAAGCGATATCATTCTTTATAGCTTCTACAACTTGCTTTTCTTTTTCTACATAACATTAGGTTTTTGGTGATCTACCCATGTTGTGGTACAGATCTACTTCATTTTTTTCATTGTGTATATATCACATTTCCAATCCACATAAAGAAAACGAAAATCCTCACAACTTGACCAATAAGCAGCAGCATGATAATCGGGGAAAAGATTGAAGTTGTCAAGGATTTCATTTTACTTGGATCCACCATCAACACCCATAGAAGCAGCAGTCAAGAAATCAAAAGACGTATTGCATTGGGAAAATCTGCTGCAAAAGATCTCTTTCAAGTGTTGAAATGGAAAGATGCCACCTTGAAGACTAAGGTGCGCCTGACCCAAGCCATGGTATTTTCAATCGCATCATACGCATGCGAAAGACCGAAGAAGAATGACGCCTTTGAGTTGTGGTGTTGGCAAAGAATATTGAATATACCATGGGCTGCCAAAAGAACGAACTAATCTGTCTTGGAAGAACAACCAGAATACTCCGTAGAAGCAAAGATGACGAGACTACGTCTAACATACTTTGGACATGTTATCAAGAGGGATCAGTCCTTGGAGAAGAGCATCATGCTTGGTAAAGTACAGGGACAGTGAAAAAGAGGAAGGCCCTCAACAAGATGGATTGACACAGTGGCTGCAACAATGGGCTTAAGCATAACAACAGCTGCGAGGATGGTGCAGGATGGGGCAGTGTTTCGTTCTGTTGTACGTAGGATGGCTATGAGTCGGAATTGACTCGACAACACCTAACAACAACCAACGACATTAGTGGATATTTAGGTTCTTTCTAGGTTTTTTTCTTTTTTAACTCTTTTTTATACAACAGTGCAATAAACATTCTTGTACCTGTCTCTTTTATACACATGCTAGGGTTTCTGGAGGGAATATAAGTAGTAGTGCAATCTATAGGCCTAGGGTATATACGATTTCAGTTTTACTTAGGCACTGCCAAGAGTTCCAAAATAACTATACTGATTTACACTTCCACCAGAAGCAGGTAATGGGACCGTTTCCCCCACATGCTGACCAATACATGATAGTATTTGAATTTTAATTTTTCCAATTTGATGATTGAAAAATAATATTTAAGTATTGGTTTTATTTCTTGTTTCCAAGATTATTAGTAAGTTTATCTATCTTTTCACAGGTTTATTGGCAATATCAGTATTTTTTATTGTATCCTCTGCCTATAGTTGTTAGATTATTTGTACTTTTATTATCAGTTTGTAAGTGGTCTTCATGGATCCTGTATAATAATCTTTTGCATGCTATACACATTGTAAATTAACTTTTTTCCTATTTTTTGAATTGGTAATATATTCATATGTTACAAACTTTACGAGTTACAAGAGTACGTAATGAGAAGTCTCCCTCTCACATCTAGCCCCCACCTCCCGGTTAAGTTTCTCTTCTTGGAAGCAACCAGTGCTCTAGGGTACCCTTCCAAAGATGTCCGTGTAATGTTCTAGGGTACCTTCCAAAGATGTCCGTGTAATGTTCTAGGGTACCCTTCCAAAGATGTCCGTGTAATGTTCTAGTGTACCCTTCCAAAGATTTCTATGCAATGTTCTAGTGTATCCTTTCAAAGATTTCTCTGCATTGTCAAAAAATAGTTTATATGTGTTTCTATAGTTCCTTTTTATAAATTCAAAAGGTAGCATTCCTTCCGTATCTTACTTTTTTTTATTTAAAGATAATTCTGTATCAGTTTGTATGGGACTTGTTTTGTTTTTGTTTGCAGAGTCTTCTACTGTATAGATGAACCAGAATTTATTTAACTAGTTTCCTTGATTGACATTTCGTTTGCTTTCAATTTTTTGTTAATGCAAATAGTGCAAAATTATATATATATATATAATTTCATACATGTGCAAATATTTGTAGGATAAATTCCCAGAAGTAAAAGTACTAAGTTAACAGTAAGTACCCTTTTTATTTTAATGGGTATTACCAAATTGTCCTCTGCAGAAGTCATACCAATTTACACTCCCCCTAGCAATATATGTGTCACTCATCTTTTTTTAAAATTAATATAATAATAAGAGATAAAATTTATTGAATGCTTATTATTGGCTAGGCATAGTTCTAAATCCATCACTTGTATTTTAAGAAATCATTATGGAAAATGTCAAACGTGTGTAAAAGAAGAGAAAATAATGTGATGAACTCCCATATACCCTTCACCCAGTTTCAATAATTAACAACATATGGTCAGTCTCCTTTTATCTATACACCCACCCCCCTCTCCCTTCCCAACACATCTGCTGCTTTATTTTAAATCCAGGCATTATATCATTTCATTCACAAATACTTCAATAGTATCTCTAAGAGATAAGGATTTTTTAATAACCACAATATCATTATTATACTTTGAACATTAACAATATTTTTTTATGATCACTTAATAACTGTCCGTGTTCAAATTTCCCCGGTTGACTCACATCTTTTTACAGCCAGTTTGTTTGAATCAGAATTCAAACAAGGTCAACACATTTCGTCACGTTGCTCTATCTCTTAAGTCTCTTTTAGTCCATACAGCCCTCCTCTCTCCTCCTTTTTTATCATTATTTATTTATTAAGGAAAAAGTGTCATTTTTTTATATTCACTTGTACTTTAACCTTATTTATAGTGGTGGGTTTTTTTGTTGTTGTTATTTTTGTTTACTTGTTTTTTTTTTTTTTTTTTTTTTTTTTTTTTTTTGCCATACAAAATGTGATATTTGTTTATAATTAAATTACGTATATTCATGGGTTTTTTTTTGTAACTTACTAAGGAAAGCCTTCCCTACCCTAAGGATATATATGCTTTTTTTTTTCTAATAGTTTTAGAGTTTTGTTATCTACATTTTAGGCCTTTAATTCATCTGGAATTTATGTTAGAATGGGAATTCCAGAACACTTAATTGTGCTCATGAGGAACCTGTACATAGATCAAGAGGCAGCCAGTCACTGGAAGAGAACAAGGGGATTCTGTGTGGTTTAAAGTTAAGAAAGGTGTGTGTTAGAGTTGTATTCTTTCACCATACTTATTCAATCCATATACTGAACAAATAGTCCGAGAAGCTGGATGATATGAAGAAGAACATGGCATCAGGATTGGAGGAAGACTCATTAACAACCTGCGTTATGCAGAGAACACAACCTTGCTTGCTACAAGTGAGGAGGACTTGAAGCACTTACTGATGAAGATCAAAGACCACAGCCTTCAGTATGGATTATACTGTAACATAAAGAAAACAAAAATCCTCCCAACTGGCCCAATAAGCAACATCATGATAAATGGAGAAAAAGACTGACATTGTCAAGGATTTCATTTTACTTGGATCCACAATCAATACCTATGGAAGCAGCAGTCAAGAAATCAAAAGATGCATTGTATTGGGTAAATCTGCTGCAAAAGACCTCTTTCAAGTGCTAAAAAGCAAAGATGTCACTTTGAAGACTAATGTGCCCCTGACCCAACCCATGGTATTTTCAGTTGCATCATATGCATGCAAAAACTGGACAATGAGTAAGGAAGACCGAAGAACTGATGCCTTTGAATTATGGTGTTGGAGAAGAATATTGACTATTCCATGGACTGCCAAAAGTATGAACAAATCTGTCTTAGAAGAAGTACAGCCAGAATGCTCCTTAGAAGCAAGGATGCAGCGACTACACCTCACATACTTTGGACACGTTATCAGGAGGGATCGGTCCCTGAAGAAGGACATCGTGTTTGGTAAGGTAGAGGGTCAGCAAAAAAGAGGAAGACCCTCAGTGAGATGGATTGACACAGTGGCTGCAATAATGTGCTGAAACATAGCAATGATTGTGAGGATGGCGCAGGACCAGGCAGTATGTCGCTCTGTTGTATATAGGGTCGCTATGAGTAGGAACCGACTGGACAACACCTAACAACAACATGGTATAAAATAGGAATCTCATTTTATTTTTTTCCTTGGGGTGAGTCCATTCTCTATTCTTTCTCCACTGATTTACAATGTTACCTCTGATACAAACTAAATTTTAACCTATGCATGACTCCATTTATAGGGTTTCTCTTCTATTTGATTGATCTATTTTATTGTTCCTATTCCAGTATCACACTATGTTAATAACTATAGCTTTTTAATATATCAGGTCATTGTTAGGACAAATTTATCTGAAAATTTTTAAATGTATAGCAAAATCAGGGTAATCCAAGCCCTCATAAGTTTTAGTACAATGATGGACTGTGGTTTAGGAAGAAAATGACATTTTACAGGTTGTTGGCACTGAAGTGGGTGTCCATGTTGTGCTAACAGGTAAAATTTAAAACCTAGATTTAATTTATTTGGAAAAGTTTCATGTAGTTCTTCTAAAAGTACAGTACTTTCACAATTCCTTCTCAGTTCACAAAGGCTTTTATCCTTTTCTCCTCTTCTTTTCTTCCTCCATCCCCATCCACATGTATGTGGTCAGAGAGAGAGAGAAAGCTCAGGTATCAGCAGGCAGGTGAGGGTAAGCATTCTGGTCTTTGGTTTACAGTTAAGAATGAGAGACCCCAGAGTGGGAGAAGGTTCAACCACTAGTCACAGGACTCTTGTTCTCATTTGCTATTCTTCCAGCTCCAATTTAGTACCTTTAAATGCCTCAAAAAGCCAATAGCTGACCAGTCATGATTGAGTCATCAGACACCTACTGCTTGAGCGATCCTGAAAGTGTGGGAGGGATGGCAGCAGTGAGTGTACTGATCATCTCTGAGATGAGAAAAGAGTGTTCTTGCTACGAAGGAAAGAACATGTCGAGCCCCAGAAACAGACCTGTCTCATTTTCTCAAGGCCGATCAAGGCACCTGCCTCGGCATGAGCACCATGCCACAAAAGCAAACATTAGTTTCTTTACTCCGAGGCTTCAGAGGTCTTTGCACAGCTTCATAAGACAAATTAAATAGGTTCAGAATCAAAGAAAATACACTTGATAAAAATTAATTTAGGGTACAGCAAAGCATTTAAACTATGGTTTTACATAATAGCAGAGAAAAAGACCTAGTTGATTTTTTTCTAGTCTCTGATTTGGCGAAGTCCAGAAGATAATATCCATCACAGCCAGGATGGATAAAGAGGATGCTCTTTTGAGGAGACCCTAGGTCATACAAACAGTTAATGAGTTTGGCTGCTACTGAAAGGTTTAAGTTCACCCAGAGGCACCTCAGAAGAAAGGCCTGGTAATCTACTTTCAAAAAATCAGCAATTGAAAACCCGATGGAGCTCAATTCTACTTTAACACGCATGAGGTTGACATGAGTTGGAACTGACTCTACAGCAACTGGTTTTTGGTCTCCTTGGAGAGGTAAAAAGAGGAGTAAATATAGAAAATCAGCTGATATTAGATTTTCTAAATGGTATACAGCAAGGAGTGATACTGCCAGTGATTCACTACTAAAGAGAAATGAGATTTCAGTTTGGCAGAACGAGACTCATGAATAAGACTCTTATTCATTCACCTAACAAATATTTACTGAGATCCAACTAATACTGAGAAATCCATATTAAACAAGACATATGTGGTACCATCTTTCACGTAACTTCTGTTCAGTGCTAAAAAGGCAAATGACAAGTAAAAATTAAATTATAAGCTGCAATGCCTGTTAGGAAGAAAACAAACAAAGAGCTGAGATAAAGGCCAAATACAGGGAACTTATTTTATGTAGGGTGGTCATGGAAGGCTTCTCTGAGGAACAACACTTAAGCTGAAGCATGGGGGAAGCAAAGAGTTGCCCAAGCAAACGCCAGGGGGAAGAAAGTTCTTGGCAGAGCGAATGGCAGGTAGAAAGGGTCAAAAATGGGCAGAAACTTGGCCCAGTCAAGGAGCTGAAAGGGAAGCAGTGAGATGGGACATGGGGAATGCAACGTAGAGTGGCAGGAAACAGAATGGTGTGGTTGTAGATAGGCCCTGGCCGGGTTATGCAAGGCCTTGTAGCCCATGGTAATTCGTTCCCATCTTTATTCGAAGAGCAACAGAATGCCTTGGACAGTTTCTAAGCAGGAGAGTGACATGACCTGATATACATTTTACAAAAATTTCTCTGTCTGCTGTGTGGAGAATAGATGAGGAGGAAAATGACATTTTGCAGGCTGTTGGAACTCTAATGGGAGTCCACGCTATACTAATAGATAAAACAGAAAACCTAATTTACTTTGGAAAAGTCTCATGTAGGTGTTTGTCTTTGTTATCTAGTGCTACTATAACAGAAATACCACAAGTGGATGGTTTTAACAAACAGAAATTTATTCTCTGACAATCTAAAAGGCTGGAAGCCCAAATTCAGGGCACCAGCTCCATGAGAAAGCTTTCTCTCTCTGTCAGCTCTGGAGGAAGGTCCTTCTCATCAATCTTCCCGTGGTTGAGAAGCTTCTCAGCACAGTGACCCCAGGTCCAAAGGACATGCTCCGCTCCTGGCACTCCTTTCTTGGTGGCATGAGCTCCCACTCCTCTCCGCTAGATTCTCTCTTTTATATCTCAAAAGAGATTGACTCAAGATACAGCCTCATCCTGTATATTGAGTCCTGCCTCATTAACACAACTGCCTCTAATCCTTCCTTATTAACATCTTAGAGGTTAGGATTTACAACAGATAGGATAATCACATCAAATCACAAAACAGTGGACAACCACATGATACTGAGAATCATGTCCTAGGCAAGTTGACACATTTTGGGGGACACAATTCAATCCATAACAGTGTTTAAGTGAGAAGAGATGATGACTTGTAGTAAAATGAGGAAGTAGAGAGGAAGAAAAATGGATGGATTCCAGTACATTTTGGAAGTAGACTCAACTAGGCTGGTTAACAGATTGTATGGAGAACAGGAAGGAAGGGGAGCAATCCAAGAGGACTCCTAAGTTCCTAGCTTGATCAGCTGGGTGGGTGAAAGTGCCTTTTACCAGTATGGGAACAACTGGGTGGGGTAAGGCATATTTGGGAAGTAGAAACTAAATGTTCCATTTGGACAAATTAAATTTGAGGGGTTATGATTCTGAAGTTCAGAGGAAAGGTCTGGGCTGGAAATAAAAATTTTGGAGTTGTCAGCCTATAAAAGATATTTAATACGGGAGGGAATGAGATCACCTAAGGAGAGAGTTTGAAGATGGAAGAGAAGGACCAGGAGCACCAATATTTGAAGTGCAGACGAAGGATATGAGCTCACACAATGGTTCATGAAGTTAGAGGAAAAACAGTGGAGTGTGCTGTTATAGAAATCAGAAGAGGAAAGCATTTCAAGAAGGATTGAGGGGTGGACTTGCTTGAATACTGCTAGGATTTTTGGAGAGTAGGACTGAAAGGATTTAGCAAGAACACAGCTGGGATTTTACTTCCTAACAGCCAATATCTCAAAAGATTCCTGACCCTTTCTTTGTGGCCTGTGCACCAGAAGTTCAAGGATTTACTGTTTATGAGGATTTGTCAGCCAAAGGATTACTGGGGGTTTCCAGCTTTGAGGCAAACTTGGATAGAGTCCAGCATCTGCGGTCAATAACTCATCACCTCAATCCTGGGTTTCCACACCAGCTCCTTGCTGGCTGCCATGACTCCAGGCATCTCCATACACTAGCTCAAGATTATTCCTTAAAATACTGCTCAAAATTGACACCACATTTTTTTTTTCAGGGAAATTTGCCAAAATCTATTAAAATGTGTAATGTTCATGCACTCTGACCTGGTATTTTTATTTCCACGCATCTCATAAGACTAAGATAAATGTACAAGAATATTCCAATGCAGGGTTGGTATAATCATTAGAAACTGCAAAAAATCTTACATGCCCACCAAGAGAGACATGGTAAATATTAAAGTATGACATATCTATACAGTGGAATGCTATACAGCTATTGAAAAAATGTAGCCTTTCTATATATACTGCCATACAAAAATGACCACAAATATATTGTTGAAGTGGACACTATTTGTGCCTGTCCAGTATCCACTTCCCTCTCTTCCCCTTTTTGTTATGATCTCCAAGCCAATGGAGGTAGCCCATGTGACTCAAGCTTCAGCCAATCCATGTGTTTCCCATATGGCCCTAAATGTTAAGATCCTCTTCAAGTCTGTTCTTAACTCTGCAGACAGTGATTTTTAAAAAATCTAATCATATCACCTCCTTCTCCTTGCCCCTGGGATAAAGATCAAAATCCTGTATGAAGGTGTCCAATGCCCTGTATGATCTGATCACTGACTGGCCTCCCTTCTGGCATCTTCTTGTATCACTCTCCTGTTTATTCTCTGGACCCCAGCCACATTGACCTCCTTTGGGATCTTAAATCACAGTGTTTGTTCCTGCCACAGGACCTTCCAATAATTCAAGTGTCACTTTCTCAGGGGAGCCTTCCTGACCACCCAAGCTAGATGAGATTCATCTTCTTTATGCTCTAAAGTATTATGTACTTTTCCCTCTTAGCCCTCTTATGATGTGTAGTCACGCATTCACCATGTGATTATTTGATAACTAGCTGTCCCCCTCACTCAACCTTAAGAGAATCTGAGAGTGGGACTGTGTCTGTGTTGCTCAAGGTTTATCACTAGCAACCAGCATAGTACCTGGGATATGTTAGGTGCTCAATAAATGTTTATTGGATGAAAGAAATCTGGAACTGTGTGTTACACGTAGTAGAAACTCCATTAATAATCATTGAATTGAACTGAGTTGTGTGTTGAGGTGAGAATTTGCATTTGTTCAGTTACGTTTGATCAAATCAATTTATGTGGCTTTAAGATTTAAACATGATATATTTCTCCATCCAGTTCTTCAGTAAATCCTATCAAAACACATTCCAAATCCTCTCTCTCCCCTTCACCTCCACCACCACCCTAGTTCAAACCACCAGCAGCTCTTAACCTGGAGTATTGCAATAACCTCTCAGCTGGATCCTGCCTCCACTTAGGTCCCTCTGAAGTCATTTTCCAGGAGGCAGCCAGGGTATCCTTTTAAGTAAATCAGGTCAGGTCAAACCTCAACACACCTAGAAACACACCTGAGATACCATTCAAACTCCTTATTCTGGCTTTTTCTGGCTCCTGAAAACCTGTTTAAAATTACCTCATAACCTTCTCTGAAACTGCCTCTACCCTCCAACACACTGGCCTTTCTGCTCTTCTTTGTACGCACCAATCTTTTCCCACCTGAAGGTCTTGCACTCGCTGGTGTCTCTGGTGGTAGTGCCCTTCCCACACAGCCATCTACCACTACCTATTCTAAAGCAGTCACCTGGTCTACACATCAATCTACTGTAACTCTCTACCTGGCACTTACTTTTAGCTGGCATTTTTCTTGTTGTTCATCTGTCTTGTTTACTACTCTTTTCCCCATACATAGAACAGTGTTGGGCCCCTAAAAGGTGGTTAATAAATCTCTATCGAATGAATGAACATCTTCCTTAATTCCTTACAAATTGTTTCCAATCCTATTACTTCTCTGAAAGTATTCTCTTTTAGCCACCTCCAGAAATGGGTTTTTATTTCTCATCCCCTTGAGTGTCCCTGCTGTATGTTGGGTACCTCTTTCTTCTCCTAATGTTTGCTTCTTTTCCTTCTGGAATACCTCTCTACTACTTCCCAACTGACAGCTCTTTCTCTCCTTCACTGGTTTCTCCCATCCTCACACTTAGCATATCTTCCATAATTTAGTGTTTTATTCTTGTCCCTCTATTAGAAACACCATCTGCCCCAAGAATTCCAACAAAATTTCTGTACCCCTGATTCAGCCGTCTACATCCCTTACCCTGGACTTTCACCTACATGTCCATTTTCCTTACTGTCCCGCAGTGTTCTCAAATTCCACGTGTTGAAATCTCCCTCCTCCCTCAACTGAATTTGCTTTCCAAAGCCCTCTTTAAGGTCAAAAGCACCATGATTCATCCCTGCTCCATAACCTAGGAGTTGAGTTACAGTTAATTCTTGCTTCCCCTTTGGCCTAGACAGCCAAGCTGTCACCTAGGCATTCTGAGTCTTCACTGTAATATTTCTTGCATTCAACATTTTTGCTACTCCTATTCCAGGCCCTTTCTGCTTTTTTACCTACACTGATGAAAGTCATTCCTTCTTTGTGAATCTCTCTTTCAGCTCCAAAACTCAGAACCACAGAATAGTAGAATTGGAAAGATTCTTTGAAGTAACCTGTCCAATTTCCTCATTTTTGAGAAGAGAAAACTGATTCTCAAAGATAATCCAATAGTTTGCTTACTATCATAGTTAAGCATTCACTTAAGAGATTTCTTTCACTTATCCTTTCACACTTCTTCTTTGTCTCCAAAACGTTCTCCCCAATTTTTCTTTCTTTCCTACAGAGCTGCCATATCTATCTTCCTAAACGTGGAAGTGATCCTGTCATTCTCCTACTCAAAAACCTCAGGGGAAGAATGTAATCAATATCACTGAATTGTACATGTGGAAATTGAATCAGTGAAGGTTTTGTTGTATGTATTTTCACCCAATTTAAAAAATAATAATAACTTCAGGGGATTCTAATGTTTCAGTCAAACTGAGAAGTCTGCTCACTAGATACACTACTCATTGATTTTAAGCTCAAACTTCTCACCCTGGCTTCTGGCATTAAAGCTTTCACACGTTGGTGCCTCTTCTGTTTAGCCTCAGAGAACAGAAGGGGATCCAATAGGAGCAAGATATTGGAAAATACTTTTCAGGTCAATATGAAGAAGAGTTTTCTGGCTATTAAAATTGTTCCCCAATGGCAGGGGTTTTCTTGGGAGATGGTGAGCTTCCTGTGAGTCTCAGTATTCAAGAGCAGGCGAGACAATACTTACAAGGAATGTTGCAAAGATGACTCTTATCATGGACATGGGCAGGAGAATTGGCTGAGACAACCTCAGATTTCTTACAACTCTCAGCTTCAACACCCAGCATCCTCCCCAGGGATCCTTTTCACACTGCCCTCCAAGCAAACTGAACTTCTAGCTATCCCCATTTTGCCCCATATATTCCTCTCCTTCTCCTGTCATTGTTTATGTTCTTCCTTTGCTGTTCTCGCTGCCTGACATGGCTCTTCCAATCATCTCCATGAAACCAGTTTAAACGTCACCTCTTCTATAATGCCTTTCCAGATACCTACAACTAGGTCTCTCGTTCTTTCTCTTTCTCTCTCTGCTTCTTCTGATGTCCCTTAGCATAGAATCATATAATTACTTTCCCCAGGATGGATTGGAAGGGATGTTAGTGGGCATCTGGTCCAAATACCTATGATTCTATTTTCTTGCTGTCTCTTCCAGGGAATACTACATACCACACCACTGCTATATAAATCCATATACCGTTTTACACACTGTATTTTTTTCTCTGCTGTGGAACTCCAGGAAACCTGCCTCAAATACATGCCCCTCAGCCTTTCAGATCAAGGTCTCCATCAATAGGCCCCATATCTGACTTACCCAACATAGGAGTCCCTCCCCTTTAGTCAGACAAGCTCCTTCTGCTCCTCCACCTATGTTCCTGGCTCCTTCCCCGTGTGCTCGTGCCACTCTTTTCTCCCAGAATACTTCTTCTTCAGCCCTTTCTTTAATACTAAGATATGTGTTATACTCCCTTCCAGACAGACTGTCTTAACTAAGGGGGCTATTCTTTTTATTTTCAATTTCTTGATCCATTAGCCATACAGTAATCAAATTTCTGGCTCTATACTGATAGTGAGTTGTTTTGTATATTGACATCTTCTCTCTCTATTGAGAACATGAGCCACCTTATATTTCTTTTGCCCACTTGCACCCCACCCAATGTGTCTAGTACACAGGAACAAGGTTGATATTCATTAATCAAATTATATATTTACAGTGGTCAGCTTATCAAACAATGGCCAAAACCATATTGTATCCTGAGAAGCAGACGGAGAATTTTAAAAGAGATGTATAGGAAGGAGAGACCAAGGGGAAAAAAATGAATATTAGCAGTGAACAAAGATGTAATAAACCCTTAATAGTCTCCTAAAAGAGCAGGCATGCTTGTTTTAATTGAAGCAGAAAGACATGAACTCCAGAGATGTGCCCGTTTAACACCAGGAAAATGAATTAGAAAAGCTGCCCTAAATACTTTTTTCCTAAGTGATGTAGTATGTGATGAAAAGCTTGTAATACCTTACGGTTGCACCTCTGACATATGATTTAACCCATTGGTGCAGAGTGTCTGGACTTCTTGGTTTGCCTCTGTCTTTGGAGAGGAAATTCTGAAATGAGAGCAGAAAAGCACCCTTATAAGGGTTTGATGTGGAGGGGAAAAGTCTTTCTGCAGATTTATGCTGAGAATTTACAGTAGTTTAAGAAGAATTACAAAACTGAACAGCACAATATGAAAGTTATTCCTTAGAGACAGATCACTCTGAAGTCTGGCTCCAAGTGGTCTTTTTGCTTAAGCTTCCAGGCCAACTCATGGCAGACAAATATATTGCTACAAATTGGAGATATGGCACATCACTCTTCCAAATGTTTCACAGAAAGGCAACTTTTACTGCAAGAAGATCTTCAGCACAAAGCAGAACAGAATCACGATATAGAGCCTCACCTGCCCCAGGCTAAGGGAGGTGGCCAGTTGTCTAATGGGGCAATCAGAGGGCTAGAAGAGGGAGCTTCTGAACATTCTGACATTATCTCAGTGAATCCAGGTCAGTAATGGAGAAACGAGACCCTCTCTTCATGCCGCTTGCGTCCTGTTAACCAAGAAAATGTGCTGCCATGTTCTTCAAAGATAATTAGCATTGTTGACCAAGCTACTAGCTTGCACCTTACTTTCACAGTAGAAATATTCAAAAAAATTTAATAGAACACAGTTTCTTCACTTCAGCACTGTTCTGCTAGCTCATTTAAAAAAAATGTATTATGACCTCTAAATGTTTTTCCACCATGCTTGCATACAGCCAGCCCAGCTACATCTCATATTTGGCAGGTTTAATGAGTTTCCTCTCTTATCTCTGTTTTCTATCATTAAGATCATTCCTGAAACATATGCGCAATAGTGGACTTTGCCCAATACTCATAAACCTCGCCTTCCTCTGCCTTCTGGGTCATACTGACCCAGTCTTGGGGTAACCACACTCTGTTGTTAGCTAGTTGAACGCCCATAGAATGGTTGTGTGGTCCACATAGCATCTTCTCCCGGATTATTGATGGCTATGGCATGCGGGAGGATCCCTGGTGGCATGGTGGTTAAGAGTTCAGCTGCTAACCAAAAAATCAGCAGTTCGAATCTACCAGCTGCTCCTTGAAAACCCTATGGGGGAAGTTCTACTCTGTTCTATAGGGTTGCCATGAGTCAAAATCGACTTGATGGCAACAGGTTTGGTTTGGTTTTATGGCATGGAGGAGAGACCCAAAAGCCAGAATATAACAGAAAATGATTGCATCAGCTGTTTCTTTTCAATTCATCAAGCCCATCCTGGATCACAGATCCAGAACATCTATGAAGTATTTTCTGTTATCCCATTCTCCTTAAACTGTTCTAAGAAGTATTTAAAAGGGAAGAACATACTCGACATTTCTCAAGCTGAAAGAACTGAAGAAAAAATTCAAGCCTCAAGCTGCGATATTGAAAGACTCTATGGGCAAAAAAATAAATGACGCAGAAAGCATCAAAAGAAGATGGAAGGAATACACAAAGTCAATGCACCAAAAAGAATTGGTCAATGTTCAACCATTTCAGGAGAAAGCATATAATGAAGAACTGATAGTATTGAAGAAAGACGTTCAAGCTGACTGAAAGCACTGGCAAAAAAACAAGGCTCCAGGAATTGGTGGAATACCAATTGAGATGTTTCAACAAACGGATATAACTCTGGGAGCGCTCACTCGTCTATGCCAAGAAATTTGAAAGACAGCTACCTGGCCAATTGATTGGAAGAGATTCGTGTTTGTGCTCATTCCAAAGAAAGGTGAGCCAACAGGAAGTAGAAAGTATTGAACAATATCATTAATATCACATGCAAGTAAAGTTTTGCTGAAGATAATTCAAAAACAGTAGCAGCACTACATAGGCAGGGAACTGCCAGAAAGTCAAGCCAGATTCAGAAGAGGATGTGGAACAAGGGATATCATTGCTGATGTCAGATGGATTTTGGCTGAAAGCAGAGAATACCAGAAAAATGTTTACCTGTGTTTTATTGACTATGCAAAGGCATTCAACTGTGTGGATCATAACAAATTATGGATAACGCTGCGAAGAATGGGAATTCCAGAACACTTAAATGTGCTTATGTGGAACATGTACGAAGACCAAGAGGCAGCTGTTCAAACAGAACAAGGGGATACTGCATGGTTTAAAATCAAGAAAGGTGTGCATCAGGGTTGTATCCTTTCACTATACTTATTCACTTGGTATGCTGAGCAAATAATCTGAGAAACTGGACTATGTGAAGAAGAACATGGCATCAGGATTGGAGGAAGACTCATTAACAACTTGGCATTATGCAGATGACACAACCTTCCTTGCTGAAAGTGAAAGAAGACTTGAAGCACTTACTGATGAAGATCAAAGACCACAGCCTTCAGTATGGATTACTCCTTAACATAAAGAAAACAAAAATCCTCACAACTGGACCAATAAGCAACATCATGATAAATGGAGAAAATGTTGAAGTTGTCAAGGGTTTCATTTTACTTGGATCCACAATCAACACCCATGGAAACAGCAGCCAAGAAATCACACAAGTATTGCATTGGGCACATCTGCTGCAAAAGACCTCTTTAAAGTGTTAAAATGCAAAGATGTCGCTTTGAGGACTAAGGTGTGCTTGACCCAAGCCATGGTATTCTCAATCTCCTCATGTGCATGCGAAAGCTGAACAGTGAATAAGGAAGACCTAAAAAGAATTGATAGATTTGAATTATGGGATTGGTGAAGAACACTGAATACACTATGGACTGCCAGGAGAATGAAAAATACATCTTGGAAGAAATACAGCCAGAATACTCCTTAGAAGGGAGATGGTGAGATTTCATCTCACTTACTTTGGACATGTTATCAGGAGGGCCCAATCCCTGGAGAAAGATATCATGTTTGGTGAAGTAGAGGGCCAGCAAAAAAAGAGGAAGACCCTCAATGAGATGGATTGGCACAGCGGTTGAAACAATGGTCTCAAACATAGCAACAATTGTGAGGATGGCACAGGACCAGGCAGTGTTTCATTCTGTTATACATAGGGTCGCGATGAGTCGGAACTGACTTGACGGTACCTAACAACAACCTAACAACAGCAACCACCATGTATTTGCTAAGTCTTTGAATTCCAACTGTGACAATTAGCCTTAGCATTCTCTTTCATTCCCACTTAACGAAAACTCTCTCACCACATATTCCATATCTCAATTTCATCCTCAACATAATTAAAGGTTCTTCCTTCTCCTTGTCTCTCCTGGCTCTAGGTTATAGTCTTAGATTGAAGACAGAGCAGACGCAAATGCTAGATCTGAAGTATTTTTTCACATCATTTGGTGAACTCATAGCCTGTCTTTCTCTCTGGGATTGTTCCCTTACAGAAATATACATGGATTAAATAATAACAATCATCACCATCAGACTTTAGGGAGGCATGGTTGGATGTTAAAGTGCCTGACTCAGGCTTTCCCACAAATCTGAGACATGAATCCAGAAAGTTCTGTTATTCTTTAACAGCTGTCTTTGAACAAAAAAAGATGGAGAGCAAGCAGATGTTCCGAGTCCACCTAACAAAGAAGTTGACCTCTTTGTGTTAGGTGTGGAGCCAGATGGACCCACAGTGGAGCAGGCTGACTTGACCTAACAACACGATCTAAAACTTTCACCCTAAGACTTGACAAACTGGGCGTTTCCTTCTTTTAAAACTTTTGCTTTGAAGTGGGTGTTCCAGCAGCATGTGGGACTCTACAGCTCAGACCAGGAGTCTAACTTTTGTCTTAAGGTGGAAGCTCTGTTGAGGGAAACGAAAATAACAGATTCCAGCTTACAATAGTATGTGGAGCTAGCATGAAATCCTCCAGAACACTATAGCTTTTCAATCTCCTTTTGTCAACAATGACAAGCCCTAAATTCTAAAAGTTTACACTAAGAGAGAAGCAAGTTAGCATATTTTAAAACCTCTCTTATTAGCACTAATAACAATTAATTACAAACATTTATTCTAATTTATGGACACCTGCTTAACATCAACAACACAGACCCATTCCTCCAATTATTTAGTGTTACAATGGCACATTCATTTGCTCAGAGGAGTCAAGACTTTTCTAATTTCCTGTGTAACCACCTTAAGCTCTGTATATATCTTCCTATTTTAAATTACCAACAGGCTTCAAATGTATTTGCTTGGTTTTGAAATCAGCAGGAGGTGCTTTTTGAAGTTTCTAGAATACATACATGCCCGTTGTCCATGCACGCACACAGGAGCCACTGAATCCACTTACAACATGATGAGATATTTTTTGTACAAAAGTCTTCCAAGGAATTCATGTCACTCAGACATACAAAACTTGTATTTTTCCCCTTATTTTAATAATCTATCACAATTAGATGTGTTTCTTATTTATACCACTAATTTTTTTGCAACAACAAAAACAATGCAAGATAAGTGATGAGCAAAATGACTTTAGAAGCCAGCCTAGGACATTATTTTCTGCTATTAGTCCTTACCAATGTCAAGTGCAAAATTTAAATTAACAAGCGCTTCCCTTATTGGAATGACTTCAGCACTTTTGCTGCCTTCCATTGATTTCTATTTACTTTGGCAGCCACAGACAAGAAGAACATATTTCTGTGCCTCAAGAAGCAACCTAAGATTACTAGGGTATATAGATGCGAGTGTCATGATGAAATGTGGCTGTGAGTTTATTCTAAAAATTAATATAATACAAGAGGAACACTATTTATGTAGTGCTCCTACAGGCTTTATCTTCCCATTAGTATTCTGTTAGAGTGGTCTCCCGGGTATATTTCTCATATTAACAACTGGTCTATAGTACTTTAACCTAGCAGTAGATATGATGTCAGAATCATTTTAAAACTAAACAGCTTACCTGCAAATATGTCATATGCTGAATATTCTGGACCAGAGGTAACCTTGACCCCAAGCTAGCTCGTAGGGGAAGAAGCTGATGTTTCTGTTATGTCATGAAGTTACTCTTGGTGACCAGTGCGTATAAGAGATCATTCTTCTTTAGAAATACCAATAATAAGTGTTTCTATGATCCAACTTGGTTTCAAAAAGGTATAAAGACCTACAAAAGGGTCAAAACAAGCTTTGGTCTCATTGTCTAGTTCTTTTTCTTTGTAAGCTGTTATCCTGGGTGAGTCATTGTAAAAAATTCAATGGAATAAAAGCAATCAGAAGATACTCCCTCTCTTTTTCTCTCTTCCCCACTTTATCGCCTGCAAAAAAAATCCAGTCACACTATGATATATTCATCTCAACTACCAAAGATAACTAGACAAAAAAGAACCCCTTTTTCCACATCCTGGCCTTTAAAACATTGGCCAACACTCAGTGACTCCAATGGCTTTTACAAAAATATAGAAATAAAGCTAAGCTGAAAAATAAAATAAGCTCAATCCTAGAAACTATAGAAGACATTTTCTCAAACTGCTCTTAAACTAAAAAAGACTTTGTTGAGCCAATGTCAATCGCATTTCCTCCCTCTAGAACCAGAGGTGATGCCAGGAAGGGGCCTGGTATAGGGGACAAGTACCCAGACTAGGCCTGGTTTCTATCACCATATTAGACAGAGTCTTGTGCCTCGGTTTCTTTATATTGGTGAGGTGTTAGTAATATAGTCATAACAGGTGCTATGAGACAATGGGTACAAAAGTACTTGGTAAACCATAACTTCCTAGCCTGACAACAGTTACTGTGACCTGTCCTGGCTCCCTGCCTAACCTCCCATTGTCACAGGCCCCAACAGGATGCGCCAGAAGCCTGCCTGGTTGGAAGCTGATGGAGGAGGGCCACGTTGACAGGCAGGAGGCAGTTAATTCCATCTCAGCTCCACCAGAGCACCCAAACTAACACTCCGTCTGGCACAGGAAGGGGGGAACCAGCCCCTCTCTCAAATGACCCCAGATAGTCAGGACCTCTGTTTTATGTCTTATCACAATTACTGGGAGACCAGGCTGAGTAAGTCAAAGCAGCTGCGGGGCCACATGCACATTAACCACAGCCATGCTTTCTCTTCAGATCTCCCCGCACAGGCACCCACCACCCCCAGCCCAGGCCAAATCCATTTCTTTGAAGAAAAGCCACTTCTCAGAAATTCTGGGTTGCTTTTGAAAAATGCTATGCACTTACTCTTCACCTCTTCAAAATGCTAGCTAAAAGTACTCATAGGAAAAAAAAAAATAGCTAGTTCCCTAGAAAGGTGGGCAATTCCTGATGAGGAAGATTCTACAGCAGAAATATCCTGCAACCTCTTCCGCCATTTTGATGGGCGAGTTTCTAACCAACCGCACGAACAGTCTGTCAGCGGGCCTTAGTCAGGTTCTCACCCTACCTCCCCTCCACTCTCATGCAGTCATTCAACAAACCTAGCCTCACTTACTTGCCAGGTGCTGGGAATACGGACAGCAGTGAACCATTTAGATGTGCTTCTTGCTTTTGTTCAGCTTCGCACTCGTGACAATTAATTACAGATAAATGGGGTGACTGCAGGAAACTAAAATAAAAACGTATTAATGGTGACAACGTTGGTTCTCTGACTAACACAGAGCCTACCTTCATTTGAAAGATCAACTGTCCAACATTACAGGAGCAAAGCAGGCTTTTAAACCACTTTCAATGAAAAGGAATGTGTAATCTTCTAAGCCCAGATATGATCTCTACTTCTATTGATGGAAGTCTCCCAGGTTAAAATATAAAGTCTAAATGTGAACTTCTGCCACTCCGGGTATAAGCAGGGACTATATTTTGTTAAGTCCTGCATCCACTTTCCAACTAATTTGTAAGTTATATTCCTAAAATTCACCGGGACTTAGTATATATTTTAGGACTTTAGTATGTACTTACCCATTAAGCAGATTATCATAGTAGTGTTTAGTTTTATTTGTTCACAATTATTTATTTCAGGCTCACTGTGGGCCACATGGAGCCCTGGTGGTGCAGTAATTAAGAGCTCGGATGCTAACCAAAAGATTGGCAGTTGGAATTCACCAGCCACTCCTTGGAAACCCTACAGGGCAGTTCTACTCTGTCCTATAGGGTCACTGTGAGTTGGAATTGGCTCAACGGCAAAAAATTTTTTTTTTTAATGGGGTGTGCCAGGCACTGTTATAAGCACATTACTAGTCTTACCCCATTGAAGTCTCATTGGAACCCTATGAGGGAGGTGCTATTATTGTCCTCATTTACAGATGAGGAAATCAGGCATTGAGCAGTAACTTCCATAGGGTCACATGGAAGGTGGGAGTAGCAATTTGCACAATCCTTTCTAAGCTGCTCTAAGCTGAGAACAGTCTGAATGGCCCACTCCCTTCCCCAAGGCTCCCCATTCTACTCACTGGTCCTGGGAATACCCCACCTGGAGCCTAGGTCCAGGGCAAAATCTGCTGAATGCCAGGAGGAGCAGAGCTTTAATGCTGACACCTGCAGGCCCCCTGAAGCCAGGAAGGAAGCTAAAAAGCAGAAACCAACCCCCATGATTTCTTGGCCCTAGACTTTCAGGAGAATCTTGTGCCAAAAGAGATCTCAAAAGAAGGCAAGATTCAATAATAACGGCTTTAAGGGATACCAAGCAGAACTTTCTGTACCAGCTCCGCAAGAGCCACTGCTCCAAGGCTGGACGATTGTAAAGACAGAACAGACGGGAGATAGGAGGGTTCAGCTGGGCTCACACCCATCTAGGCAGGCAAATGCCGGTGTCCTTTGGACCACAGCACCATCTCTGTACCAGATAGCATACAGTGGTAAGATTTTGACTAGGAAAGGACAAGCATCAGTCTCTTTCCCAGGACTCTAGATATAAGGTGTAACCCTGACTATGTCAGTGTGATAGATACCATCAGTCTAATTCCAAGAATTTAATGGAGAACTGCCCTTGCAACACAGGCATTAGGCATTTGCAATCTTGTACCACTAAATTAACCACCTGCAGTTATTAGACCAGAAGGAATAAACGTTAGAGACAAAATGCAGGTGAAAGCTATTTTCAAGGGTATCAGAGTGAGTTCCCCGACACTGGAAGCATGCAAGCATCACTTGGCCCAGATGTTATAGAGGGAATTCAGACAGCAAGGTGGTTCAACTAGACCAATGGTTTCTAAACCTAGATGTTCACCACAGTCTTCTGCAGAATTTGAAACAAAAAGAAACATATTGCCAGGGTCAGCCCCCATATAGTCAGATTCATTAGGTCTGGAGTGGGACTTAAGGAATCCGTAGTCTTCATAATACTCGTAGTGATTCTAGTGCTCACCAGGGTTCGGACTTTTCAGACAGGGTAACCTTCGATTCCTTTAAACTGGAGACTCTCTGATTTCTTGTCAAGGCTCTGAGCTTTGCCCACTACATATTTACAGGGAGAAAAATGCCTGTGTAGATTGCCTGTCACTGGGGAATGGTTTTTACCCCCACACAATGCAGTAGTTTGCATATTTGCTAATGTTTCCCCCAAAAGCACGGGGGAATGAATCATTATTGAAACAATTTACTTTCGGTTAGTGCCTGAACGCTTTCCCATGATGCTCCATTGCTTTGTTTGTCCTCCTATAAAAATTATTTATGACCCAAGTGTGATCTTTTAAATCAGAATACTTATTCCTGAAATCAAAGCTCTAGCATGCTAATGCAGGTAGAAACCTTGCTGATTTTTCAAAGCTATGTTGAATATTCAAAAGCGGGAACTGGAGGAAAGGAGTTAACATTAATTAATATTTGAAGTAGTAGAATAAAAGCAACAGTGAAGCTAATTTTGCAGGACAATTAATCATGAGTCTTGCTAATTACACATGGGATTTTGCAAATGATTTTTTTCTCAGGTAGCAAAGTAAAAATGATAATCCGCTACCCATCAAAATCATTGGCTTCTCACCAATGTCCCCAGCAAGAGCAATTAGTGGAAACAGTAGAGCCCTGGTAATTGCATGTCAAGAGAGGAGCATGTTAGAATTTTAATTGCTCGAAATAAAGACCACTTGCTCATATGTACACCTGATTGTCCAAAACAACTCTGCAAGCCAGAGCAAGTGTGCAACCACTACCAGCTGCCCGCCTAAAAATAACTCTGTGGGAGCAGTATTCTCCCAGCCACACATGCAGTTTCTGGAAGAAAATATCAATATGTATTCACATTCTGAACTACAGTGTCATCACTTGACTACAAGAACTGCAAAAAAAATCACCGACTTGGGAAAATGTGCATATTCTTTATATTTACCAAATATTTATTGCTGACATTTTTTTGAGGAACTTTAACTACCTACAAGGTGCCAAGGGCTTCAAATTTACTGAATTTTAGGATCACCAATAAAATGTTTTTAACAAGACATCTCAAGAGGGCATAAAATAAAAAATTACCATATTCATGAGTGTAAGCTTCTAAGATTGCAATGCTATAAACTGGATGTTTATAATTTGCTTGTGGCTTTCTTAATTAAAAACTGGTAATTAGAAACTCAAGTCCTATTTTTACACTTCATCTTCTACACTTTACGTGCTACTGTTAGTTTTCAGTTTAATATATGTACACATGGATGCACACAATTGCAAATGATCAATAATATTTAACTGTGTGTCTAAAACCTAAATGATGATGGATACATTTAAATATTGCTTTCCAGGAGATTATGATTCCAATGGCCACGTTGTGGCTTAAACATTTAGTTTAAACAAGACAGCTACCACTTTTTGCTCTTCCAAACATGCATCATTTACTCTCATTTTTAAACTGAATTGCTGAATTGCCTGCCCAGTACAACTGGTATCTATTGTCTCCTTGCCTAGCCTTGCATTTTTAAGTACACCATATTGAGGTGCTAAACCTCGCACTTCCTGCTATTAGCTTTGTCTGGTGGGCGTTAAGCGTGGAGCATTAACCCTAACTTACCTCGGTCTCTTTGCATGTCCAAAATCGTATGCACAGTTTACTACACCAGAACTATTTAAAAGCAACAAGCAGGACATGTGGAGGACTGTTTCCTTTGCTGAATTACCAGCAGATCACAGGTGTGTATCTGGCTCCCAGAGGTGATTCAGGTAATAACACTAGGATGGTGATTTAAATGGTTAGAAGCTTTTCCACGGCAGGCAGTCCTCACAGTCCTATCATTTTGCATGTATTGCTCACCAATGGTAAATTATTTACATGGCCTCTTTAAGTGATTGCTTTTGATTTTTATTATGTTTTAAAACAGAACCCATTGAAGATGACACAACCATTATGCCACCCTTAAATTAGAATTCCTTCTTCAGATTATTATCTGTGCATATCTCATGAGACCTTAATCTAAACCCCCCTCCTCTTTTTTTTTTTAAACAACACTTTGGGACCAAAAAAAGATCTGAGGCAGAAAAACCATTATTTAGTTAGACGCATTTTACCAGGACACCAGAACATACTGTTTATTTTTTGTTGGAAGAATTTTCAGAGGGCCTAGAATGAAATGACAAAGACAAAAAAGCCATGATTGGAACACACCCTACAGGGTAGAATACTGGCTATGCCTTAGGTGGCTTTAAGTAATCTGGTTCAAATTATATTATGATTATACGTTGTTGTTAGATGCCATAGAACTGAGCCGGTTCATGGCAACCCCACGTGAGACAGACTAGAACAGCTCCATAGGGTTGTTGTTGTTTTTACTGTAATCTTTATGGGACCAGATTGCCAGACCTTTCTTCCACAGAACCTTCCTGGGTAGGTTTGAACCGCCTACTCTTCAGTTAGCTGCTGATCACCAACACGGATTTAAAACTGCTCAGCATCCCGAGCACTCTTCTTCAGACACTCCGCGATGATTGCTTAATCAATGCATATTTTTACAGATCAAGGTTACAAGGACAATATTATTATTCCAGACTTCTAGAGGGCAAATAGGGTGAAGTGCAGGATTCTCAAGGTTTCTTCCTCAGGCTGTAGAAATTCCTTGAGCAACATCTAGAATGTTCAGGTATACATTTTGTTTCCCAGGGTGTCTAGCATTAACATGAGGAGACTGCTAAAGTGCTGTTTATATTGCTATTCCTTACTGATCGGGAAAGGACAAGGAAGCTTCTTGATCAGAATGTGTAGTTTCCCAATGTTAAATGGTTTATAGGAGGATGTTAGGTAATGAGTTAGGTGCGTCAGTAGTTTTCAAATCCAGGACCAAACCACTTCAAAGTGAACTTGGTGTAAATATTCTTAGATTATAGTTGCCCATTAAGGGAGCAGAGTAGAACTTGGCTTGACCTTTACTCTACACGGCCCTCAGGATCTTTCGTGGTTTTTCTCGACTATAGCATCTGCAGACATGTTGGTAATTTTTAACACCATGGCACACTTCCACTGTAATAAAGCAGATCTATCCCATTGGCCCTTTGATGGAGTTTATGGTGCCATGTCAAGTAAATGAGCCAGAGAGAGATAGTAAGCAGACTTCTATTGCCCATCATTTGAGAAGAAATTTGCAGTAAAAGAATAAATTTTCTGCATGCATATCAACTTAGCAACAAAGAAAAAAATTTAAGCACAAGTAACAAAGAGGAAAGGAAAGAACAGAAAGAAAATTATGAAGAAGGAGAACCCAGGACAGATCACTTAACGCTTTTCTGCTTCGGTTGTCTGCTTTGGGTTTAGAACAGACCAGAGATTGTTAATCTGGGTCTCCTAGGTCTCCTGGAGGGTCCACTGATGGGCTTGATGATACTCATGAATCCCCTGAAATTATAGATCAAATGTTGTGTATTTATACATATACACATTTTTCTAGGGTTCAGCTTCATAACTTCGATCAGATTCTCAAAGAGATTACAGTCCAGATAAGGATTAAAAGCTACTGGAATAAATGGTTGCTCATGCCTCTTCAAGTTCTAATTTTGTTTTAATAATAAGGGACTATTTGATAATTAAGGAGCCCCGGTGGTGCAGTAGTTAAGTGCTCGACTGCTAACCAAAATGTCAGCAGTTTGAACCCACCAGCTGCTCTGCAGGAGAAAGATGTGGAAGTCTGCTTCCATAAAGATTACAGCTTTAGAGAACCTATGGGGCAGTTTTACTATGTCCTATAGGGTCACTATGAGTCATAATCAACTTGATGGCAAAGGGTATTTGATAATTATATTTCTAAAGGAAGATTGCTCCAAACGACTCTCTCATGCCCAAAGAAGGCCAGAGTTCAGTATCGTGTTTTAGTTGTAGCATTTAATATAATTGCCTTCAGTGGCTGCATACATTGAGAAATTTGAGACTTCAGCAAATATTTCACAGTTTCACTTTAGTCTTGCTGTCCGGCTCTCCTTCAATGCAATACTTAATTGCATTGTATTAATAACCACAAAGGAAGTAAAAGGAAGAGATGAACATTTTCCTCCATGGGAGGCCAGAGCCACTGGAATATCTCCATGGCCTGGGTAGTAACATCTTTTGTGAGTAAATAGCACCGGTGGGTTTAGTGACTTTGGTTGAGGTTATTTATTATTGTTTTTATAACAACATTGCAAATTTTGTCTAATTGGTTATTGGAACCCTGGTGGCGCAGCAATAAGAGCTCAGCTGCTAACCAAAAGACTGGCAGTTGGAATCCACCAGCATCTCCTCAGAAGCCCTATGGGAAAGTTCTACTCTGTCCTCTAGGGTCGCCCTGAGTTGGAATCGACTCAACGGCCACAGGTTTTGTTTTTTGTTTTTTTTGGGGAGGGAGTGGGGAGTAACTGGTTATTGAAAATGAGCTCTTGCTGTGGCTCCACACTAAACAGTCTTGCTATGTTCTCAAGGTTTCTTTAGACTCTGTGTCAATAGACCTTTTTTTAATTGAGGTAAGATTCATATAGCATAAAACTGACTGTTTTAAAGTGAACAATTTAGTGGTATTTAGTACATTCACAACATTGAGCAACCACCACCTCCATCTAGTTCCAAAACATTTTCATCACCCCAAAAGGAAACCCCACACCCACTGAGCAGTTACTCCCCATTATTGCCTCCCAAGCGGCTGCTGAAACCAAATATGAACCATGCCTATTAAAAAATAAAGGAAAAGGGAATTCAAGAATCTGAAAAGAATTGACAGAATTTGTGGATGGACAAGCAGCTTAGAATTAGCTAGAACTAGTCCTTCCAACACATTGGAGAGAATGAGAGAAAGAACACACCATAGATTATTCAAAATAGAGAGCACTCTAAGGGTGTTTGCTCTGATATGACAGTAGGGGAATTTTGAAGGGAAAATCAGGACAGCCAGAAAGAAGCAGGTAGTAAAACACTAGGACTCTGCTCTAGGGTAGTTTCTAATTTTTTAAATGTAAACATGAAGGTGTCAGTTTCCTCAATTGTAAACTGAAGGGGTGACCTAAAAGGCCCCCTTTAGCAGTATCACCTTGGGAGTAAACTGCTAAAGGCAGTAAAGAAAAGATTGCTCTTGGAAAGATATGAAAACAGTTTATAGTGAAGACTGTACAATGAGAAGTTACAAATGGAGGAAGTAAAAATAAGCAGGTTACAACAAGATGCAGGAGCAGTGTGGTAGCAGAGGGGTTGGTGTCTGCCTTCTCTGGTTCTGCGCTCTCTCTGGTTTGGTATTTAACAAGAATAGTTGGGTACTGCAGGGAAGAATTGCCATTGAGTGTATGGTGGATACCCCTGAACGGCACCAACAGTTAACACGCTAGGCTGCTAACTCGAAGGTTGACAGTTTGAGTCCACCCAAAGTTGCCTCAGAAGAAAGGCCTAGAGATCTATTTCCAAAACAGGAGCCCTGCTAGTGCAGTGGTTAAAGTGCTTGGCTGCTAATCAAAAGGTTGGTGGTTCAAACCCACCAGCTGCTCTGCAGGAGAAAGATGTGGCAGTCTGCTTCTGTAAAGATTATGGCCTTGGAAACCCTATGTGGCAGTTCTACTCTGTCGTTTAGGGCCTCTGTAAGTTGAAATCGACTCTACAGCAACAGGTTGGGTTTGGGAAATGCTATCTGGCTGTTTTAGAAAACCAAAGAGCCCTTGGCTGCTGGCAAATTGCAAGAACTATTTTCAGAAACCAGGCACAAAAGGCCAAACCTAGATCTTTGTCATATGTATATATACTTTCCTAAGTTACTGTTCTTTATGTATAAGACTAGTAGGACACCCTCAAGACAGCATTCAGTCATCATTTTTTCAAACTATTCCTAACTGCTGTATCTTGCCTACCTGCTGCATTTATTTGTGAGATAACCTTACAAGGGTTCTAAATGCATCCCTGGTAACAGAACACACGAAATTAACTGTCCAGGGTTGGGTTCAGCACACAGCCATACAGCCAGTTAGTCAAAAAAGATTTATTTATAATGAATGTATCCCGTTATACATCATCAAATTGTATCATCCAAATTCTTACTGTATGTGTCAGCAAATTCTTACTATATGTATTAATTATTATTATAATAACACCTAACCTAGTGCCAAGGGCTTTAGGTATCTTATCTCAACCCTCACAATAATCCAATAATGTCATTAAAGTAGTAGTAGTTCTATCTTGCAGAAGAGGAACCTAAAGCACAAAAAGGTTAAAGAAGAAGCTCATACAGCTAGTAAATATCAGAGGTGAGATTTGAACACAGGCTTTTTATGCCAAAGCCCATGCTCTATAATTCAATGACCTGCCTTTTTTTGCTAATCCATCATCGCCCTTAGTGGTCCTTAGGAAGTCTCTCAAAGTACACCAACTAGTACGGGGCATCAGTTTCATACCGAGTCTTCCAGAGGCAGCAGGACTTAGTGGCCAAAGGCATAGGCTCTGGAGTCAGACTACCTGGATTCAAACTCAACTCTACCACTTACCAGCTCTGGTCAAATTATTTAATCTCTCTAGTCTCAATTTTCATATACAAAATTTGAATGATGAAAATAACACTATAAAGAGTACATAAAAATTTAGAAAACATTTTATTTTAAAATTAAATGGCCTGGCCCATAACCCTCATCATCATAGACACAAAAATCCTTCACAAAACAATAAAAAATCTAATCCAGCATTATACAAAAAGACTAATACATCACAACCAAGTGTGTTTATCCTTTGAACACAAGGCTGGTTCAACATTTGAAAATCAATTAGTGTAATTCACTGTATTAACAGACTGAAAAAAGAAAAACTACATTATAGCTGACGCAGAGAAAGCATGTGACAAAATATAACACCCATTCATTATAAAAAACCCTCTCAGTTAATTAGTAATAGAAACAACGTTGTTTAACCTGGTAACAAGTATCTTCAAAAACCTACAGCTAACCTCAAACTTAATGATGAAACACTGAATTCTGTTCCCTTAAGACTGAGAACAAAACAAGAACATCTACTCTCACTACTAATATTTAGCATCATACTGGAATTCCAGCAAGTGCAATAGGCAAGAAGACATACTAGAAAGAAAGAAAACCAGTGCTATTTGCAGACAACATGATTGTCTACAAAGAAAATCCCAATGAATAAAAAAAAAAGCTCCTGAAACTAATAAATGAATTTAGCAAAGTCTCAGAATACAAGGTCAATACACAAAAATCAGTTGTATTTCTATACATTAGCAATGAATATTTAGAAAGAGAAATTTTAAAATTTAAAACCATTTAACATGGCACCCAAAAAATTACATACTTTAGGTATAAATAGAACAAAATATGTGCAGGACCTGTGTGCTAAAAACTACAAAACGTTATGAAAGAAATTGAAGAGCACCTAAATAAATACAGAGGTATACTGTGTTTACATATTAGAGATATACTGTGTTCATGTATTAGAAGACTCAAAATTGTTAAGATGTCAGTTCTTTCCAACTTGGCCTATAGATGCAATGCAATCCCAACCAAAACCCTAGCAGGAATCTTATAGATATCAACAAGCTGATTGCAAATTTTACATGGAGAGTCAAAGAAATAAGAGAAACCAAAACAATTTTTGAAAAGAACCTGATTTCGAGACTTATTAAAAACCTGTAGTAATAAAGACAGTATGGTATTGGTGAAAGGATGTACACATCCATAATTAGCAGAACGGAATAGAGTTGGCCAATTGATTCTTAACAAAGATACTAAGGAAATTCAATGGAGAAAAGATAGTCTTTTCAACAAATTGGTTAAGCCAAGTTCTTAGATGTGATACCAAAAGCATGACCCATAAAAGGAAAAAAGATAAATTGGACTTTATCAAATGTAAAATATTTTGCTCTGAGAAAAACACTGTTAAGAGGATAAAAAGACAAACTACAGACTGGGGAAAAAATATTTGCAAATCTCATATCAGACAAAGGGTTTGTACTCTTAAATATATAAAGAACTCTCAGAACTCAACAATAAGAAAACAACCCAATTTAAAAATGGGCAAAAGATTTAAACAGATACTTCAACAAAGAAGATACATAGATGGCAAATGAGCACATGAAAAGATACTTAACATCATTCAAACTGAACTCATTGCTGTCGAGGCTATTCCAACTCATAGCAACCCTATACGACGGAGTAGAACTGCCCCATAGTGCTTCCAAGGCTGTAATCTTTATGGAAACGGACAACCACGTCTTTCTCGTGCAGTGGCTGGTGGGTTCGAACAGCCGACCTTTCACTTAGCAGCCAAGAGCTTAACCAGGGCTCTTTTAACATCATTAGTCATTAGGAAAATGCATATTAAAACTGCAGTGAGTACCACTACATACCTATTAGAATAGCTAAAATTAAAAGTCTGACAATAAATAACTAAATACTTGACAAATCTTTGCCAGTACTTGTTATTGTCAGAATCTTTTTTTTAAGCTATTCTAATGCATATATTAAGAGTCTCTGCGAGGCACAAGTGGCTGAGCACTCCGCTACTAAGCGAAAGGTTGGCGGTTTGACTCCACCCAGAGGCTCCTAAGAAGAAATGCCATTGAAAACCCTATGGAGCGCAGTTCTACTCTGAAACCCTTGGGGTTGCCACGAATCAGAATCAACTCGATGGCAACTGGTAATAGGTGTATAACGGTATCTAATCGCGTTTTAA
The DNA here is from genome assembly GCF_000243295.1 of Trichechus manatus latirostris. Taxonomy (NCBI): domain Eukaryota; kingdom Metazoa; phylum Chordata; class Mammalia; order Sirenia; family Trichechidae; genus Trichechus; species Trichechus manatus. Next base: position 7,447,254 of record NW_004443973.1, on the reverse strand, counting down.
ATGTGTATTTCCTAATGGCTAATGATGGTGAACAGCTTTTCATGGGCTTATTTACCATCCGTATGTCCTCTTTGGTGAAGTGTCTGTACAAGTATTTTGGCCACATTTTACCCGTTTTGTTGTTGCTGTTTGTTTCTTACTGTTAAAGTTTGAGAGTTCTTTATACATTCTGGATACAAGTACTTTGTTGGATATTTGATTTCCAAATGTTTTCTCCACTTCTATGGCCTGTCTTTTCAGTCACTTCACAGTGCCTTTCAGTAAGCAAAGACATTTTGGTCTTTGCTGGTGTCATGTCTAAGAAAAATCAAAACAAGAAAATAACAACCCACTGTCATCGAGTCAATTCTGACTCATAGCAACCCCATAGGATTTCCAAGGCTGTAAATCTCTGCAGAAGCCGACTGCCACCTCTTTCTCCTGTGAAGCCGCTGGCTGAGGTCACATATATTTTCTTGTACGTTTTTTCTAAAAGTTTTATAATTTTAGTTTTATTCATTTTGTGCTAATTTATTGTATTAAGGTGTGAGGTTTAAGTCAAGTTCTTTTTTGGTATATGTATGTCCAATTGTTTCGACATCATTTGTTGAAAAGACTTTCTTTTCTCCATTGAATTGCCTTTCACCTTTGTCAAAAATCAATTGCTTATATTTAAATGGGTCTATTTCTGCACTCTCTATTCTGTTCCATTCATCTATGCTTTCACCGAAACCACGCTGTCTTAATTACTGTAGATTTATAGTAAGTCTTAAAATCAGGTAGTGGGATTCCTCCAGTTGTAATCTTTTGCAAAATTGTTTTAGCTATTCTAGTTCCTTTGCCTTTCCATATAAATTTTAAAATTAGCTTGTTGATATCTATAAAAATTCTTAATGAGATTTGATTGGAATTTTATTACATCTATAGACAGTTTGGAAACCTTCATGGCGTAGTGCTTAAGAGCTATGGCTGCTAACCAAAAGGTCAGCAGTTCAAATCCACCAGGCCCTCCTTGGAAACCCTATGGGGGCAGTTCTACTCTGTCCTATAGGGTAGCTATTAGTCGGAATCGACTCAACGGCAATGTGTTGGTTGGTTGCTTATAGACGGTTAGGGAAGAATTAACACCTTAACTCTGTTGAGTCTTCTGGTTCATGAACATGATAGGTCTCTCAAATTATTTATGTTTTCTTTTATTTTTGTCATTATTTTATTTTTAATTTTCAGCACATAGATCCTGTACAGAGTTTGTTAGATTTACACGTAAGTATTTCAGTTTTTGGTGCTGTTTTTAAGAGGTATTATTTTTAACTTTCTGTTTCTGACTGTTCATTGCTAATATATTGGAATACAATTGATTTTCGTATATTGACCTTGTATCCTGCAACTTTGCTAAACTTACTTATTAGTTTTAGTTTTTTTGTAGATCCCTTGGGATCTTCTACATAATCATGCTGTCCTTGACTAGTGACAGTTTGAGATTTTTTTTCTTTTAAATCTGTATGCTTTTTATTTCCTTTTCTTGCTTTATTGTGATGTGTGTTTATTTCATCTTACAGGAACCAAAATTTACTAGATATTTAATAACTGAAGTATCTCCAAGCCTAAGTTTCTCTGTCTATAAGATGGGAATGACAATGATATTTATGGCTAGAGTTTGTGGAAAGCAAAGGAGACGATGCATGTAAAGTAGTTTTTGAAACGTTGCAATGTGTCCAACAAATTTTAGCTGCTGCTATTTACGATTATTATTTGTGGTATCAGGGCTGAGCAGGGACATAGGGAAGCAGTAAAAAGAGGAGAAAAAGAGATAATACCATCTGCAGATGTTAAAAGAAATTAGGAGAGTCCACATTACATATTTCACACTTAAATAGTTCATTTATACAGGACACATTTTGCTTTAAGTCCTGAGATTTTGAAACTATGTGAGCAGTATGCCTTGCAGAAACACTGGTTGTGTTAGCAACAATGTGTTATTATGAGATTCTCCATGCCAAAGTACATAGATAGAAGACATGGGCACTTTATTCCTTCTTTGCTATCTTGAAGAAAGATAAAGAAGACAAAGGCTCCCCACCGTGTCCCCTCCAGGAGGCAGATGTGGAGTTGATGGAGATGGGTGTGCAGGTGGAAAAGTCTTGATACCCTCTCTTTCTGCCTAATTCACTCCACCTCTAAGATAAGCTTACACGGTCATTACCTTTGGTGCACAATTCAGCCATCAAGCCCAGAGTCAACATTTTTAAGGTAAGAATAATTTTATTATGTCTTTATTAATTATGTAATGCCTGTTAAGTGTTATTTAATGTGTTACAGGGCAGTGCTAATAATGTATAAGTGGGTGGTAGAGATTTGGGAATAATTCTAGAACTTGCACTTCATTCATTCTTAAGGAAAGAATCGCCCTTTATATGTCTTTTGGCTGTAAGTTGCATTTTCCTGGAATGTAACTTTGACATACAATGTGGCTGTCTTTACTGGGGCTCATTGTCGTCCCAACAGCCTATATATTCTACCCAAGAGCACTGAAGCGAAGGAGAGTGACATTCTTCCCATACGTGCCCGTACACTGAGCTTTAGTGACTTCTTTGGCTGTCGGCATTAGATGGTAGAATGAATGAGAATACTGTTATCTAGACACAGTTGGGTTCAAATCCTGGCTCCCCTACCTTTGTGTGTTTGATCTTGAGTAAGTTACTTCAAATCTCTGAACCTCAATTTCCTCGTCTGTGAAAAGAGATTAATAACACTCAACACAAAGCACTTCTCTGATGGTTAAAAATAGCATATCTAATATGTGTGTATATAATATGTGTGTCCTGTGTGCGTAAATAAATGTATAGAACACCGAAGGCACCTTGTATAAAACGGAGATGCCCCATTCATGGCCCATTTTTTAGAGTTTAAAACTCAAAAAGATTATTTCAGCTAATGTTGACAATTGCTTAATCTTTGTGTTTATGACAATCTACCCTAAAGTTCAATCTCCAATAGAACACCTCAGTGAAAAGTAGAGACTTCTTGTACTGCTGAAGATCTCTGTAATGCTTCAGTAACAGTGGCAGTTCAATGTTCAGAAGATCATTGCTTTAAGTGCAATTCAGTGCAATCAAGGGGCCTTGTACCTTCCATAAGTTCCTGTTGCTTCGACTTGAGTTGACTAACACTAGTCTCTTTTCCATGGGCCTGTCCCCCAAGGAGAACTGCAGGACCACAGAGGTATAGCTAAGGTATGGCAGGTAGGGCTCATGCTCCGGGTGCCGCTTGAAGAGAAGCGCCAATGAGCAGTTTCTATTGGCCATCACAGTTTCCATTGCCAGCTGTGAGAGATCATTCAGCACACTAAGTGCCATAGGTGCTATTTTCCAGAGATAGCCCCCTGGGCAGGAGGGCTTGTGACTGCTGTCTGGTGGGAGCTTCCATTGTGCCATATGTTGACCTCACTTTATAAAGTGTCAAGTACTGCTCCTTACATTTGTGGGCCCTTAAAAATGAAGGCTATAAAAATAGCTACTATATGCGGGTGAGCGCTTACCACATACCAGGTCTCTGCTCAGCAGTTAGCTAACATTATCTCATATAATCCTTGTGACACCCCTTTCTGCTGGGCCATTTACAAGTGAGGAACCTGAGGCTTAGAGCCTTTAAATAACTTACCCAAGGACACGTGATTAATATGTTAAACAGGAGCTCAAACTCAGCTCTAGCTGACTCTAAAGCCCATACTCTTAACCACCACCCCTTCCAGAGATTTCCTTACCTCTTGCTGATTGGATCATGTTAATAAAAACTGAATATTCTAAAATCCGTGTGGCGTTGGTTATACTATATCCTCCCGTTGTTATCAACAATTAATGATCAAAGTTAGCCCTTTGAAACACAATGCAGTCAAAATCTATTACAATAACCCAAAGGGTCTTTCTGAATTCTTTCATGGCACTTGAATTATGTTAGTTAAATGAAGGGGCAATCACCTGCAAGTTGATTCTTTTCCTTAAGTTTCAAACAGTGTTTGTCTCAATGAGATCTTCATGACACTCAGAAAAAGGGCAAAGAACCCAGCTGCTGCTATTTAAATAATCAGAGACAGTTCATCTGAAGTACAGTGAGTCCCTGGGCTACCAATGTCGGACTTAGGGACAACTTGTACTTGCCCTTTAATGTTATGTAAATTTTCCCTCATTTTGAAATAATCAAACCAATTCCTACGTGCAACAAATTCTTCATCACAACCACCTTCACTTGCTGCATGTGCAGCTTTTAAATCATTGAAAAGTCTTCCAGCCTTTTCTTGCACTACAATAAGGCTAAACAAGAACCATATGGACCTGTTCTGACTTACCTACAAATTCTTAAAGATACACTTAGGAAAGGATCTTGTTTGTAACCCAGGACTGCCTGTATTCACAGAGAATGATATATTTACAATATTTTTTTGCAAATAACACACCCACTCATATAACTAGCATCATAGTATGCTTAGGAAAATAGCACACTTATGAAAATGGGGGAGTTGCGTGTTTGGCAAAAAATACAGTAGATAAACTGGATTAACACCTTCATTAAATATCCCTTTACAATATGTAAAATACTTCTGCACAAACTGTACTATAGAATCTCTTCTAGAAGAGCAAACTCAGCCTTAAACAGATTAAGAGACTTTCCAAGTTCACATAACTCTCAGACCTGGAGCCCGAATCTTCTGAATATAAGTCCAATTTTCTCTAAGGGGTGCACATTCAAGTGTTATTTCCCAGGAAACATTAATTTAAGTAGAAAATGCTCACTATTGGAGATGTTTTGTGCAGGTAAACAAAAACATACATTTTAGTTGGAATTCGATGTTATCTATTTACTGGTTAAGATACTAAATAGTATCCCTTGTAATTATTACACAATTACAGTATTATGATTATTAAATAAATTAGGAAATTTAGATACAAAAGGTGACTCCTCCAAGGAATGATAAAAATGAATAACAGATTTCAGACTCAGACACAGATAGACATCTTGTTTTATGGCCCTTGACATTTTAAATATTTTCCTTGCTTGAGTATAAGAATGATTCAAGATGACCATTTCTCTCTTGGAATATCAGCTATACGGCATGTTTTTAAAAGGCTTTGACTTTAGTCAATCATAGACCATTTTGGAGAAAAAGTATAGTGCATGTTGTATTAGATTTTCATTTCCTATTTTGGGAAAGAAAAGAATCATTTTATATGAAAGTGAGCTTTTTATGTGCATATGAAGGCTAAGAAAATTATGTAGGGTAATGGAATATCACGCTTTAAGATTTACACACTTCAAACAGAAATGCTTTAGATACGTTAATATGCCTAAATGCACAAAAAGAATGTAAATACGTTGATTAATTCATCACCTGTTGATAAATAACATTTTCTACTTAGTGTTAGAGGAGAAATATTTTTCATGAAATGGCCAGTTCCAATAAATATGCCCAATATGCCTGTAAATAAAAGATGATAATGTTAGTCAGCATCTTATAAACTCTCTGAATTCAGTCTACTCTAAGTCATGTGAGTGCTAAAGAGAAGGGTAATAAGAAAGCAGTGACAGAAGAAAGAGCTACAGCTTGCTAACTTAAGGCGGAGATGTTCCAGGTCCGAAGACAAAAGTACATGCGTGGTTTTGCTCACTGTCTTACTTTCCTGAAGCTGCAGTTAATTTTCAAGAGGAAGTCACAAAACGTGTATTTGAGTGTTTCTGGGTAGAGACCTAAAATTCCCAGGCTTTGTCACTGGCAGGATGAAGGGTTTCTTTAGTCAAAAGCATTTTCCCTCTTAAGAGGAAGTTTATGTTTTGACTGTTAGGTGTAATTTCAGAAAGATCTATATACTTGAGGGCATAGATTATTACTAGCTTTTAGCTAGTGGATATTTAATAAATTTAATGAATAAATCAATAAAATTGGTTCCTGGCTTATTTTTCTTTTAAAAACAAATACTAATGATCTGCTATACTATGTTACGACTGTTATTTTGCTAAGTGTACAAAGAACAAATATCACTATGAAATGGAGTTCCAAAAAATAAAAATAAAATAAGGGAAATGAATGATTGTTTTAATATCAGCAGGCTGCCTACTCCTCAGCATTAAACTCATCACATTTTCTTCTAAAGTTATTCAACTGGAATTCAGGGACAACCCATACTTCCCCTCTTCAGCTTCACAGCTTTGAATATTTTTAAAAATGTTTCTTTGTTATATGCAGTGTTCGTTAGGATTTATCTGGAATCTTAAGAACAAAAATTTTTATTACCCAGTGTCTTAATTACTTGGTGCTGGTATAACAGGAATACCACAAGTGGATGGCTTTAACAAAGACAAATTTATTCTCTCACTGTTGAGGTTGCTAGAAGTCTGAATTCAGGGCACCAGCTCCAGGGAAAGACTTTCTCTCTCTGTCTGCTCTGGAGGAAGATCCTTGTCATCAATCTTCCCCTGGTCTGGGAGCTTCTTAGCTCAGGGACCCTGGGTCCAAAGGACACACTCTGCTTCTGGCACTACTTTCTTGGTAGTATGAAGTCCCCCTGTCTCTCTGTTTGCTTCTCTCTTTTATATCTCAAAAGGGATTGACTCAAGATACAACCTAATCCTATATATTGAGTCCTGCCTCATTAACATAACTGCCTCTAATCCTGTCTCATTAACATCATAGAGGTAGGATTTACAACACATAGGAAAATCACTTCAGGTCACAAAACGGTGGACAATCACACAATACTGGGAATCATGGCCTAGCCCAGTTGACACACATTCTGAGGGGACACAGTTCAATCCATAACACCCAGCATCCTTTTATTTCCACAGGACAAGGATGACTAATGTTTCATAATGATGACCCTGAAGAGGAGTAAGACTCTGCAGAGTCTTATAAAACATTAAAGCAAGAATAAATTATGGTAGGTATCATTTTGGAATTAAGCACATTTTATTATGATTTTAAAACTAATAACCTGAGTATTGGATATTACATTTCGGAGCAGTTGAAGATGCATCAGGCATGCAAGTAACAAAGCTTGAGCTAATGGGCAAAGTAATCAAGGGCATATCTGGCAACTCATTTAAACTTGGTTTGGAATCCCAGTTCTGCTTCTTATTAGTTGTAACCTTGAGCAGACGATTGCCTCAGTTTCCTCATTGTAAAATGGGGATTACATTAGTAACTGCCCTATAGGGTTGTCATGAGTGTATTAGAGCATGTTGACAGAGCATTTAGCACAAAAATGGGCATAAGATACATACTTCAAAAGAGTAACATATATTATTTTAGGTTTACTATTATAGGAAGACAAGAAAGCATCTAGTTATGTGTGCAGTTAGGGAACAGCTAAACAAAAATATCCTCAGATGGGCTTGACACAAGGAAGCTCCTTCTCAATTAAACAGAGACCATCAAAAAGAAAAACTCCCTAACCTCAATCATAAAATAGCTAAAAAACAATTTAACTCTGAGCAATAGGTTCAACTTCTCTCTCCATTAAAAAAAAAAACCCCATTGCTGTCGAGTCGATTAAGACTCATAATGTCCCTATAGGACAGAGTAGAACTGCCCCATAGGGTTTCCAAGGAGTGGCTGGTACATTTGAACTGCCAACATTTTGGTTAGCAGCTGAACTCTTAACCACCAGCGCTCCTTCTCTCCACATAGTACTAAAGAAAGAAGCATTCCATATAAACAAGTTGCAGTGTAGTAAGTTACTTAATATAGCTCTTCTTGCCATAGTCTTTGTGACTCCCACAAAATGATTGGGTGGGACTATGCAAATACAGTGTTTGTGGCCCATCAAGGGGATTGGACAGCCTACTAAGAATGCAAATAAGATGCATGGAACCCCTGGGCGGGTGGGACCATGCAAATAAGTTGTATGGAACTCTAACGACAGGATTGGTCAATTTTGCCATCCCACTAGGCTTAAAAAAGAGAGCCAATCCCAGAGCGAGGAGGGGGGACCTCACTACCATCAAGAAGAAGAGATGGGAGTGGATTGCATCCTTTGGACCTAGGGTCCCTGCATTGAGATCCTCCTAGACCCAGGAGACAGAGAGAGAGCTGTAACACCAGAGACAGTGCAAGCTGGTGGGAAGCAGCAGCAGAGAAATGGCAGCAGCACAGCCAGGAGACTGGTGCAAGATGGCACAGTGGGCTTCCCAGTCCATGGAGCAAGGCAGTTACAGTGTGTGCCTACCCACAGAGTGAGAGAGCTGAGCATCTTCGGGCTGAGGCTTCCTGGCAGAGTAGAGTGCCTCCGGGCACTTATTAGCAGAGCTAAAAAGCTTTGCAACACTTGCCCGAGCAGGGCAAAGGCCAGGCCAAGGGGCCAAGGGACAGAGAGAGGCCTGCCTATGGGCACCGCTGAGAAGAGGCTGTCCTGATTGGAGAACTGTATCCTGAGTCATTCCTGATCCTGAATTGTAACCCTGTTACTTCCCTAATAAACGCCATAATTGTGAGTATGTCCTGTGAGTTCTGTATATCCTTTGCAAGGAATTATCGAACCCAGCAGAGAAGTAGAGAGTGCCATGGGAGGGACACGACATTTAATATGACCCTTCTTGTGATAATCTTTGTGACTCTCTCAAAATGATTGGGTGGGACTATGCAAATACAGTGTCAGAATTCTTAAAAAGGTTTGAGGATGGAAGTTTGTCTGACTTCCACCTCATAGTAGTCAGCATTGGGCTATTGATGCTGATAATGATTCTCCTCCCCGCTTGTGAGGTTGGACGAGGAGGTCTGAATCTGCCGCCACACCATTTTAACACAAATGTTTTGTAATGAGTTGAAAAAAAATTAGCAAGGAAATGTCGAGCCCCAAATTCATCTAGAGTTGCCAAGGTCATTGCAGCATTTGAGGAGGAAAGCATGTGGAGTGCAGAGGGGAATAGGTCTGGGCTATGGACTCAGGCCGAAAGCACCACTCATGGAAGACACAACGACAGAGCGCCCCTTCTCCCCTGGCTTCACGCTGTTAAGAGAGCAGAAAGGCAACAACCACTGTCACTGTAGCTTTTCACTAACTTGTTTATTTATCCATCAAGAACCATAAGGACCTTTACTGCATAAAATGCCAAGTGTGGTGGTAATTGACATCAAACGATCCATGTCTACCAAGAAATAAAAGACTAAAGTAATAAACATAGAGAGATGAGTGTTTAATGACCTTCAACAAATTTTTATTGTAAGATCCATAACAGTTAACTATATATACTGACATTTCTGGCCTGGAGCGGTCTCTGTTTTCAAAGGCAGAGGAAAAGGCCCAAATCCTGCCTTGCTACAGTGGCTCATGAAAACTGGCTTGAGCTTATCAGCCTGGTACAGGCTTGCCAAAATTGCCAGGCCCCGGAGACTTCTATAAAACTAGAATTTCCCCACCCTTGAGTACCCCTCCCCTGCAACACACATACACTGCTTTAACTCTTTGTATAGCTGGATAAAATACTGCAATCAGCAGAGACTTTGGAACCACGTCTACCCAAAACCAGCCTATCTAGACGAAGCCTAATAAATACCATCGTTCAAGATGCTCTTGGATTGCCATAATCTTATTCCTACAGACACTTGGCTATAAACCTGAATTAAATGGTCATGTTGGTGGTGCTAAAAGACAACTTTACAATATCTCCTCATGTATTGTATAGATTTTTATTTGTAAGCAGAACATAAATAAAAACAGAAGAAAGCAATAATCACCCCTCGGTTAAAGATCACAGGTTATGAAAACACCACAGCACAAAGCTAGAAAAACAGCACAGATATGTTAATTTTCTGTTAGGCCTACTGCTTAAGGTACCCTAAGGCTTCATAGAGGCTCTTGATCTATGGACTAGAACGTAATTCATGGTTGGGTTCCTGATTTTTCATTCAGGGCAAGGAGGCAGCCTCAAGCACTCATCCAGACCCTCATAGCCATGGGGACCCTAAAGTAAGCAAGCTGCTTCTCTTTCTGCATGTCAAGATCAACAGCAGATCTGAGCCCTGAGGCAGACCTATTGTATTACACATCAAGTGTCCATTAGGTGTGGGCTCTTGAGAGAAGACGTTATTTGGTTTTGGAGGGTTTTTGTTTTGTTTTGGTATCTCTCTAAGGCGTATGGTAAGTGCTCAATAAACATTCACTAAATTCAAGTTTATGATAGGGGTTTGGGAGATTATATGGAAAAAATGGTGACTTTTTATTTTCTTCATGGTTTCCAAAATATTAGATTAGTATGTTAGTAAAAGGACCCCTGGTGGCACAGTGGTTAAGCGCTCTGCTTCGAACCAACAAGCTGCTCCACAGAGGAAAGATGTGGCAGTCTGCTCCCGTAAAGATCATAGCCTTGGAAATCCTATGGGGCAGTTCTACTCTGTCCTATAGGGTCACTATGAGTCAGAATCAACTTCTCGGCAATGGATTTGGTTTGGGTTGAATATGTTAATGTTATGTATTGAACTGTGTCCCCCCACCCCAAAATATATATTGTAAATCCTAACCTCTATGCCTGTGGTTATAATCCCATTTGGGGAGGGGTTGGCTTTGTTACATTAATGAGACAGGATTAGTGTAGAGTATATCTTGAGTCAATCTCGTTCGAGATGTAAAAGAGATTAAATACAATCTAGCAAGGGAGATGGGGCAAGACATGCCAAGCCACATGAAGATCACCCAGCAGCAGAAGCTCAGAAGAGACAAGGACCTTCCTCCAGAGCCAACAGAGAGAAAAAGCCTTCCCCTAAAGCCGGCACCCTGAATTCAGACTTATAACCTCCTAAACTGTGAAAAAATAAATTTCTGTTTGTTAATGCCACCCACTGTGGTATATCAGTTATAGCAGCACTAGATAACTAAGACAGAAATTTAGTATATTAAAAAAAAGGCTTTCAGAGGTTATGCATTCAATTGACAATGGCAGTGAAGATTGACAGAGCAATATCAATATAGAGGAGAAGACAAAAGCATCTCTGTACTACAAAATTACAATAATGTAGGCTTAAGCAAAACACAAATTTTGGACATTCACAAGCTTCCATAACTCAAGGAAGGATCTCAACAAAAGTTGGGTAAAGCTTAGAACAGAACTCAGAGTCATGGACATCCATTCTTTTATCTGTCCAGAATAAAATGCTTCCCTAGGAAATGCTCCTTCTAAGCAACATCATGATAAATGGAGAAAAGATTGACGTTGTCAAGGATTTCATTTTACTTGGATCCACCATCAACACCTATGGAAACAGCAGTCAGGAAATCAAACAGTGTGTTGCATTGGTCAAATCTGCTACAAAAGACCTCTTTAAAGGGTTAAAAAAAAAAAGATGTCCCTTTGAGGACTAAGGTGTATCGGACCCAAGCCATGATATTTTCAATCACCTCATTGTCTGCGAAAGCTAGACAATGAATAAAGAAGAACAAAGAAGAATTGATGCCTTTGAATTATGGTGTTGGCGAAGAATATTGAATATACCATGGATTGCCAGAAGAATGAACAAGTCCATCTTGGAAGAAATATAGCCAGAGTGCTCCTTGAAAGCAAGGATGGCGAGGCTTTATCTCCCCAACTTTGAACATGTTATCAGGAGGAACCAGTCCCTGGAGAAGGACATCATGCTAGGTAAAGTAGAGGGTCAGAGAAAAAGAGGAAGACCCTCGATTTGATGGCCTGACACAGTGGCTGTACCAATGGGCTCAAGCATAACAACGATTGTGAGGATGGCCCAGGACTAGGCATTGTTTCGTTCTGTTATACATAGGGTCATTACAAGTCAGAACCAACTCGACGACACCTAACAACAACAACAACAAATATGTGCTTTAAAAAGCAGCCACCATATTCATATAGACCTTAACTTCCAAGTAACATTAGTCTAAAGTTGACCACCCAACCAAAGCTGGGCTAATCATTGAACAAACCCCCTGGCTATTATGATTTGTGCAGATGGCCCTTGACACAAATGGGATTAATCAAACTCCTTTCGGGAATATTTTTATCTTGAGAAAAGACAGCAAGTTGTAGTGTCTCTGTGCCTCTCTGGCAGTGAAATAAAAAATGTGAGTCTAAGGGTTGCTGACTACCATGTCCCTATCATGTAAGGAAACCGGTCTACAGTAAGAGAGGATGATAGTGACATGCAGAGAGAAGCAGGACAGGACAAGAATGGAGACAGAAGGCTCTGATGGCTTCCTGGTCCTTGATTCCAGCTGTTCACTTCCCTGTAATTTGACTATATTATATCTCCATTATATAGATACAATACACAAAAATAAACCAAAGAACATACCAAACCAAAAAACCTATTGTTGTCAAGTCAATTCCGACTCGTAGCAAGCTTATAAGACAGAGTAGAACTGCCTCATAGGGCTTCCAAGGAGTGGCTGGTGGATTCGAACTGCCAGCATTTTGGTTAGCAGCCAAGCTCTTAACCACTGCACCACCAGGACTCCCCGAAGAGCTTACATAATAGCAAAATGTAGTAAAATAATTAGGGAGAGATGGGTTTTGTGTGTTTATTGTCTTTGCCTAATACAATTAATTTAATTCCAAGTTTATATCATTTAATTCTTATTGATGTTTCTGTTTAACAAACAGCTTGCAAAATTCCTGAAAATTTTACTGTCAAGTCTGGTATGAGCTTTATAGTACGAGCACACCCCTGGAACATGGTAACCATACACAGTTGGGTTTGTTTTCATATTAAAGTTTTCAATTTTTATATAGCTAGATCTAACAAAACATTATGGTTTCTGCCTTTGGTATTATATTAAGAAGTTCTCCTTCTACTAGAATATTATTAAAAATTCATATTTTCTTCCAATATTTACAATATTAATTTCTCACATTAAATTTTTAATTTATCTGAAATATATTTCAGAGTAAAGTGTGAGGTAAGGATCTAAACTTTTTCCACCAAATGTTAACCTGGGGCATAATGCCTTTTGTTTGAATAAACCATCCTTCTTCTTTATCTTTATGATGTACTAAATACTGATGAATACTTGGATCTGTTTGAGGATTTCTATCTGGCCTGTATCTCTATTTTTTTATGGTCAGTACCAGACTGTTCTAATTAGTGAATCACTAAAATATATCTTCATTTCTTTTAGAGCACTATTCCCATTACTCTTAATTTTTTTCTGGGCTATTTTTGTGTATTACTATTTCATATGAACTACACAATTATTTGGATTAATTTGCATTAAAATTTTACCTCCTCAGAATATTGAATCCTTCCATCCAAAGACATGGCATTTATATCTATGTCTATACCTACATTGATGTCTATTTCTATATATTTATAACTATATCTCTATTTATTCGTCTTGTACTTAAGTTTATATTTATACAGATATATATATATATATATATATATAGTTGTCGTTAGGTGCCTTGGAGTTGGTTCCAACTTATAGCAACCATATGTACAACAGAACAAAACAGCCCAGTCCTGTGCCATCCTTACAATCGTTGCTGTGTTTAAGCCCATTGTTTTAACCACTGTGTTAATCCAACTCGTCGAAGGTCTTCCTTTTTCTAACCCTCTCTACCTTACCAAGCATGATGTCCTTCTCCAGGGACTGGTCCCTCCTGATAACACATCCGAAGTACGTGAAACAAAGTCTCACCATTCTCACTTCCAAGGAGCACTCTGGCTGCAGTCCATAGTATATTCAATATTCTTCACCAACACCATAATTCAAAGGGGTCAGTTCTTCTTTGGTCTTCCTTATTCATTGTCCACTTTTTCCATGCATATGAGGTGATTGAAAATACCATGGCTTGGGTCAGGTGTGCCTTAGTCCTCATAGTGACATCTTTGCTTTTCAACACTTTAAAGAGGTCTTTTGCAGCAGATTTGCCCAATGCAATATGTCATGTAATTTCTTCACTGCTGCTTCCATGGGCGTTGTTTGTGGATCAAAGTAAAATGAAATCCTTGACAACTTCAATCTTTTCTCCATTTATCATGATGTTGCTTATTGGTCCAGTTGTGAGGATTTTTATTTTATGTTGAGGTTTAAGCCATGCTGAAGGCTGTAGGATTTGATCTTCATCAGTGTGTTGGTCATCTAGTGCCGCTATAACAGAAATACCACAAGTGGATGGCTTTAACAATGAAAAGTTCGTTTCCTTACAGTAAAGGAGGCTAAAAGTCCAAATTCAGGGTGTCAGCTCCAAGAGAAGGCTTTCTGTCTCTGTTGGCCTTCTCATCAATCTTAGCCCGGACTAGGAGCTTCTCTGTGCTGGAACCTCAGGTCCAAAAGACCTGCTCTGCTCCCTGCCCTGCTTTCTTGGTGGTATGAGGATCCCATGTCTCTCTGCTTGCTTCTCTCTTTTATATCTCAAAAGAGATTGGCTAAAGACACTATCTAATCTCGTAGACCTCATCAATATAAATGCCACTAATCCATCTTATTACATCATAGTGATAGAGTATACAACACATAGGGAAATCACATCAGATGACAGAAGGTAGACAATTATACAACACTGGGAATCATGACCTAGCCAAGTTGACAGATATTTTGGGGGGACACAATTCAATCCATGACAATCAGTACAAGCTTCAAGTCCTCTTGTTTTCAGCAAGCAAGGTTGTGCCATCTGTATATCGCAAGTTGTTAATGAGTCTTCCTGCAATCCTGATGCCCCGTTCTTCTTCAGGCAGTCCAGCTTCTCAGATTATTTGCTCAGTATAGAGATTGAATAAGTATGGTGAAAGGATACAACACTGACACACACCTTTCCCCATTTTAAACTACCAGTTTCTCCTTGTTCTGTTCGAACAACTGGCTCTTGGTCTATGTACAGGTTCTTCATGAGTGCAATTAAATGTTCTGGAATTCCCATTCTTCGCAATGTTATTTATAATTTGTGATCCACACAGTCGAATGCTTTTGCATTGTCAATAAAACACAGGTAAACATCTTCCTGGTATTTTCTGCTTTCAGCCAAGATCCATCTGACATCAGCAATGATACCCTTTGTTCCACATCCTCTTCTGAATCTGATTTGACTTTCTGGCAGTTCCCTGTCGAAGCACTGCTGTAAACTATGAGTTGGAGTCGACTAGACAGCAACGAGTTTTTGTTTTATAGCAAAATTTTACTTGCTTGTAATATTAATGATATTGTTCAAGAGTTTCCTCATTCTGTTGGATCACCTTTCTCTGGAATGGGCACAAATATGGATTTCTTCCAGTCAGTTGGCCAGGTAGCTGTCTTCCAGATTTCTTGGCATAGATGAGTGAGTACCTCCAGCACTGCATCCATTTGTTGAAACATCTCAATTGGTATTCTGTCAATTCCTGGAGCCTTGTTTTTCGCCACCGCCTTCTGTGCACTTTGGACTTCTTGCTTCAATAGCATCAGTTCTTGATCATATGCTACCTTCTGAAATGACTGAACGTCGACGAATTCTTTTTGGTATAATGACTCTGTGTATTCCTTCCATCTTCTTTTCATGCTTCCTTCATCATTCATTATTTTTCCCATAGAATCCTTCAAAATTGCAGCTCAAGGCTTGAATTTTTTCTTCAGTTCTTTCAGCTTGAGAAATGCTGAGCATGTTCTTCCCTTTTGTTTTTCTAACTCTAGGTCTTCAAAACATTTCATTATAATATTTTACTTTGTCTTCTAGAGCTGCTCTTTAAAATTGTCTGTTCAGCTCTTTTACTTTATCATTTCTTCCATTTGCTTTAGCTACTCGACGTTCAAGAGGAACTTTCAGAATCTCTTCTGACGTCCATTTTGGTCTTTTCTTTCTTTCCTCTTTTTAATTACCTCTTGCTTTCTTCATGTATGTTGTCCTTGATGTCATCCCACAACTCGTCTGGTCTTTGGTCATTAGCGTTCAATGGGTCAAACCTGTTCTTGGGATGGTCTCCAAATTCAGGTGGGATATGTCATATTTTGGCTCTTGTGAACTTGTTTTAGTTTTCTTCAGCCTCAACTTGAACTCGCATATGAGCTGTTGATGGTCTATTCCACAGTTGACCCCTGGCCTTGTTCTGACTGATGATATTGAGCTTTTCCCTCGTCTCTTTCCACAGATGTAGTTGATTTGATTCTTTGTTTTCCATCCGATGAGGTCCACATGTATAGTTGCTGTTTATGTTGTTGAAGAAAGGTATTTGCAATGAAGAAGTCATTGGTTCTGCAAAATTCTATCATGCGATCTCCGGAGTCGTTTCTTTCAAGAAGACCGTATTTTCCAACTACAGATTCTTCTTTGTTTCCAGCTTTTGCATTCTAATCACCAGTAATTATCATGCATCTTATTTGCATGTTTGATCAATTTCAGACTGCAGAAGTTGGTAAAAATCTTCAGTTTCTTCATCTCTGGCATTAATGGTGGGTGCATAAATTTGAATAATAGTTGTATTAACTGGTCTTCCTTGTAGGTGTGTGGATATTATCCTATTAGTGACAGCGTGTATGTGTGTGTGTGTGTCTGTGTATATTACATTTATATCCTATACTTTTTTATTGCTTACTTTATGAATTTTCCATTTTGTTGCTATTGTTAATGGAATTTTTTATTCCAATGAATCAGAAACTATTTAGTAAAAACTACAATAGGGTCAATAAACCTTCTCCCCACTTTTTTTGTACAGTTATAACTACCCACTTTTCTGGCTCTCTTACTGATCCTAACAGGCTTTTATTTGATTCTTGTCTACTAATAAAAATGTTTTCCCTTTATCTCCAATATTTATACCTCTTCTTGCATTTCCTCATCTGATTGCATTGGCTAAGACTATCAAAGAATATTGAATAATAATGGTAAAAGGGGACAGGCCTTGTTTCTTCTTTTTATGCAAATTCCTCTAGCTTTTTTCTTCAGATGGACACATTATTATTTTGAAGAAGTATCTTTAAAATCTTATATAACTAAGAAATGTTATGAAGATTGAGTGTTTAATTTTTCTCAACTGCTTTTGTGTCTGATGAGAAAATTTATATAGCTGTTCCCTTTATTCTTTTAATTGGTTTTCTAATATTGACCTATCCTTGTATTTTTGAAGCTTATCCTACTCTTAAATTGTCCTTTCAATATTGAATGTGATTATAGCATGATGTCTTTCCCAGAACAGGTACAAAAAAATGTTGATTGATTTACTGATTATTGGTTGGAAAATAAAAATGAAAATCACTGATCTTCTCTATCATTTGGAGTTGAAAAATCCCATGGATGTGAAAACAAAGACTCACATTAATTAGCTCCAGGAGTGATGAATGCCAAGGATAAATTTCTCCTAGGTGCTAAGTCTCAATTCCTAGGAGAAGATAGTTACTAGCTTCTAAGTAGATTTTTACATCCCTTGACTTGATACATGTTAAGGTGAATACAAAAAGACAACAGTCAGAAAGTTGGCCTAATTCAACTGCTGTTTACAATTGGTGGACATATTGGATAAGTTAACATCTGAAAAACAGACCTGCTACAGGAAGCCTTAGGAGGTATTATTGAGTATGAGAAAGTTTAACCAGGTTAACAACTTTAATAGTGAGAATCTCCCATGGCATAGACTGCATCTGCTGATCCATTTTAAAAGTAGGCTAATATGCTCTCCTTTGTACTCCATCCGTGGTAAATGGTTTTCCTTGTGGTTTCCATGCTCCTGCCATGGAACCTGAGCCCAGGAAGCAAGCCACATCACCCTCCCTCCAAAAACGCAGATGCTGTGGTATTGATTCCTACTTATGGTGACTCCATGTGTGTTAGTGTAGAACTGTGTTCCATAGGGTTTTCAATAGCTGATTTCTTGGAAGCAGATCACCAGGATTTTCTTTCAAGGTGCTTCTGGATGGACTCAAACCACCAACCTTTGAGTTAGCAGCTAAGTGCGTTAACAATTTGTACCACCCAGGAACTCCTCTCCCTCCCTAAACCCCTCCTCTAATATTTAACATCTGTAAAGAAAGATGGCAGCCTTGCCTCTGAAAGATAATTTCCAGTTTTCCACAATCCTCTCAGTCAACAAACTCTCCCTAATATCTAGTCCCAATTTCTCATTTTCTCTTGTAATTAGTGTTTTAAAACTGCTCTTGTTAAAATTTTCCCAAAATAGTTCCTATCCTTTCAGGTGGCCTTCCTCATTACCAATGAAGCTAACTGAGAAACCATCACACAAAATCCAATTTTCTCAGCTTCCATTCCTTCAGCAAGGCTTTATTGAGCACCTACTATGTGCCAAGTATCGAAGCATGTGCTAGAGGGTGGGGGGAGAGCGGAAGATAAGGAAATCTTTAACATAAAGATGGATCAGACATTGTTCCTGTCCTTGAGAAGCTTGTAAGTTACCTGAGGAGCAAACACCAGAAACATAAAATTATTCCCTAAAGGGACTTTCCGTGGGTTGTGACTTCAAAATGACAGTCTCACATATGGAAGAATATTACCTGCAAACACAAGCACAAAGGATTCATACTACTTGATGTTTATATAGCTTATTTTCCAAGAATTTAAAAGTGATTTATATATCATCCCTTAATATTTACATACCCCTTCACCAGCCAAAGCCCCTGCTTCCTTTCACCACTCCACGCACACGTGCACACACACACACTACACACACACACACTGGACTTTTATTGACTTCAAAGAGAGTTTGGTGAATAAAGGAGAGACCCACAAAGGTTGACATGGACACATACTGCTGTTAATCTCAGAACACTTCTCTGAGCTGGGAGGCAGGAAGTGCTGTTACAGCCCTTTAAAGACAAAGAATTGGACACAAAGGTTAATCAACCTTCTTAGAGTCAAAATGGTTCCTGGAAGTTGAGCATAGTGGTGAAGGGCTTGGGTTCTGGAATCAGACTGTAGGGATTGGCATACTGGCCCCCAATCCTTATCACCAGCATGACCTAAAGCAATTTATTTAACTTACCTGTGGTTTCCTCATTGGTTTAAAAAAAAAAAAAAAAGTTATCATTGAGTTGACTCCAAGTCAAGTGACACCACGTGTGTCAGAGTAGAGCTGTGCTCCACAGGGTTTTCAACGGCTGATTTTTCCAAAGTAGATCGCCAGGCCTTTCTTTCAAGGCTCTTCTGGGTAGACTCGAATCACCTATCTTTTGGTTAGCAGCTGAGCACATCAACCATTTGCACCACTCAGGGTCTTCTTCATTGGTAAGATGGGGATAAAAATAATAGTTACCACATAAAGTTGTTTAGAGGATTCAATGAGTCAGTACATGAAAAATATTAGAACACTAATCATTCTATAAGCATCTATAAGTATTTTTCTGGCACCATATAGTGCAAATTAGCTCCCAGTCTTCTGCATAAGTGCCAGATTTAGATCAGAGTTAATTCAGCAATTGAAACCTTAAAGACAGAATTCACCCTTAAACCATCCCACTGAATTTGAAATACCAGATCTAGGTCCAAACTAGTTCAGCAAACCTCAAACAAAATCAGGCCCTCCCACCCCTTCATAATGCCTTTCTTTGCATTATCCTGAATATACAAAACCGAAATTTGTGCTTCCAGCAGCCTGAGCCCAGAAGAACTATATGGTGCCCAGCTACCACTACCAACCACTCTTACAAGGATCACAATAGAGGGTTCTGGACAGAGCAGAAGAAAAATATAGAACAAAATTCAAATTCACAAAAAAAGACCAGACTTATTGGTCTGACAGAGACTGGAGGAACCCCCAAGACTACGGCCCCCGGACACCCTGCTAACTCAGAACTAAGCCACTCCCGAAGCCCACTCTTCAGCCAAAGATTAGACAGGCCTACAAAACAAACAATAACGTATGTAAGGAATGTGCTTCTTAGTTCAATCAAGTATGCAAGACCCAATGGGCAACACCTGGCAAAAAGCAAAGACAAGAAGGCAGAAAGGGACAGAAAAATTGGACAAAAGGACACCAAGAACCTGGGGTGTAAAGGGAAAGAGGGAGAGGGCTGAGACATTGAGGGGACTGCAACCAATGTCACAAAACAATTTGTGTATAAAATTTTCAATAAGAAACTATTTGCACTGTAAACTTTCACCTAAAGCACACACACACACACACACACACACACACACACACACTTTGCTTCAGCTGAATTTACACACACCCACTGTCTTGTTTCTTCTTTTTTATGACAAGATCACAAAGATGACATAAAGCTTGAGAAGGTTCATTTTGCCCCAGTAAGATTACCTGGCTATTTCAAAAGAAGGACTACATACAAGTCTTGAGGAAGGAAAGAACATCCCATTCTTATGGCTAAGTTGTAAACATTTTTATACCTAAATCATATTGTCAGGTTATCCTTCAATTCCACTCAGTTTCATAGGGGATATATTATTATACGTGGTCATGATTACAAGCTATACTTCAAAAATACACGTGCACAAAAAAAAAACTGGGTATTAAAAACTTTGATCTGTGAAAACTTGCTTTCCATCCTAAAGAGAAGAAGTAGTTACCACATCTATAAATTCATTGTGATGTAATTGAAGCAAGAGTAATTAAAAAGCCCCAAGGTACAATACTCCCTCCTCTAAAGCCCCAGGTTAGCCATTGAAAACTGTATGAGCACAATTCTACTCTGATACACATGGGATCGCCATGAGTTGCAATCAACTCAACAGCAACCAGTTTAATGCTCATCAGCCTTAAGCAAAACTCTGAATTCACCATCTATTTGAATCACTTATCTTGCTTTTTTACATGGTTACAGACATGCACTACTAACCCCAATCTTACTGTCACAGATCATAGACTGAACTCAACGGGTGTTGAACTAAGTCCATGCTCAAGACTCATTAGCTTCAGACTAATTATGAATTCATGTGACTTGCTGAAAGTCACACAGTGTCAGCGTTAGACTCGTGTGTCTGCTCCCTTAGAACATTTTAAACAACACTATCCACTACCAATTCTGGATAAAATAACTTAAGACACATACTCAATTGATAATGCACTAGACAGTGATGGTATCATGTAAAGAATATAAAAATGATATTATTTATAGTTTTAATTTGCTTCAATGTAGAAAAGGCCTGTAGCAATATCTGCTCTGACGCCAGGGACCACCTTTGTCTGGCAGCTGCCTGCCTTGCCTTCCAGAGTAAACCTCAGCAGCTATGTTGGCACCATATGATCTCCCTTCAAAAAAGGGAGGACGCCAGCCCAAGTGCAGCCAATCAGATTTTTTTTTTTTTTTTCTGAAAATGTGAGATTGAGTCAAGCCCTCAGCCTCGGCTGGAGAAGAAGTGAATAGAGGGTATATGAAGTTTCTCTTTCTGGTCTCTCTTTGCAATAGTATATTTGCAAATAGTATGATAGTATTTGCAAATAGCATAAAGCAGACTGGAAAACACAGTCAGGGGAACTGCACGTTGCCATCAGAACCCAGGATAGTATCACCTTCTAAAGTCCTTGGGTATTGCATATGGTAATGCACTTGACTGCTAACCAAAAGGTTGGAGGTTTGAGTCTACCCAGAGGTGCCTCAGAAGAAAGGCCTGGCAATCCACTTCCAAAAAATCAGCCATTGACAACCCTATGGAGCACAGTTCTACTCTGACACACATGGGGTCATCATGAGTTGGAATTAACTCGACAGCAACTGGTTGGTTGGTTTAGACTATCATTAGTCAACCTGTACAAGACAACTGTGAGTGATTAGTCCCTGACCAGGTAGAGGAAGGCAGTCAAGATGAGCAGGAATCTTCCTGCAGGAAACAATAGTCTGTGACTCAAGGCCTGGCTACCAGAACACAAGGAGGCACAGCCCACTCATGTAGGAGGATGAAGTCAATGTGTCAGTGATGCAGGAAAAGTTGCTCCTTAACTTTCCTGGCTCCTTCCCTGGCTCTACCTTTGGAACTTTCCAAGTTTCAACCCCTCATATGCTCCAGGCATTTATTTATTCATAGAAAATGGTGAGTTCATCCCCTTTAGGAATTAAAAACCAGTTGTGGTCGAGTCGATTCCAACTCATAACAAGCCCATGTATGTCAGAGTAAAAATGTGCTCCATAGGCTTTTCAATGGCTGATTTATCAGAAGTAGATAGCCAGGTCTTTCTTCTAAGTTCCCTCTGGGTGGATTCAAACCTCCAACCTTTCGGCTAGCAGCCAAGCGCATTACCGATTTATACCACCCAGGAACTCTCCTTTAGAGATTGCATACAAATAATTTAAAACGTTATTCCTTTAAAGGGTATTTACATTTCTATAGACATTACTTCGTAGTAATAATGGTAATTGCTAACAATTAGGAGACTTCTGAGCTGCACAGGTCTCATCAATCCCCTATAACTCGCTACTCTCCTCAAGTACTCTTTTATACAGACACCCAACCTCTCCACCCCAAGCATAGACTCCAAAACTCCTGATAAGATCCCTCACAGTGACCCCCCCCACCCTGGGTGAACTCCTTCATTGCCTTTATTCAAATGTCTCAGAATCCAAAACACAAGGAGGCTGACTGAATAGGATATAGGACTGGGAGTCATGGGCTGGTAATGGAAGCTATGGGAATGGATGGGTGCCCCAGGGGAAAGAGTGTAGAGTTAGAATAGGGCCAAAGACTGGTTTCTGGCAGATGTAAGATGTAAGTGAAGGTGGAGGGAGAGGACTAATCAGAGACGAAGAGAAAGAACCAAGAGAAAGGTGAGTAAAGTCAAGGCGGGGAGAAACCTTAAGAACAGGGGCTTGGCTGCAGTGCCAGAGGTGGAGCAGAGAAGAAAGAGGCTGAGAATGGCAATGGGCAGTGGGCCAGCACTTGGGAGACTCTAGTGCCCTGGCCTCATCCATCCATGTCCAGGCAGGCACAGGGTGACCAGGAGAGCTCTGGCTGCAGGGCAATCAGGATATTCCAGGAAGGAAGCAGAAAGACGCAAAGATGCAACAGCAATACAAGGCCAGAGACTGGCTAAAACTAGTCCCACAGAGCCACAGATATTGAAGTTGCCAAACTGAGAAAAATTGAGTCAATGTTATACAGAAAAAAAGACCTAGTCATCAATGTCCCCTCCTTCCTCCTGCCTCCCTTCCATAAAGCCATCGTTTAGAAACATCACACTGTCTCAGAAAAGTGCTGCTAAGCCTGGTGATTATAATGATAGCAACATATGGATGAGCAAACACCCAGCTACCTGGATGTCTAGCTAACTGAGTTTTATTCATCTCTTCTCCATTTCTAAAACAGAGAATAAAACTATAAAATAAACAAATAATATCAGGGATTTAGTCAACAAAGAAATAGGAGGTCTGTACAGATTCAACTCAATACCCTACACCTTTTCCAGGCATACAAAACAATAAGAACTGATGTTTGGGATAATAACCCTGAAATTAAAAAAATCCATAATCACTAAGAAATAATTACTTATGCTCCTCTATTTTATTTAAAAAAAAACTTTTAGACTTTAAAGCGTACCGTCCACTTAATCTTGACAACAACCCTATGAGGTAGATAATACTTCCTTAGTCAGTCAATCAAATTCAAATGGAGTTATCTTTAGTTATAGATAGTCTGTTAGCAAATTTAGATATTGTGGATAGGCTTGGTAGTTCTAAGAGTTTCAGAAACCAAAAACTAAATCACTTATGAAAAAACTAGCCTCAGGTGGTCTGAGAAAACATTTATTAGAGTATTCCATTCCTTTATGTAACTATTTTTAAATTATTGAGATATAAAATGGAAAAAAAATAAGAAACAATGGGTTTGGGATATTTTCTTGTATTCCCTGAGGCTCAAAAATAACAAACTTAATAAGGTTTTAGGGCTATAACTTGGGTGAAGGGTCCTATTAAAATATATTATCCATTAACTATTACACTATACAAATCTATCACTAGGGCTTTATTTGAGGGAAGTGGGAGAAGGTATCCCTGACTTTCACATGAAGCAAATGAAACACAGATATTAAACCAATAAACAGACCTGTTAAAGTTTTAATTCATTTCTCTTGGTTTCCTTTCCATTCTTTTTTATTTTACTATATTATTTTTCTGGAGCCCTGGTAGCACAGTGGTTAAGAGTTCAGCCACTAACCAAAAGGTTGGCAGTTCTAATTCATCAGCCGCTCCTTGGAAACCCTGTGGAGCAGGTCTACTCTGTCCTATAGGGTTGCTGTAAGTCAAAATCAACTCAACAGCAATGGGTATATGATTTTTCTATCCAAGAAGCCCTGCTGGTGCAGTGGTTAAGCACTCGGTTGCTAACCAAAAGGTCGGTGGTTCAAACCTACCAGCTGCTACTTGAGAGAAAGATGTGGCAGTCTGCTTTCGTAAAGATTACAGCCTTGGAAACCCTATAGGGCAGCTCTACTTTGTCCTATAGGGTTGCTATGAGTCGGAATCAACTGGATGGCAATGGGTTTTGTTTTATTTTTCTATCTGCTAGACTCTTTGAGGAGTCCCTGCGTGGCAGAAATGATTAAGTGCTCAACTACAAGGTAAAAAGTTGGCGGTTCAAACCCACACGGAGGCTCCTTGGGAGACAGGCCTGGCGATCTGCTTCTGAAAAGTCACAGCCTTGAAAATTCTATGGAGCAGCTCTACTCTGCACACATGGGGTAGCCATGAGTCGGAATCAACTCGACAGCAACTAACAGCAACAGCAACAGACTCTGAGCTTAACTAGTAAAATTAAGATACTCTAATTTTCTTCAACTTCAGCTTGAACTTGCATATAAGCAATTGATGATACAATACACAGTCGGCCCCTGGCCTTGTTCTGACTGATGATATTGAGCTTTTCCATCCTCTCTTTCCACAGATGTAGTTAATTTGATTCCTGTGTATTCCATCTGGTGAAATCCTCATAGATAGTCACCGTTTATGTTGTTGAAAAAAGGTATTTGCAGTGAAGAGGTCATCGGTCTTGCAAAATTCTATCATGAGATCTCCAGCGTCGTTTCTCTCACCATGGCCATATTTTCCAACTACGAATCCTTCTCCTTTGTTTCCAACTTTTAGATTCCAATCACCAGGAATTATCACGCATCTTGATTGCATGTTTGATCAATTTCAGACTGCAGAAGTTGCTAAAAAGCCTTCAATTTCTTCATCTTTGCCCTTTGTGGTTGGTGTGTAAGTTTGGATAATAGTCATATTAACTGGTCTTCCTTGTAGGTGGTATAGATATTATCCTATCACTGACAGCATTGTACATCTTGAAATGTTCTTTTTGACGATGAATGCAACATCATTCTTCTTCAATTTGTCATTCCCGGTATAGAAGACCACATCATTGTCTGACTCAAAATGGCCAATACCGGTCCATTTCAGCTCACTAATGCCTAGGATATCAATGTTTATTCGTTCCATTTCATTTTTGACAATTTCCAATTTTCCTAGATTCATACTTCGTACATTCCACGTTCTTATTATTAATGGATGTTTGCGGCTGTTTGTTCTCATTTTGAGTAGTGCCACATCAGCAAATGAAGGTCCCAAAACTTGACTTTATCCACATTATTAAGGTTGACTCTATTTTGAGGAAGTAGCTCTTCCTCAGTTGTCTTTTGAGTGCCTTCCAACCTGAGGGGCTCGTCTTCTGGCGCTATATCAGACAGTGTTCTGCTGCTATTCATAAGGTTTTCACTGGCTAATTTTTTTCAGAAGTATAATAAACACAGAAAATATTGAAGTTGTCAAGGATTTCATTTTACTTGGATCCACATTCAATGCCCACAGAAACAGAAGTCAAGAAACCAAATGACACATCACATTGGGCATATCTGCTGTGAAAGATCTCTTTAAAGTGTTAAAAAAGCAAAGATGTCACTTCAAGGACGAAGGTGGGCCTGACCCAAGCCATAGTGTTTTCAATCACATTATATGCATGTGAAAGCTAGACAATGAATAAGGAAGACCAAAGAAGAATTGATGCTTTTGAATTATGGTGTTGGTGAAGAATATTGAATATACCATGGACTGCGAGAAGAATGAACAAATCTGTCTTGGAAGAAATACAGCCAGAGTGCTCCTTAGAAGCAGAGATGGCAAGACTTAGTCTCACATACTTTGGACATGTTATCAGAAGGGACCAGTCCCTGGACAAGGACTTCACACTTGGTAGAGCAGAAGGTCAGCAAAAAAGAGGGAGACTCTCAAGGAGATGGACTGACACAGTGGCTGCAACAATGGGCTCAAACATAGCAACGATTGTGAGGATGGTGCAGGATCGGGTAGTGTTCCATTCTGTTGTACATAGGATCATTATGAGTCGGAACTGACTCAATGATACCTAACAACAATAACAATATAATATCAGGTTAATAAATTAAACTTTGCATACATCAAGACTTACCTGAATGTTTTTGTACATGATTAGGAATTACAGCTAGAAAGCTAGAAAAGATAGCGTCCTCTCACATTCTCCTTCTCTCTCATATACACACATACCCTAGCCAGCCATCCTGACTGGATGCCTTTGTGAAAGGTTGTTTGGTTGTTGGCTGACTGTTGACAGACAGATCCCTCTGGGTACCCAGTAAAGGCTGACTCATTCTCCTTTTCCACAGGCCAACCCATGTTGTCAGAGGAAAGATGGCCAGCTATGAGAAAAGAATTGCTGCAGGAAAGGGCATACATGAAAAGGGCAGCTGTTTCCCTCCTCCCTCAGGACATCCAGGTGCCATTACTAAATTTCCTGTATGCTGGGGCCTGGAAAAGTTCATTGACCTCAGGCAGGGGGTGGGGGAGTGGGGAACACTTTTTCCTTTCAAACTCTCTTTACCCATGATAACCAGAGGATCCCTGCTCACTATGTTGTCTTATAAATTATTTCTATAAGATTTATGCCGTATCTATGCTTCAAGTCAAACATTCTTTTAAGGCCAAACAGAGAAATTTACTGGCTTTGTGTCTCTAAACAATCTTATAAATAGTTGCTCTCCAGTTCAAGGTGAATAACAGTCAGTGGCAGGCTAGTATCAAAGAATACTGATTGCAATTCAATTTTATTACCTTTGAGGATTCACCCTGAGGAACAGAGCAGACTAGTCAAAAATCTATAGGCTAATCATCATGGGTCTGTATCGCAAAATCCTTTCCAAGTAAATACCTCCTGTAAGTGTTTTTGCCTCCTATCTTCATTGACTATCATACATATTTTTTCTTTCCCAGGGATGCCAAGATGACAGTGTTGCTAATCATACCTACAGTTATGGCTGGGACACCTGCTTGCCCATAGAGCCTGACCTCTCGGTGTGGCTGCAAATGCTTGTTTAGAACCAGACACACCCCGCAAACTCACACTCTCCCTGACACCACTGAACCCAATGTTAATGCTATTACATCTTCTCACTCTTGGTAATTTCACTGGCTATTTAAAGCTGAGATGAGATGCTGGCAAGATTTTCAGAAAACCTGGCAGGTTTAACTCTCACAGTTCTAGAAATACTCCCATTAGTCTATGATTTTCGGCTTGGAATGGAGTTTGATAACACATTGATACCATTTTCTGCCTGTTCACCTACCAGAGGACACACAAACCTCTTCACTTCACCAGACGTATATGGAATATTCCCAATTGTGCCATTAGGCACTGCTGCCAGGAAAACTGTGGTAAGGAAAACTGGGATAATGTGAAGAATTCTAGAATATGAAACTCATTCCCAATGGTGTTTTAGCCTGAAGGAATACAACAAAGGTAAGCTAAGCTTGAATCTGTTTCTGTTTTTCTTTCATGTCCTTGAAATCCAGAGATTATTTAGCCAAAGTAAAAATTTAACTTTTTGTCAGTTTCTTTTCTCTCATATCTCACTTTTGAAGCCTAGAGTACTTCAGACTTCAGTGCTTCTCCACGGCGAAACTGCATTCAGCAAACAAGATTTCACCAAGTATGTGTGTGCGTGCTGCCTTAGCAGCCAGATATTGAGGGAAAATCAAAGGTGAGGAACAGGAAATGAAATGCAAATAGAATTGTAATGTCTCTGTTATTGGTAATGCAGGTGAGAGAGGAGCCAAGTCATTACTGTGGGGTGCAAAGGGTTTGTGTTAATGTAACAGCTAGGTAAACTTTATTAAAACTATCTTCCAGCTTCCAAAAGAATGCTACTGGATTAAGGTAGCTTGCTACCTTAATGTTCATCCTGTTATATTGCTGGTTGCTATGGCAATATCCTCCTAGGTATTTGTAAGTTCACAAAAGGAAGAGCTAACCCTCTTACTCCTGGAATAACTAATGTGGTTCTGTTACTTGCTTGATGTAAATAGTCTCAGGTGACAGAGAACTATACATATAGTCAATTACAACTGCTCAAAGGAAATGATTTGTTATAACAGCTGCTGTTCAACTTCTGTGACATCAATGTTTCTATGGAAACAGTTGCCTATTGCACTGCTTTGAATTGAGTATTGATCAAACTAGAGCCAACACTATTTCAGAGACTTGCTACTTTACTGTGTGGCAATTTACAATAGGAACTCATAACATCACTGTATATTTCAAGCCCCAAGGAACCAATTTAGCAGACAGTTACAGTAGAATATTAACAGAGGTCAATAATGGAAGTCTGATTATAGTCCTAGGACAATTATTCAATGCTTTTGTTGTCTGCCCTTTAAACATTCCAGCAGCTGTTACAGTTTTCAAATAATAGTATTCATGCCTGAAGAAAGTGCTATATTCATTCAACTTCTATTTTAAATTTTATTTTTCATTGTTATGTTACCTATCAATAAAATTATTTGG
The DNA here is from genome assembly GCF_000243295.1 of Trichechus manatus latirostris. Classification (NCBI taxonomy): domain Eukaryota; kingdom Metazoa; phylum Chordata; class Mammalia; order Sirenia; family Trichechidae; genus Trichechus; species Trichechus manatus. Next base: position 7,418,607 of record NW_004443973.1, on the reverse strand, counting down.
CTATATTAACCAAGCTGTGACCCCTCAGAAGTAAATAACTATTGATCAAGGAGTAAAGATCTATTGGTGCACAACACTGTTTTCCATTAATGAACTTATTGGTCCAGCTGAAAAGATGGTTCTTTCCAAACAACTGAAGATAACAGAAACAAAAAATAACATAGGTCTATCGTCTATAGAAAATAGTTTAGGGGTTCAATCCCCCATTTCTGTTGAAGATTGGATTCTCCAACTTCAGTTGAAAGGGTAGTGAAAATAAAAGCAAGGTCAAGCAGAATCCTTTAAGTCCTTCGTTCTATATGTCTATTGTCCATGGATGCTTTATTCAGTCTTCCTGGAAAGCAACCTTCATGATGGTCTCTAGTGCCAGCCCTCTCCTTTTACAGATGAGGAAACAAGGGTCTTGAAAGATGAAGTGACTTATCTGGTATCTTTCATAAAATAAATGCTTGACTTGCAAGTAAATATGTGAAAAAACGTTATGTTGGAAGAAATTCATGATTTACAAATTTGTCACTCATCTGAATGAAATTGCATGCTAATTATCTTTATTCTTAGACTGATTTATTAAGAACTTCCATCAACCAATTCTATAAGATTATTCCTTTCTATCCCTCCTCACACCAAAACAGAATTTGAGACAGAGAGTTACCAGTTCATTGCAGTGACATTGACCACAGCACCGCCATTTTTGTGACAGTGAAAAATAATTTTTGCAGCTAAAGTTATAAAACTTCAGAAAGCACTTGAATAACATGGCTACATGCCAAAGAAAGGGAGATATCTATGAATGAAATCTGTTTCAATACTTGGATAGGAGCACTAAGTTTTTATTACCATAATTGAAAAATTATGCTTTAGGGAATGATTCTTGTCAGGTAATAACAAATTTATCCACCTGCTTGAAAGAAGCTTCTCCTCACATAAGGAAAAAGGGTATTCTCTTAGCTTAGCTGTTGATTTTTTTAAATCCTATCTAGATAGTTTGAAAATAGAAATTAGTTTAAAAAAACAGTCCAGGTAAAGTTTGAAATAGTATTTAAATCAACTTGGACCTCATTATACTTTTCTTTAAAAAAATCAGCTAAGACTTCAACCTAGTCTTCTTGTCTGTGTTAGGATATGTACTTTTCTTGCTCATACAGCAAACATTTATTGCACACCCACTGAATACCAGGTACCATTCTGAACACTGGGGACACAGAGGTGAATGAGGCAAGGTCCTTATGTTCTAGCAGGTGGTAAGAGTTATTTGCCATGTGGATTGGGGAGTTCACAGGTAGTCTCTGATCCCACACTTAGATGTTTTTTCTTCATCTCATTTACCATATTTTTACCACCATGTTTGCTTAATTATATATTTAAACTCCACTCTGCTCCTGTAAAGATTATAGCCTTGGAAACCTTGTGGGGTAGTTCTACTCTGTCCTATAGGGTTGCCATGACTCGGAATCGACTCGATGGCAATGGGTTTGGTTTGGTTTTTGGTTTTGTTCTAAAGAGTATTTAAAACACCTTACAAAAATACAAAAGGGAACAAATTATGGCAGATTCAAACTAAAGTAGGAAAAGTAAACTAAAGCCAAGAGTGAGGTTAGTAAATAAAGATATTCCAGAATATCCTATATACAAGCTATTAAAAAAAAAACAGTTGCCATTGAGTTGACTCTGACTTATGGTGTGTCAGAGTAGAACTGTGCTCCGTAGGGCTTTCAATGGCTGATTTTTCAGAAGTAGATCATCAGGTTTTTCTTCTGAGGCACCACTGGGTGGCTTGAACCTTCAACCTTTCAGTTAGCAGTCAAGCGTGTTAACCATTTGCACAATATAAATTTGGTTCTGAGCTTCCTAGCAGCCAGTGCAAAAAAAAGAAAATGTGGTCAGCTACATAATTCATAGTGTCCAGGAAATTAAAAATAAAATAAAACAAAAAACAGAAGTGCATTGTGCAGAAGTACAGTGACTCTGCTGTTGACACCAGAGAGAATTCTACCCAGGTCCTCAGAAACAAGACCCTGATGACGTGGTAAACAACATTTGCCTCAATATTCTGCGTGTAAATACACCACTGTGTTGCAAAGGGCTAGCTCTATAAGGCTTTTCAAATAAAGTCCATTATTCACACACCACACCAAAAACCAAACCTGCTGAGTTGATTCTGATTCATGGTGACCCCATGTGTTACAGAGTAAAACTGCTCCATAGGGTTTTCAAGGCTGTGACCTTTCAGAATGCAGATGTCTAGTTTTCCAAGAAAAAATAGAACCAAGAAGTAGGTATTTTCTTTCAGCCAGTTAAGTAATAAAATAATTCAAGCTGGGCATAAGCTTCATTCTGTGCTGTTCATATCAGTCAAACTAAGGACTATCACCTCTTTTCAGAAGAGAGGCATCCTCTTTTAAGATGAGTTGTAACCACTTGCCTTAAACAATTTCTATGCATCTAACTCATCTTTATCAGTGTCAAAGTACCATGCTTCACATCAATCATTTTGCATCTTTTGAAACTGTATGTGACTCACAAGCCTGAAATCAATTGCTCTATAAAGAAGAAGATGAGTTAAACATCTTGAAATTACACATGTGAAAACAGGAGCCCACCGTGATGAGGCTTCATGGTAATTGTATTCAGGTATTTTCCAGCTCCTTCTGTTTTACCTGTATTCTGTCTTTCTTCCACGTAAGCAAATGCTGGCTTTAGAAAGTTTTAATTTGGACTCCTTAGGCCTCCACATGCTCTGATGTGTAAAGAAAGGTTACGTCACTGTATATAATACCCCAGATTTACAACCAAGAAAGGGATGTGGTTCATGGTGAGTGGGGGCTGGGGTGGCAGGAAAGGGACTGAGAAGTTTGCAACTGGCTTAGCTGCTTGTTAGACTCATCTAGGGAGCTTTTAAAAATCCTGATGCCCACGTCATATCCTGATCCAGCAGATTTATAGGATGGCAAGTCAGATGCCATGATGTTAAGGCATTATGTTTATTATTATTTTTTTAATTCTGTATGGAGGTATGTAGAAAATTTATTTCAGGATAGTAAAGGATGTATTACAAAATACTGGTTTTAAAAAGGGGTAGGAAGTTGAATTTGCTAGGACATCAAACCTTCCACTACAAGCTAACTCCTACTGCCCCACCCTGTATTTACAAGGTGGCTCAGGCCCCTCGTGAAATGCCTCCCACTCCACAGATTCGCCTTTATAAAATACTTCTCGATTTGAAAAAAAAAAAAAATGCTTTTAGCTTTTTCTCTCTCAGTATATAAGCTAGAAAAATAAAAGAGATAAACCCATGTTATTTAGGGATTCAACGATTTTTTTCTTGCCAGAGCAAAATATCCAATCAGGACATGATACCTGAGCAATTAAGCTCAGTCTTTTAAGCCCCTATGTCCTGTTCTTTGCCTACCCCCTTATGTCAGTGAATGTACACTCTGTGATCTGATAAAAAGAACACTGGGCCCCGAGAAGAGCTGGGAGACTGGGCTCAACACCCCTCTGCTTCCTACTGGTTACCTGACTTCTGGCAAGTTGTAGCAAGTGGCCTTTCAAAGTCTCCTCATCTATTAAGAAGACTACAAATTCATACCCTCCCCTCCTTTGGGCTTGTGGGGATTCAATGAGATAGTATATGTGAAAGTGCTTTGTAAACTGCAAAACTTTATGGAAATTTGAAAGGACATTTTATTGAAGCTTTTTTTTTTTTTTAAACACGGTCTGCCTAAATGTCAGAAAAACATGGCTGTATTTTGGGTTTTCAGATTTCTTAGAATATATTTTGCACAGAACTGCTTTAAACGAACTAATACAGAGAACATCTTAGGTCGGTAAAAAGAGCCCATGTGCTGTCTGGGGAAAATAGGCGTCAGAGTCTGACGTTTCTGGTAGGTTCCAGCCTCATCCCTACCTCCGTGTGTGGGCAGGCTGGCTACTCAGCACCCTAAGCTTGTAAACCAGGGCTAATAATCCCCAACCTGAAGAATCCTTGTGATGATTAGTAATGAACGGGATGTGAGGGCATTTGACACCCAACAGGTGCTCGATAAATGAGAGCTCTTACTATTTTACAGAGGAAGGAAATAATAAACTTGGATAGAACTATATAAATCCTGTCTATAATATTATTCATTGCACAGGGAGATTTGGAATAAGGGGGTTTACTCTTGGAAGCCATCCAGAGGGGTGTAGTAGTAATTACTAGAGTGCCAAAAGCTACCTCCAGGAGCCTACCTCAATGAGGTTTGGTTAGCAGAGGAGGTATTACTTTCATTCCCATTTTACAGGTGAGAAAATCAACTATTTACATCAGTTAATGGTAAAAGTCAGAACAGCACTGGAACCCAGGTCCTCTGATGACTGTGGCTCCTGTGCTTGTGGTCTCACCACTGCCCCCTGATTTTTGAGGGTGATTTCCCTTGTAAGGCAGTCCTGAGACAAGTACTCCCAAAGCATAGCATCCTAGAAAACTCTAGCACTGGGAGTAAGTGCAGAGGGATGCTACCTGTCAACTTTAGGAAGTAAGTTTTAGCTGGCAAACATCACCTAGAGAAATCTTAAATAGGGCATATCCCATCCCCAGGCCTTGGGAGGATCATTCTAAAAATGACAATTTTTAATGCCAATCCAGAAAGCAGGAGGGCCCCACCACAAGATGGTTGCTAGGTCTTTCAGAGCCCCTAGCCCATGTATTACCAAAATTTGGGCATATTAAGGGTTCCAAAAATCTAATCTCATCTTAGACAAGGCTTAAAGGATCTCTGAAGGCCAAGAACCCTACTGGTTTGAATGAGCCAAGGTTTGGGGAAGTAGGAGGAAGGGATGGGAGAGGCCAAGGAAGAGATTAGTTGGCCGTGGTCAGGAGAGTTTAAACTAAATGTCACTGCATCAGGCTTCTTTCAGCTTGTTGCAATACAGACTTCCATTGCCATGTTTGGTCTTCTGGACCCCAGACCCAGCTGAAGAATTAAGCACACAGATCATAGACCCAAAGAGCTGGGGGTAAACATCTTAGGTCATGCATTCCCCTAGCCCGAAAGTTGGAAAGAAAGTCACAAATAACAACCACTGCCATTTCTAGAACTATCTGAAACCAGCTCCATTTCCTCATCTCCTACATACTAAAAGCTGCTGCTCTCCTTTGGGAAAGCGATTCCTGGGATGTGCCCCAGAAATTTACAATGAATTTAAAAATTAAACAATAAAAGAGGCACTATAAATTGTAACTGATTTACCAATCAATTAAAAGAGTGATATACATACGACAGAAAAGTTCTTTAAACACAGAAATTCTATGGAAATTTGAACTAACTCTTTGAACTTTTCAATAGGACACCTAATATTTTGTGGCCATTCAGTATGTCATGATTTCACAATGGCCTTACATCTTTTCCCAACATCTCTTCCCACCCTCCAACTGTCCCCATTAGGAAGGCCACCATGATTAATCTTAAACTTTGAAGTGAATAAGAGGAGGGTGGTACACATAGACCTCAACATTTATTTGATCCAGACTTCTTAAACAAATATTGACTTGAAACATATTTATGATTTTTCTCAGGAAACTGATGCAGTTATTGGATTGGGGCCAGGAATACGCCTTCTCTAAAAGCTGCAATCAATGCTGAAACTATCTCAGGAAACACAAATTCTTGACAGTATACCACTGCATTTTTTTCCTTCCTGAGTTGTAGGCATGTAAACCATGAATTTCTGATGTTCTATGAATCTCTCTAGCCTCTAACAATACGCATTGCATCACATCATCATTCTAATAGATACGAGCCTCCTGTAGCTTACAGATCCTTCAGGGATGAAGAAACAGAGACTCGGGCAGTAAAGATAACTTACTGTAGTGCGTCATCAACCTTCTCAGAGCTGATCTTGTTCCTTCTCCTGGGTGCAGCCCATGGTGATGGACTAGGTGGGCAAGGGCTGAAGGGCTCTGTGTGTGTGTGTGTGTGTGTGTGTGTGTGTGTGGTAGAGCCCAGGAGAGGACCAGTGGGGCAGAGCAGGAGATTTTCTCAAATGCTGAGGATGTGGAGGAGGAAGCCTACAGCCTTCGCTTCATCTTACGGCAGCTCATCCATGGAAATTCATTACTCCCTATATTCCAACTTACAATGCAGCACATCGTGGACAATTGGCCCTACATGCACTGTGGGAGGTTTCTTCCTCAGGGTACACATCTGAATGTGTTTTGCACATGGGAAAGATACAAATTCTGGGAAACTGAAGGGTGGAATGTTATGGATTGAATCGTGTCCCCAAAAAATGTGTTGAAACCCTAACCCCTGTACCTGTGGATGTGATACTGCTTGGAAAAAGGGGGGGTTACTTTTGTTATGTTAATGACATCATATCAGAGTAGGGTGGATCCTAAACCTAATCACTTCTGAGCTATAAAAAGAGCCGAATAGACACAGAGATGTACACCCAGGGAAAAGAGATGACGTGTAAAGATAGTCTACAAGCAAAGGGATGCCAAGGATCACTGGTAGACATCAGAAACTAGGAGAGAGACCCAGAAGGAATCAACATGGTCAAGACCCTAATTTGGACTTTTAGCCTCTAGAATTGTGAAAAAATAAATTTCTGTTCTTTAAAGCCACCCACTTGTAATGTTTGTGTTATGGCAACACTAGATACCTATGTCAGAAACATACAGATGAGAAGCAGGAAGTCCCCAAAGTCAGAAGTCGCTTGATGTGATTTTTTTTTTGACAGACCTCAGGCTTCTCCCGGGATCATCTCTACGAAGCGGGGACATGAATGTCTTATGTCCCAAACTCGTTTCCTAGCCTCTGCTTTTCCTTAACTCTGGTCTGGATCTCCTCACTAATAAAACAACTTACAGCTCAGCAGTGCATTGCTGGGTTTCTCTTATTTATTTGGCTCTGATCCAGGGATGGCACCATAAACCCCCTTCAATACAAAAATAAAACTTGATATTTCCATAAGGCCACAAATAAAAGGCATTGGGTCTGCCTTAGCTATTTCCACATATTCTCTCCAGAAGTCAGGGGTAAGGAAAGCTGTATTTCCCAGTGTGGACACAGCATCCACCTTTATTACTGAAAGAGGATGTTTTTATTTGTACTGCATTATACCCATAAAATCTATCCACTCAGCAAGTCAAATTATTGCTGGCCTCCAAAATACATTAAGTTTGGGTTTAAATCAGTCACTTTTGAAGATATACTGCAGCCCACTTCCTAGCCATATTTGTAATATATTCACCCAGCAAATGTTCTTTCAGATGCATTGTTTGTGGAGTTGTCTTACTTCAGTCAACCATGTGAAATGTAAGGAATATAAGCTCTAATTTGCAGTTTATTTGTGTGTGTGAATGTTCACGATCCTCACCAACAGAGCAAGCAGCTGCCAGAATGCTCCTGTGCTATGAAGAGGGAAAGCCCTCGGAGTCTGAATCATGTGAGAAGTAGTGATATAACAGTAAACTGCAGTAGGAAAATATAGGGTCCTGAGCAGTGTAAGTTAGAATTTGGCGACAGCAGACAGGTTTTCCAGATAATGGTAATAAGGGGAAAGCCAAGGAATTATTTCGGTTGCTTAATGGGTCAGTGAAAGAGAGGAAGAACCTCAACAAGATGGATTGACACAATTTTGCAACAATGGGCTCAAACACAGCAACAATTGTGAGGATGGCTCAGGACCAGGCAGTGTTCGTTCTATTGTACATAGGGTCATTATGAGTTGGAACTGACTCAACAGCACCTAACCACAACAATAATGTATATTAAGATTAAGGTATGTTTAATGGAGATACTCAAAATTTCTTTCTCTTATCTAGGCATGCCGTTTTACAAAGTATTACACATTTGTGCACCTCATCAATTGTCATTCAAATAATTTTAACACTGCAGAAGCGAGGTCGATTATCGTTTTAAGTGGCTGGGAGAGGGAAATAGAACTAGATTTCCATCAGTCCTTGGGAAAGAAGGCCTGTTTGCTCTGAACTTCCCTTTGCCAAGCTGCTGTCTGCACGATGGAGGCGAGATGTGAACGGTGAGGGGAAGGACCAGCATGGTGGTCTCTACTAGATGCTGAGCTTTTCTCTGAGCCAGGGAAACACACTTGCGCCTGTCAAGCCTGTGAGAATCAGGACATTCAGATAGTTTGTCACTTGTCTCTATTGTTTATGACCATCGCATTTCAAAACACTATGCTTTTTAGTGATAAAAGCTGCTAACACCCCACCAAGAAAGAAGGCATCACAGGTTCTACACATTCAAGGCACCATCTTTAAAAGAGTATGATACTGATTGTTCTTTATATTTCTCAGAAATCAAGCACAGTTGTTTTTCCCTTTCAAGGCTATTTATAAAACACTTTCCCACCTATGTACATAAGCCTACTCTGGTACATATGTGGGGAATCTTCAGATATGAATTTCCCATAAGTCACATGCCAGGGCCAATTGATACAGCTAATATTCCACATTCTCTGATAATCACGTTTCTTCATAGATTTGGGGACCGACACATTTAATCTCAGGATGGAACAATATTAATAACAACTATCCTCTTGGCACTTACTTGCCAAGAACATTGCTGAGCATTTATTATCTCCTTTACGTTTCTTTCAACATTATGAGAGATATTATTTCCATTTTGCCACTGAAGAAACTGAGGATTCGAGAGGTTAAATAGTTGGCCAGAGACGACAGAGCTAGTAAGTACTAGAGCTGGAATTTAACCCAGAGTCTTACTCACTCCAGAGCTTCTTTATTCATTACCCAATATGTCTATCACCATGATTATTGTATACTGGACTAGGGGTTTGCTGAAGCCGGTTTGTGCCAGCTTGCAAGAGCTGCTCATTAAATTTTCAGGAAATTTGTGAGCTGGTTGCCAACATACTGATAACTTGAAAGTGGTCATGGTGTGAGTATTTACACCACAGATATCGGCAATTGGCAAAAGCTACAAATCAGGGCCTTTTTTTTTTTTTTTTGAAGAGAGAGCAAGGGAGCCAATTTTTAAACATTTACAAGCAGACCACTGCCAAGAAAGAAAATTTCCAAATATCAAAGACTTGTTTGGTGTTTTCTTCCTCTCCATATTTTATTTGTCTCCAATACATACAATATGAAAGTTAGAAATCAAGTAAAACAAATACATGCCCTAGAGAATGATGCCAGCCTCCAGGTTAGGTGTGGACTTCCCTACACAGTTTCAACTCCAATGCCGAGTCTGACTTGGTTTCACCCTTTCTCTTCAACCACTTACTTTACTCACACTGCCTGTGAGCCACAAGTGGTTGGCCAAGCAAATTGAGACATTTGATACAGTAGTTTTGATGAAAAATTCTGTAAGTCAATTTCAGTTCTCATGACTCAAAACTACAGCTATTTGTCTCTACTTGTCTGGAACAAAAGAGAGAAAGAAACCAAAGACTGAAAGAAGAAACTAGTCTACAGGACTAGTAGTCTACACAAACCAAAGCCTTCTGAGACCAGAAGAACTAGATGGTGTCTGGTTATCACTAATGACTGTTCTGATTAGGGCCACAATAGATGGATCCTGATAGAACGGGAGAAAAATGTGGAACAGAGCTCAAATTCTTAAAAAGTCCAGACTTACTGGACCAGTTGAGACTAGAGGACTCCCTGAGACTATCTTCCTGAGATACTCTTTAAACCTGAAATGAAAATTATCCCTTGAGGTCACCTTTTCACTAAATAAGAGATTGGATCATAAAATAAAGAATAGCACCCATGAGTGATGAGCTACTTTAAAAAAATCATCCATAGGAGACCAAATGGTCAAAAAATTACTCTAAAGCAAAGATGAGAAGGTAAGGGGGCAGGGAAACTAGAGTACTGAAAATGGTACAACCAGAACGGAATGAATGGGAATGATGACACATTGTGAAAAAATGTAACCAATGACACTGAACAATTTGTGTATAAATTGTTAAATGAGAACCTAATTTGCTATGTAAACTTTTACCTTAAACACAATAAAATACTTTAAAAAACAAAAAAAAGAGTACCTGGAAAAATAAAAATAAAAACAAAAACACGAATAATCTCAGCCTTTGGCACTGATTAGCTCTTTCTCAACTCTTACTTTCTGTCAGGTTAATATAATGTGAATCCAAAAGAAAGATACACTCTGAACACACAGGGCATCCCTTTATACCTACAACCTGATCTCCGCTGGGGAAAGTCATGCTCAATACTTTTTATTATTCTACAATTAACATTTATTGAGTGTTAATAGTGAGCTTATATATAACACAGAGACTATTACTGTACCTGGTTTCTTGGCAGATTGTAGGAACAGCATGTTTTTGATATCTTGATGGCACCAACCTCACTAAAATTTCCCAATGAAGTCAGTTGCTCCTAATTTCCTGAACATCTGTGTATCAAATTCATTAAATGGCTAATGCATCCAGACATATAAGGTTCATAAAAATATTTATATCTGATGTCAACAAAAGGGCACTAATGCTTTTTCCCTCTACGTGACACCCTTAAGACCATCAAGTTTTTGTCACTGGCCGGAATCTGATAAGGGACGGTAAATGACTGAAATAGATACCTTCACATTTTTTCATGGGAAGGAGGGCTAGAGAAGCCAAAGTTCAAAGCGTTCAATGAATATAGGCTGAAGAACAGGGGAATAGGACAAGGTGTGTAGACTAAGTCAGAAGATGTCCATATTCCACAAAGCCATTTGCATTAAAATCTCAGCAAATGGATTGAAGGTTCACTAAGGGTAGAGCATTGTGTAGGTGTGATCCGTGAGTCAGCACATGAGCCCCCAGGGCTCTCACCACTCCCGTCCAGTCAGGCTAGGGGGACCCTAGGCCATGCCCATGCTTACGAAGATTAATAATCAGCGGTAGGAGTCTCCCCTTACATGCAGGAGGCCTAGGTTTGATTCCTGGCCAACGCACCTCATGCATAGACACCACTCGTCTGTCAGTGGAGACTTGCGTGTTGCTATAATGCTGAACAGATTTCAGTGGAGCTTCCAGACTAAGACCGACTAGGAGGAAAGGCCTGGAAATTTGCTTCCAAAACTCAGCCAATGAAAACCCTATGGATGACAATGAGTCCAATCCTGTGGTGCACGGGGTCGCCAGTAGTTGGGGCCTCCTTGAAGGTAACTAACAACAGCAACAACAACAGAATACCTTAACAGAGAGCCAGGACCCCCTAACGGGCTTTTTTTTTTTTTCCAACCACCAGTCCCATGTACTACAGAAGAGTTCAGGAGAAATGTCCAATTTGCATTTGCTTGGTCTTGCTAATCAAAAGCATGTCCATTCATATTTGCTTATTCTATTAAGCCCTGAACCCTCAAAACATGCTCTTTAGTTATCGTTTCCTCTTGAGTTATGAAATGGTAAAATTACAAGCTTTGCATACAGAAAGGGAAAACATTTATTATAATAATTCAGAAAGTCCCAGTTGGCAGTGCTTGCAGCTTTGTGACTTGCTCACACTGTTCCACAGCCTGGAAGGACCTCCCTGTGCCCCTTCACCAAACCTTCCCAAAAACCGAATTGTTGCCATTGAGTCGATTCCAACTTATAGTGACCCTATAGGACACAGTAGAACTGCCCCATAGGATTTCCAAGGAGCGACTGGTGGATTCGAACTATCGACCTTTTGGTTAGCAGCCTGAGCTCTGAACCACTGCAGCTCAAACTCCACTGCACTTTCCAGTCCTCACCCTTCTCTAAACTCTTGTAGTGTTTATTTCCCGATGCAATTCATTGGGTACTGCTCTATGATACTGCTTTTCTACTATCGAAGTAGTATTCAAATATATTATTATCATTTTTTTACATATGCACAATTTATTTCCCTGATTTGATTATAAACTCCTTAAAAGTAAGTTTTGTGCCATTCACCCTGGAATGTCCCCACAAACCCAGGTGAGTTGCCCATAGTAGACCCTGTACCTCAGTTTCTCCATCTTCAGAATGGGAGTAAGGATAACCCGTTAAAACCCACTGCCATCAAGTTGATCCCGACTCATAACAACCCTAAAGGACAGAGTAGAACTGCCCCATAGGGTTTCCAAGGCTGTAATCTTTATGGACATAGATTACCAAATCTTTCATCCACGGAACTGCTGGTGGATTTGAACCTCTGAACTTTTGGTTAGTAGCTGAGCAGTTAACCACTGTGCCACCAGGGATCCTTGAGGATAATGATAGTATCTATTTCACAGAATAATTGTGAGAAGACAGTGAGATCGTGAAGAATAAATTATGCCTGATTCAGTGAATGTTAGATAGCATATGTATGAGTACTATTATATTAGGGCCAAGGATAGAGCACAATAATAGAAGTCAGAAAACCTGGATCTGGCTCCACCTCTACCAATTAGTAGCTCTGTGACTATTAAAAAGTCAGTTAAAGTCTCTGAGCCTCAAATTCTTCAACTGTAAAGTCAGCAAACCAACACTCACTGCAACTTTGTGTTGCTATGAAGAGCAAATCGAATACTTTTAAGGTACTAGACAAGTATATCATTTATTGGTGCTAAGTCAATTATTTAATTTAAGAATTATGTCGTCCTTATTTTATCATGTAATTCACTTGCTTTCTCCCTTTTGTGGCTGAAAGGGTACCAGCCATGCATCTTAGGGGCTTGGAGAGGGAAAACGGGGTCCTCTGGATCCTCTAAATTCTCAATAACCAGTTCATGTTCAGGTGATTCATAGCATGTTAGCCTCCAATTGTCCGATGCCAGGCTTCTCAGTGGTTGCTATAAAGATATTTCTATAACACTAACCAAGTCAAATCTGTTGCTGTTGAGTCAATTCCGACTCATAGCCACCCAATAGGACAGAGTAGAATTGCCCCATAGGGTTTCCAAGGAGCGGCTGGTGGATTTGAACTGCTGACCTTTTGGTTTGCAGCTGAGCTTTAACCACTGTACCATCAGGGCATAACTCCAAAGCAACCAAATATGAAATATTTGCCAGCTAACCTGATGTTTTGTGTAAAACATAGTTTTAAATCATTAATCGATCAACTGCCCCAGCATGACTAGTAGAGTAGGAAGGAATCATGATGGAGCAAGAAAGCCCCGGGCTCTTCAGGGATCTCCCAGGGTACCTCCTTGGGGACAGAAACCTCCTATAGCCTGGGCCTGAGGGAGCCGCAGCACAGGCTCAGAACAAGGCTCCTCACCCAAGCCTAAGCAAAGCCATCAGCTTTCACAAAAAGCTAACTATATCACAGATTAAATTGCACACATTGATTTTCTGACTTCTTATGGTCTAAGCTTACCCCTCTACCTGAAATCCATAGAGATGATCACCAAATAGTGATTTAACATGTCTATGTGCAGGCACTGGGGCATACAAAAGTGAGTGTGATACAATCTAACTATTTGGTACTAGTTAGACAATTTAGTGTCTGTGGAGAAGTGTGTATTTACTGTTGTATAGGCAGAGTTAACAGCATTTCCATTAGTAGTGCACAATTTTTTTTAAAGAAAAAGCATTATCCAAATAACAGCACGTGCTGAAAATACTTAGAACTTAGAGTTTCATCCTTTCTCATACGACAATAAAGGGCAACAGAGTATTTGGAAAAATTATTTGATGTTCTTATGTGCTCACACTCATTGCTGCAGAGAAAATAAGAGATGTACAAGTGTATCTTTACCTAGTATAATAAAACTATCTAATAAAAAGGTAAAGTATGGTTGAATTATACAGTTTTTATGGTATTTCTTGAAATTACTCCACTTTTATAGAAGATGATATTCATGCTGGCAACAGCGGTAAATTTATGGAAATGTAAAAGAAGAGAGATTAAATATGGGATTTATCCATGGGTCCCAGTACATTAAATCTTTAACGCATTTAAAATATGACAATAACCTAGATCCTCACCATCAGGATCATGAAGGGAATTTTAATGATGACATGTGCCTTCACTTCCAAGATTTCAATGTTTGTTGTTTTGAAGGTCTTTTTACGTATTTTCTGGACTTGTACAATTATAGCAACAAGTCAGTTTAACCAATAATACAAAAACATTTGAATGTGGTGTTGCTAGGTGTATCCTGACCTCATGTTCAGCAAGTAGAAATCGTGACTTGGCTTCCTCTCTCAGCTTTACACAAAGCTGGAACTTAGGCTGCGCCACCAGGCTTGAAATTGCAGCAGCCATAGGAGTCACTCCTGTGGAGGAGGCAGGATGCCCAGTTCTAAATCCTCTGCCCAGGAAACACGCTGGACCTGTGTGTCAGAGCAGAGGACAGTTCTGAATCTGCAAGCTGCTAGGTAGTGAGGCAGCCATTCCTCCATCTATTATCTGTTACCACCTCCTATCTGACGCAGGAGCTGGCATACTGGTCCTCTGTAAAAGTTCGACAGAAAGGGTAAGTCCATCCCAGTGAACAGTTTTTGCAAGAAATGAATATCTAATCATCTTGACCTACAGAGAGTTTGATGAATAAAATCAGAGGTGGTGGGGGTGGTAGCCAATGAACGAACATGCCTGTGTTAAGTAGATTTGAGAAAATGGACATAGATAAGGTTTCGATCCAGGCTTAGGGAAAAGCAGAAACAGGGAGTGAGAAAGAAGTCATGGGCACCATGCAGCAGTGGTGAAGAGGTAAGACGCAAAGCACAATCCCCAAATCTGTCTTTTCTCTTCATTCCACTGGGCATCTTCACTTACTTATGTGTCACAAATGCCACATGAGTTGGTAGATGAAAGCAAACTGGTAATTAATTTTTAAAATAAAAAGGCTCCAAGGAGTTCCAGTTTTAAATGGCATCTGGCTAATAGCCCTGATATAGCTCTTTCACTAAAATATCCATGAAGACACATACACATATATATATACAAAAGGAAAAGTAAACGTTTATATCACCACCGAAAACTAAGATTGACAGTCAACTCCTCACCACTAACTGTAAGGTTAATGAGCCTGGATATTTAAAGACAGTTAATGGCCTACCTGTGCTTGCCAGCAGACCCAGAGAAAGCCCACCTGTCTGAAGTTAGAAAGGCCCATTATACCTTCCCATAGTCTGCCACCTGGCTCATTAAATCACACAGCCATCCTGCTACTATACAGTTTAAGTGATTCTTTTTAAGGTAGAGTGTAATTTTCCCTCCACGTCCCAACCACTCCTCAGCAGTTTTCTTCATACAGTCAGGGCAGCTACCTAGAAAGAAAATGCTCAGCAAACAGGAGTGAGGAGGCAGCCCTTGGAGGTGGCTCATTACCATCAGGAAGGTGTTCCTGTGAAGAAAGCACAATATAAAAGAAACCAAAAAAAAGTTCTGATAACCATATATACTGAATATTACAGTTATTTGTGTCAGAAAGAAAGGCAGGGAGGGTAGCAGAAGAGCTAATTTGGGGTTAACACTTAGGAAAGTAAGCAAGTGGAACACCAGAAATAAAGCAAGTAGTTCTGGACACTCACTTGCCCTCCAGATGTAGCTCTGTAAAGGGAACTGAACCAGTATTCAAGTGGACAGGAAGTAAGACCTGCTGGAAACACCTGGTCTGGATAGATTTACTTTGTTAAGAAGAGTGACTGACAAATGCATTTTGTAAATAAAGTAGAAATATGGACAGGGAATACTATGCCAAAGACTCAGAAGGGTCACAGACCCCAGAAAGCATTTTATCACAGGAATTGAAAATTTTTTTTAGAAAATTCTTCAGATATGCAATAGAATTCAAGATGTAATGGCCTCTATGAAACAGGAACAGGTATCCATAACAAGAGAATAGGTCATGAGAAAAAGGCAGCAAGGTGAAATGAAAAGGGGAATGTGTGAAAGTGAAAGGATTAAAGTAAAAATGAAATGCATGCTAGAATTAAAATCTGTACCTGAAGCTGTGTAGAACAGAAATGATACTGCAGATAATCAAGTCAGTAAGGTAGGAGACCAACCTGAGAAATACCTCTGGAATGAAGAGGAAAAGAGCCAAGATAAAAATAACGAGAGAGAAGATTACAGATATGGAAGGCCTAAGGCCTAAAGAAATAACAAAATTTTTCTTAGGAAAAAACAGAAGAGATGGGACAAAAGTTTTAATCAAAGAGAAACATTTTTAAAACATTTTTTAACCTTAAAAAAAAGTTAGAGTATGCAGATGAAGAGTCTTGTATATTCCAGGCAAAATAAATATGTTAAGACATATCTAGAAATATTCATGGGAACTTTAGAAGGCCAGAGATAAATAAAAGTACCTACAAGCACTTTAAAGTGTTAAAAAGCAAAGATGTCACTTTAAGGACTAAGGTGCGCCTGACCCAAGCCATGGTGTTTTCCATCACTTCATACGCGTGCAAAAGCTGGGCAATGAATAAGGAAGCCCAAAGCGGAACTGATGCCTTTGAATTATGGTGCTGGCGAAGAATATTGAATATACCATGGACTGCCAGAAGAATGAACAAATCTGTCTTGGAAAAGGTACAGCCAGAATGCTCCTTAGAAGCGAGGATGCTGAGACTTCGTCTCACATACTTTGTACATGTTATCAGGAGGGATCAGTCCCTGGAGAAGGACATCATGCTCGGTAAAGTAGAGGGCCAGTGAAAAAGAGGAAGCCCCTCAACAAGATGTTTTGACACAGTGGCTGCAACAACGGGCTCAAGCATAACAACAATTGTGAGGATGGCGCAGGACTGGGCAGTGTTTCGTTCTGTTGTACATACGGTTGCCATGAGTCGGAATGGACTAGATGGCACCCAACAACAACAACAACACAAGCATGCAAGCAAAGTGGGAAAAGGAGAGCCTCAAAAAAATAATAATGAAACAGGCCTCATATTTCCACTTTGCTATAGTAAATGTCATAAAGACAAAAAAAAAAAAAAAGATATCAACAGAATTTTGAGAACATTTCTTCCCAGAACGTGATGCCCAGCCAAGTTGTCTTTCACATATAAAAATAACAGAAATTTATTTTCAGATATAAAAGTGCTTAGAAAATATACTTCCTTGGAAACCTTCTTGGAACAAACTACTGAAAGACATATTCCTTCTAACTGAGAGACGATTTTTAAATGAACAGCATGGGAATGAAACTATTGTGCTTTGGAAGGATCCGCAATGAGCAGTGAAAGAAGTTAAAATTTTTAATTAAGTTAAAGAATTGTTGTAAAATTTGTTAAAAACAAAAAGGAAATGTCAAAAAGCTTCTGTAAAAGAAAAAACGTATTATATAAACAAGAATAGCAATAATATATGTCTGAAATTCAAGACTATATTAACAAAGATGGGAAAGTGTTAAGGGAAAGAATAAAACTATGCGAAGTTTTTCATTATACATAAGGGAATGTAAAAGTTACGGTTTAATTTTTGATTTTGAAAATTTGAGGAACTTATATTAAAATATATTCTAAAATAATTTAAAGGTAACAATAGAAAAAATTTAAATAGTAAGATTACCTCTCAAGATTGGAGCCCTGGTGGTGCAGTGGTTAAGACCTATGGCAGCCAATCAAAAGGTCAGCAGTTTGAATCCACCAGGTGCTCCTTGGAAACCCAATGGGGCAGTTCTACTCTGTCCTATAGGGTCACTATGAGTCAGAACCAACTTGATGGCAACAGGTTTGGTTTTTTTTGGTTTTAAGATTACCCTAACGGAGAATATAAAAGTAAATACAGCATACTGCATAGAGCAAATAAACAAAAGATAAAGAAATAACAAAATGTCAGAAAGAAGGTGAAATGTATATTATGAGAAAAAATGTAAATGGGTTAAACCAAATTGGACTCAGAAATAAAATCCCAACTATATGCTGCTTGCTGCTTACAAAACACCCACAAAAAACAAAGTGACCAGGAAAAACGTACAGAAATGGGTAAATATGTGTCTGATAAATACAAGCCCAAGAAAAACTGACAAACCAACAGTCAAGCCAAAAAGCAATAAACAGAACAAAAATGTAATTTTACATTGATTTAAAAAAGTGTAATCTACAAAGCAAGGATAATAGTCATAAACACTTTTGTGTACCAAATAACATAAAACCAAAAAAACCCTAAAACAGCAAGACTTAATAAACAATGCCCATATATTAGACCATAAAAATAATTAATGCCCCAAAGCAAAAATTCTGAAGGCCACAAATTTCCAACCATCATACAATCAAACCAAAAACTATTATCACATGTTTAAACAAACAAGGACGTGAGCAAAACCAATAACTTGGAACTTTTTTAAACCACTTGCCTAAACTAAGCCACAAAGGAAAATCAAACCCTAAATTATAAAGTAGGTTTTAAATAACATAACTAAGAAATAACATGACCAAGAATACTAATAAAAAAATGTGAAGATGACCAAAATTCCAATCAGAGGTGAATTCATACCCTTTAATTAGTAAATCCAGTATAAAACCAGTTGCCATCAAGTCAATTCTGACTCATGGCGACTCCATGCGTGTCAGAGTAGAACCGTGCTCCATAGGTTTTCAATGGCTTATTTTTTCAGAAGTGAATCATCAGGCCTTTCTTCCTAGTTTATCTTAGTCTAGAAGCTCTTATGAAACCTGTCCACCATGGGTGACCTTGAAGGCATTTGAAAAGCCAGTGGCATAGTTTCCAGCATCATAGCATCACGCAAACACCACAGTACAAGAAACTGACAGATAGGTGGTGGCTTATTACACTCCAGTATCTTGATTCTAACTTGTTAGAATTTCAAATAAAATGTTACCTGCAAGTGAAATATATAAAACATTTCAAAGAAGTTTTATTAATATAAATTTATTGTGAACTTTCAAATTTCTAAGTGTATTTGTAATATACTTATAAAGTCAAAGGATGAGAATAATGAAGCTGTCTTGATTAAACACAGTTGCAACATGCATATTATCTTCTGCCTCCAATTTAATGCTGTATTTTGCTTGGGTTGCACAGAATTGAGAAAATCCTGATTCACACATATAAGTAGATGCAAATGGTAACAGTCTTTAACAGTAGTTTGTGATCTCAAGCCACGCCTTGCTTAGAAAGAGATGGAAAAAGCTTTATTCTGAGTCTAAGAAAAACTAGTTAACGTGGTTACACAAGTAAACATGTTAATTTTCTCAAGTGTGTTAAAAATTGCTGCATAGAACATTCTGGTATGCATGTTGTGTTTGTTACAATTTTAGTAATAGTCAAAAGTATGTTTAATATTTTTAATATGAATTCTCCTCAAACTGACCTATAAATTCAGTGAATCCCAATCAAAGTCCCAGCAGGCTTCTTGGACGAAATTGATAATCTGATGCTAAAAGTTATTATATTGAAAAGAAAAGGATCTAGAATGGCCACAACAATTCTGAAAAAGCTTGAAGGATTTACTACCCGGTTCTAAGATTTAAAAGAAAGCTGCCGTAATTGAGACAGTGTGGTACTGGAGTAAGAACAGACTTATAGATCAGTGAAACAATAGACAGTACAGAAATAGACCCAAACTTATGCATGGTCAATTGATTTTTGACAAAGGTGTCAAGATAATTCTATGGAAAAATTGGCCAAATGGTGCTGAAACAACTGGATATCTGAATGGAGAAAAAATATGACCTCAACTCTTACCATACAACATAAACAAAAAATTAACTCAAATAAAATCATAGGCCTAAACATAAGAGCTAAAACTACTAAATTTCTGGAAGGAAACATAGGAAAAAACGTTGTGAGACCTAGTTCAGTAAAACATTCATAAACAGGACACAAAAAGCACAAACCATAAAAGGAAATATTAATTTTTTTAATTTAGTTTACAGAACAAATACTTTCTCATGAAACAATAGTACACGTATTGTTTTATGACATTGGTTAACAACCCCCAGACATGTCAACCCTCTCTGTTCTCGACCTTTTTTTGGGGGGGGTGAATATACATAGTGAAAGATACACCATTTCAAAAATTTCTACATGCACAGTTCGGTGACATCGACTACTCTCTTCCAATTGTGCTGCCATTCTCACTTTAGATGAAGGTTTACCAAACAAAACAGTTTCTCATTAAACAGTTAGTACACATGTAGCCCTATGACAATGGTTAACAACCTCACAGCACGTCAACACTATCCTTACTCAACCTCGGGTTCCCTATCACCAGCTTTCCTGTCTCTTTCTGCATTCTAGCCCTTGTCCCTGGACTGCTGTGCCTCATTAGTCCCATTTGGTATTATGGGGCTGTCCACTCCCCAGCTGAACGTGAACCTTGGAAGTGACTTCACCACTGAGCTAAAAGGGTGTCTGGGGGCCATACCCC